>NC_133538.1:342838340-343156458 GCF_048544455.1 Silene latifolia
TCGAGGGAACGAGTAGACCACCCCTGGAGCCACCGTGAGTCATTGGTGACGAAGGTGGTGGCCAGAGGTGGTGTGGTGTCGCGTAAGGTGGTGTGTGAGGGGTTGCTTTGGGTGTTGCGTGAAGGTTGTTGTTGTTGATGTTGTGAGTTGGGTTGCTAGGGCATGGTTTATTGGTCGTGTCTTGGTGGTTGTTGCTGGTGTTTAGGTGGTGGCGGGGTAGGTGGCAGTGGTTACTCACATTAGGGCAGGTGGCAGAGGCGGTTGTGTGGTGGTTGGGCGAGTTTCGTGAGTTGTTTAAGGGAGGTGTGAACACGGGTTGAATCGTGTTTGTTGAGTATGGGTATGGGGTTTGCGGGTTTTGGCACGGGTTGGTGAACGGGTTTAGGTGATTATGTGACTTGGGTTTCAAGTTGAGTCGGGATTGATTAATTAGTTGAGTCGAGATAATTAATTAATTAATTAATTCATTAGTAATGTTGTGAGTCGGGTTTTAAGTTGAGTTGACCCGGGTTTTCGTATATCATAAATAATTAATAATAATCAACTAAGAATAAATATGATAAGTAATAATGAAATATAAATAAAGTATAAATAATAATAATGGAATAATTATTTATGTTAGGTGACGGAATTGTTGAGAACCTTTATTTGGATTTCTACTTATTGGATTGTTGTATACGGAGTATTTGCTTGGCAGGTAGGATAACGATTCTATTAGACTTATTAATTGTCATTTAAATGGATGTTGTGGATTGAATTGTTTGGATTATTGGATTATTTGATTATTGCATATCTTGCATATTGTGATTAAAGGCGATTGTATTGGTTATTCCCAAGACGGTGTGGTTGGTAGTCATTGTTGTTGCGACTGTTGGTTTGATAATGGGTTGGATATCAGGTTTAGCCTGGCAGACATCATGGTAAGAGCCTTCGGGTGATGTGATATAAACTTACTGGCTGGGGTAGACATCATGGTAAGAGCCTTCGGATGATGTATTATAAACTTACTGACAGACACTGTTTAATACCTTCGTGGTGATGTAAGGCCCCAGGCTGGTTCTATAGACCTGTCTCTAATGTGTCTACTCAACGGGAGGTTTAGGGCTGAATTGTGACTCAACGGGAGGTTGAGGGCTGAATTATGAGAACAGTTGATTTGGCATTTGTGTTTGAATCGTTATCTATTTACATTATCTGTCTTGAGATTGTTATCCTACTCAACTCAACCTCATGGTTGACCGTGTATTCGTGAACACCTGTGATAAACCATAAATGGGGAGCAGATTTGCAGGTGCTTAAGATTAGCTAACTTGGGAGCTTAAGGGGATGCGTGAGGACTCGGCCAATCTACCTAGATGTCTAGACCATTTAGTTTATTAATCACTTTATTTATTTCCGCTGCGAGTTGTAATTAAATTTATATTGAGTTTTTAGTTGGTTAGTTTGTAAAGAACATGTAATCGCTAAATTTAATCTAAAGTACTTTGGTTGTTCTACTTTGTTATTCACTACCTTGGGAAACCGATATGGTAAAAGTCCTATTTATTTGGGAATGTCTTGTTAAAGGCTCCTGAATAAATGGGGGTGTTACAGTTTGTCTAGTATGGTATTCATAGCTAGGCCTAATTCCTTGACCTGAACTGGTAGGCGAGTAACTAAGAGTATGGAAATGTTGATGAAATGATATTGCTATTGATATGGTTTGAAGTATCTGAATGATGTTTTATAAGTTGTAATTAATTTTATGTTATGTTTTTTTTTTTAGTATTGGTTAAATGGATGGAATGCGGATTTGATGTTAAATTGTGTTTGATCATGAGCATGAAAGTAATTGAGAATTGATATTGATTATGTGGTTGGATGTTGTGTGATAGTAGTATCATGTCTTGTGATATGTGACACGGCTGTCGCAACCCTATCAAAAATAAACCAACCGGCTCCAACTAATATAGCATAGGTAAGTCGGGTATCGTACTCCACAAGGAGGCTATCGTATCTACTTGTTATCTAGTCCGTCACGGTCACAAATTGGGGGGTTTTGTTTTGATTTCTAAACTAATGAACCGAAATAAAAGGTAATGAGAGATACAACGATAAAAACTAATAAGGATGAAAGGATGTGATCAAAAAGAGAAAGATGTTAGGATGTCGGTTCACCATGATATCACGCAATTCTGCTAAAGGTAAGGTCAGTCGGTCTGATGTGAGAAGGGTGAAGGAAAGGTCCTTCCGGTCCGCTATCCGCCCTAAAATACTATTAACTTAGCTTCCGCCCTCATTAGAGTAGTCTATTGTTCATAACAGGTCTATTCATTCCAATCTTCCGATCTAAGTCTGAATTTAACCGGTTTAATTAATTTAGAAGCGTGCACTCCACTAAACAATTACAATTATATTGTTATGAATCAATTCTCACATGTAAACCTCCTAATCTAATTAAAGCATCATTGTTTTACTACATGGCTCCCCTAATCCTAACAATAGAGAATTTAGCTACGCATATTCATACTAACGAAATTAATAGCAAGGATTATAACAATAAGAATTGATATGGTATAATTATGAAATAACAAATCTAACATAAACTAATTTAACCAATTAAGACAGAAATTAAATTGAAGAATTAAACTAGAAATTGCAAGAGGAATTAATATAAATTGAATAGGAAAGAGTAAGAGATTACACAAAGTGAGATCCGGAAATGAAAGCAACGTCGACAACAGAACTCAGTACTCAAACTAAATGTTTTCTCAATGATTAAATGAGAAATTAAGAGATGATAAAAGATGATCAAAACCTAATTAAGTCTTTCCTTTGTATAGGAAAGACATTTATTTAACCTAATACGATATTAAAGATATTAAAATCCTACGTCCAATAGCAAAGTGCTCGATCGAGCATATTGGAACTACTCGATCGAGTCAATCCTCCAGCAAAACCTCTCGATCGAGTATATCACTACTCGATCGAGGAACCTCAAAATCCCACTTCTCGATCGAATACATCAGGGTCTCGATCGAACACTGTTCACCATCCACAAGCTCTCGATCGAGCATATCAGCCATTCAAACTTCTCGATCGAGTACAATGTCACTGAAATAGGCCAAAGGACGTATAGTTTATCTTCCAAGGCGACTTCACGCATCCCGAGATAGTGATATTTCCGCTCCAATTATTCCATCTTCTAAATGCAAGCTAAAAAGGACAGTAGAAGGCTCGATTCTGCTTCTTTCAGGTCCATTCCTGCAATTAAAGCCAAACGAACCAAAGTAGAATATTCGGGGGACATTTGTAGCTTAACCTACATAAATTACACATAAATGCGTGCAAATAAGGCTTAAAAAGAATATATAAAAAGCACGCATCAAACCTTCCCAAACGAAACCTTTGCTTGTCCCCAAGCAACTATATGCAACTAACTAACTAATAGAACGGAGTAAGAACTCAGAGCTAGCTACAAATCGTCAACTTAAACCATTATAATGCAAGTAAACTAATACTTATAGCAGAAACTGTCAAATGCAAACGAGTTGTATGATGTTTATAATAAAGCTGAACTGTCGACCTTGCAAAACCTTTGATAATGGACTCTCACAGGTCCCTCTTCTCTCATGAAGCAAAGGGTAAGCAATTAATTGTAAGAGAGGAAGAAATATAGTCGCTCACCTAAACTACGACCGACATAAACATGCATGCAATATAGTATGAGAGACAATTCTAGCTACCGTACACATACATGCCAACCAAACAAGGTCCCGTCACAGCCGAGGGCTTACAAAAGTATGGAAAAGTGAGGCAATGGGTAAGAAAGGCAAAACATTTATGGGAATGTGAGGGTAATAGCCAAGCTAGCTACCTAAACAAAACCAAATTAAACAAATCCACTTCTAATCCATCAAAATTAAGCACAATGCCCTTAATTCGGCATACAAACTCACCAAACCAAATAATATCAATTTCTCATAAGATATAGAATAAGAATGTAGGAGCAAAAATCGCTTCATCAAATTCTTTCATTTTTCCTTTTTCATTTCTTTTTCTCGGTTTTTTTTTCTTTTTTTTTCCTTTTTCAACTTTTTTTTTTCATCATTTTCCTTCTCCATATTACCAACTCCCGATAATCAATATAAACCAAATCCGGCTCAATAGACAATATACCGCAAGACAATCACTAAACTAGCTTGACAAGACAGGCTAAATTCGGATGTAGTTAAGGGTCAAAAGGCAAATTTGGCTAAATGTGGAGTTTATGGGTAAAAATGGAAGAAAAGGGAAAATAAGCACCTCCCTGCGTGTGACACCAACCACTAACCCGAATGTATGCAGGCAATAAGCAATTGAATTTCATACTTGTGCAAATTAATGATACATGTTATACAAGGAGTAACTACTCACAATCCTACATGAACTGGTCATGGATGACACCAGTTTTAAGGCTCCAAATCCTTAGAAAATATGAGTAGGTTGCCAAAATTTCAGGTCAAGTCTATTCGTTCAGCTAAATTTTAACATTAACTCGTAGATTATGCAATTGAGTATGCTAAAAAGATATCAGTTTATCGCAAGGCTTAAGCAAAATGACAAATTATAGTACAATTTCATCATCGAAATACACCGTTCCGGCTCAACCTAAATGCAAAAGTAAACGTGAATTTTTTGATTTTTCGAATTTTCTATTTTTTTGAATTTTTCGTTTTTTGAAAATAAAAGACAATGCAAACAGAAAATGCAATAAACGTGAATGCAAAACAAATGCAAATGCAGACTCAAAGGATGCATTACCCTCTCCAAACCAAAACGGACAATGCCCTCATTGTCCTCCAGCATACACCAGCAGAATAATAGGGGAAAGAGAAAAATACAACCAAATGCAAAACTAAATAAAATAAACTAAAAAGGAGATAAGAAGAATGAAAGCAAGAAATACTCACAATATATATGACTTCCCCAAACCAGTCAGCAAACTGGGGAAGTGAGTAGCCAACTGCTACTCGTCGCCACCCTCCTCGTCAACCATCTGGTAGGTGAGGTCCTCCTCCTCTTCTCCTCTCCTCCTCTGATGACGTCTCGCGTCTAACTGAGCTCGGAGCCTATCCTATCTCTCTCTGCTGAGTCCTCCTCACTCTCAGGCTTAGGGTACCCCTCCGCCGGGTACCGGTAGAAGGAAGGGTGTGGCCAGCCAGCTGAAACAGGACGACCTCACATCATGTGGTACTCGTAAAGAGGGAATAAGGTAATAGCCTGATCCCGCTCCATACGAGCCACTCTCCTGCACATATCCAACAACAAACCATCACGACGCCTTTGGTCATGACCTCGGGCGCCTCAAAAGTAGGAGGTGAAACAAAATTAGCCGGTAAGGCCGGCTGAGAGACAGAGGGTGTAGGTGTAGGCGTGGGCGTGGACGCGGATGTGTGCCCAGCCTGTGTAGGTGTAATCCCCTCTCCGACTTCCCTAACAACAGGGGGAGTCCTCTTCCGTAACCTGGAAGCGGTATTGGTGAAGTCAAGGATGTAAGAAGGTGGTGGTGGTGGAAGTTTACCCGTCACAGTAGTAAAAGGTAAAAGACGGGGTAGAGAGGGTGAAGGTAAAGTCACGGACGGAGAAGTGCATATCTTCCACGTCAGATGGTCAACTGCCATCCAGTTCATAGAAGACATGACTGAAATGTCGATGACATTATCCTTATCTAAAAAATGAAGACCACGGGAAAAGTCGGGGAAAAGGCTGTGGGCAATGCGAGTCACTAATCAACCACAAGCTATCGTGCCCGAAACTTTCGACCCGACAGTGTTAAAATAATGAGCTGTCAGATATTCAATGTTAAAAACAAACGGGGCACCGCTATCAATGTTCAGGTACCCGGCTAAAATAGACAGCTCAACATTATTAACATTGTTAGGCTCGTGACGACCAAAAACGGTCTCTCCTAGCAGACGGAGAAAGTAACGGGCTGGGGGTAAGTGGACGTGGGCACCACATTGCTGACCGAATGGAGTGTGTGTAAGTGTAGGCCAAATCTGAGACACGAGCTTCCTAGGAGGCTCGAGAAAACCGTCACTAACTAAACCAAACCTATCCCCAAACTCAGCTAAAGTCCAAGTAAAGGTGGTGTTGAACAGAGGAAAGGTGATGCACTTGCTCCCATGGTTAGTCGCATAGGCCTCAGGGTGAAAGGGAAAAGAGCTGAAGAATTCTAAGGTCGATTGTCGATAGGTAAGCTCTTTCAAGGTGGTCAATCCCGATATTCCCGTCCCGTTGAGAAATTCAACAACGGGCTCAAAAATTCCCAATTTCTTAAAGGAAGGTCGACACAGGAAACGGGTCGATGTCATGTCACATTCCATTAAATTTAAAAATCGAGTACGGTGGGACGGGGATATAAAACGTACCTGCGGAAACTCAGGTAAAGTTTTCGTGGAAGTGTCAGCATTGTGCCTATCAGCAGCACGTAAAGCAGCAGCATGAAACCCCGTACTCATCCCAGTCCGTGAACCGATAGCTCTAGCAGCAGCGGGAACAAGGGCAGAAGTCGTGACTGGTGTCGACACCGTAGTGGAAACAGTAGTGGCAGCAGTAGAAGCGGAGGCAGCGGCAGTGACCACCGCAACAATAGTGACAGAAGCAGTAGCAGTGACAGCGACAGGGGCGGCAGCAGGGTCCACTATCTGCGAAGTAGATGGAGTGGTGGCAGAATTGGGTTTCTCGGGTCCGGTTTCTTTAGCACTATCCATAACTACAATAAGAGGCAAGTTCCTAATTAACAATCAACCAATTCAAATTTTTCCCCAAATCGATTTCTAAAACCCTAATTCAAATAAAACTAAGGTAAAATCGCAATTAAACAAAAAAGAGAGGGGGAAGGAACTTACTTGAATGAATACCCAACGAAAAAAAGCAATTAAAACCGAAAAAAAACTTCAAAAATCGAAATATGTCGATTTTCGCAAATCCTAGTTCTTCAAATCCCCAAATTAGTCGAAAATGGGTGATGCAATGAAGGGGAAAACGGTTTAATTGACACTAGGAAAGTTTTGGGGCAATTTAATCGGTTAAATTTGGCGAAGAAAATTGGAAATTAGGTTGGGGATTAAGGGGTGTTGAGGAATTGGGGACGAACACAAATATGAAATTGAAAAAAGAATAAGGGTAAGAAAGACTCCCTCATGCTCATATGTGTTGAAAGTGCTCGATCGAGTACTTTTAAGGTGCTCGATCGTGGACTTGCTTCCTCAATTTGCTCGATCGAGTGCTTTGCATTTGCTCGATCGAGAGCTTTTCCTCATACTTGAACTGTTGTTCGATCGAGAACTTTTAAGTTACTCGATCGAGAATCTTTCCTCTGCAAATCTGCTCGATCGAGAACCGGACCCCTCGATCGAGAACCCCTGAAAAATGACCATTCGATCGAGTGAGTGGAACTACTCGATCGAAAACTTCCTCTTGGGCATTTTGCTTGATCGGGCACATAAAGTGTTCGATCGAGGGCTTCTTTCTTGGCACGCTTCCCAATGATCCAAAATTCTCCCAACCTGCATAAAATGCAAAAATACTTCCCGCAAAGATACCAAAATAACAGTACGCAGTCAAAATTCATCCTAAGCTAATTTAAACTAATGTCTATTCCTAATGTCTAAATGCAATAATAAAAATGTCTAACAAATCCAAAATTACAAATTGTTTTTACACGCCGAATAGCAGTACGGCTCATCTTCCGAAACACTTGAACAGCCCGAAAGAGGGCTTCTGACTGGAGGAGGTCCCTTCAGCATCGCGGACCGTCCTTTTAGGCCTCCATGTAATTGAATTGATCAAAGGAGAGTAGTCCGCATCTAAGTATGCCTTTACTCTCTTCTTTACTTTGTCGGGCATCTCCTTCTCTTCTTCTTCCGCACCTTTGTCTTTGACACTGTCTTTAGCAATGGGCTCAAATTCCAATGTACTCTCATCACCAGGATCTCCAATGTCCAATCCGCCAAGACCTATAACAACAGAAATGACAGGACAGTCCTTCAGATTGCTCCCAATCTGGGGCGAAGGTGTTAACACAGCAGCACATGATTCAACATTATCATTTGGAGGTTTCGTATCAGGGTCTTTATAGAGAATAGCATTGCAGGGCTTGACTTGCATAGGCGCCCTACGAACACTAAACTGGTAAAAAGTCAATTCCTCATCACCTACCTAAAAAGTCAAAGTCTGCCCCCCGACATCTATTACTGCACGAGCGGTATATAGAAATGGTCGTCCTAAAATAATAGGAGTATATGAGTCTTCGGGGATATCTAAGACTACGAAGTCGAGGGGAATAAAGAATTTCCCGATCTTGAAAGGTATGTCTTCTAAGACACCTAAAGGCCGTGATACAGTACGGTCGGCCATCTGTACGGTCATATTGGTACAATGAAATTTGGTCAAACCAAGCCTCTTGGCAAGAGACAATGGTAAAACGCTCACGTTAGCTCCCAAATCGCACAAAGCATTATAAATTAAATGGGTCCCAATGTGACATGGTATAGAGAAACTACCTGGGTCGGACAACTTAGGTGGGGTCTTATTTTGAATAAGGGCAGTGCCCGCTTCAGTTAAAGCCACCGTCTCATGGTCATTTATATGCCTCCTACGTGCTAAAATGTCTTTCAAAAATTTCATGTAGGAGGGTACCTGGGTTAGTAACTCAGCAAATGGTACGGAAACATGAAGACTTTTCAAAACTTCGGCAAACTTACCGAATTGTTGCTCAATCTTCTTGTTCTGCAATCTTCCTGGAAATGGGACCGGAAATGGAGTAGAAGGGTCTTCATTTTTCTTCTTTTCGTCGTTCAAAGTAGACTTTAACGACGAATCATCACCTTCAGCATTGATATTGCTCGATCGAGGAATATTACCTCTTGATCGAGTAGTTTTCTTATTAATAGTGCTTGATCGAGCACTTTGATTTACTCGATCGAGATCCCTCTTTTCCTCAGTGCTCGATCGAGCACTTTCATCCATTCGATCGGATACTTTTTCAGCCAATGTACTCGATCGACCATCAGTAATCCCTCGATCGAGTACTTTAGACAAATCAGTCTTTCGTTTGTCATACGACGCCTTTCCTTGAACAGTAGCTTCCATCCCCAAGTCAGAAAGTTCAACATTCTCTCTCGGCGTTTTGGGTCCCTCATAGGAAAGACCACTCCTCAAATTGATCAGATTTACCGTCTCATGTGGTTTCTTGTCAGGTTGTGACGGTAATTGACTGGGTTGTCTCGAAGCTTGCTTAGTAGATAGTTGAGCCATTTGGAACTCAAGCAATTTGATATAAGCATCCTTTGCTTGGTCACTTTTCTGCATTTGGATGGCCAAAGATTGCACCATCGACTTCAACTCGGCTATTTCATTATTGCCACTAGAAGAGGCATCTTGTTGCGGCGATGGGAAAGAAGGAGGCTTTTGATAGCCTTGTTGTTGAGCTTTATGAGGTGGTACATAAGCTTGTTGTTGCTGCGGTGAAGGTGTAGGATTCAAAACATTCTGGCTAGTCCACCTCAAATTGGGATGAACTCTGGCTTGGTTGTTATAATAGGAGCCTCCTTGCCTATATTGTTAAAAGGCATAGACTTGCTCCTTCTCAGCTAAGCATTCCACTGCAGTATGACCATCAGTACCACCACATCTCTCACATGAGATGGTCTCTTATTTAGTCAACAAGTGAACCGTCTGTTGCTTTCCTGCACCTTGCATTTCCAGCTTATCAAATCTCACATTCACGGCTTCCAGCTGAGCCACAATTGCACTGTTATCTGTAGAGACCGTTCTGATACCACTTCTTGGATTCCCATATTCAGCACAATGGGTAGCCATCTATTCTATAATAACCCGGCCCTTATCATCATCAATATTCTTCTGAAATCTTCCGTTGGCTGCAGCATCTAAAATAGCGCGGTGGTCGTCATACAACCCATTATAGAACTAGTTGCAGAAAAACCACTGGCCAAACCTGTGATATGGGATAGACCTAACCAGCTTCTTAAACCTGCCCCATGCATCATACAAGTTCTCAGTCGGACTTTATTTGAAACTTGTAATCTGCCCTCTCAATACATTAGTTCTCTGTGAAGGGTAGTATCTCTTGTAAAAAGCAAGAGCCAAGGTTTCCCAATCAGTAATCCCAACTGCAGTCCTATCCAAATCAGTCAACCATTCTTGGGCTCATCAGTAAGAGAAAAAGGAAATAAGACTTCTTTTATCTTCTCTTGTGTCACTCCCTTAGTAGCAGGAATGGTAGAATAATAATCTGTAAAGACCTCTATATGCTTCCTCGGATCCTCACCAACTACTCCTCTAAACAGGTTTCTCTCTACCAGATTAATATAAGAGGGCTGAATGTTCAAGGTATTCCCCTCTTTAGTTTAAAGCTTGAAACCCTTAGGAATAGAGTCAGCTGTTGGCTCGGAATGACTAGCAATATTAAGCATCTTCGGAGATTTAGTAACAGTTGCAGATATAGATGTGTCTTCCTCTAAAGACTGAGCTTATGCAAAGGTAAAGTTTTCTAGAACAGGTTCAAGAGTACTCAATTCTTCCTCTCGAAGAATCTCTCTCAATAGGTTTTGTCTACGGCGAAAAGTTCTCTCTGGTTCAGGATCAGCTGGTACTAATTCTGACCTGTTAGACCTAGGCATAAACAAAACTAAGAGAAAGGAAATAAGAACTGTCTGTAACACCCCCGTACACCAGAACGCCTTACCAAGGACCATTCCAGTATATGACGGTGTCACCATCTCGGTTTCCCGAGGAGGTAGATCAAATTAGACAATACAAGGACAATATTATATCATTAGAGAATCTGTTACAATACCATACTATTCAAGTTCCCTAGGACACGGTTCAATTACAACACTTGTGATTATACATCTCTAGACCGGTAGCGTGATGACTCGATCCCTCCAATCCCAAAAAGATAATCAACAATACCTGCTAAGCCAACCGCTCACCATCCCCGAATGGATCACCGCAGATACCACAAAACAACACGGTCGATGCAGCTAATCAAATATAAGATAAAACAATAAAGTAAGTAGCTGATCATCCACTATCCCAACTCATCACCTCGTATACACACCGACTACACACGAAGTGCGTAGTCCTGCCAGATTACCCATCGCAACAGGTAATCCTCGCCGCCAGTGGGTGACCGCAGCCCATCCCCACCTAGTCCAGCTCCTCAACGAGCGACTAATAGTCCCTGTCCCTTAATGTGCACATCCCCTCCCGTGGCGGGTTCCACGGAGGGCGAACTAGGGTGTGAAGCCACTCCCTGTGACTCCACCACAATCTCAATCACAACATCACAAACAAGTCACACGACAGCGTCAACCTTACCACAACCACTATACTCCGATGATCAGCGGATAGCCATGACTCACAATACAATCATAAAATTCAATTCAATTAACAGTAGACTGAGTAGGGAGACCCTACCTCATAACAAAGCATGAAAGACTTCCATCTATAGCCACGCACAACTCCATTAAGCACCCTAACAATGGTAACCATATCCTATTACACAACTATACTCAAATAATCATACAAAAAGACACAAGGCAGAAACTTACCTAACCTAGCACATCGGTGACGACATAGACAACCACCACTCACGATCACCTCGCTCCGCGAATCCCGACGTTCCCATGGTAGGGGTTAGGCTAACTCCTTAGAGGTATGAGGCTATGGAGTGATTGAGTAGGGTGATGGTCTAGGGTTAGAGAAAGAGAAACTGTCGAGGAAAATGAGAAAAAAATAGAAATGAATCTCGCGAACTCGCATTTATAATAACGCGTCGACAGCAGTCATACTCGGTCGAGTGTAAGAACACTCGGCCGAGTAGACTCCACTCGGTCGAGTATTGGTGGTACTCGGCCGAGTGGCCTCCGCTAGGTCGAGTAACTAACCAAAATGTCTCCTATCACCAGTCTGATCTCTCACCAATCATTCCTAAGGTCTGTTTAGTCAACATGGTCAGTCAGCAACGCTCCTACAAACCCTGGGTGTTACAGTCTTCCCCCCTTAAAAGAACTTCGTCCCCGAAGTTCAGCCCGCACAACACTCCCCGCAAGATTACGTACCATGACCTTAACCACCTTCTCAAAGGTACACAAATTCACACTATCCATACATTACCATCAGCTAACTTACTCGACAACAATCATCTATCACAGCTACCCTTCTAAACAATAACCTATTCACAAAACAGTATTCACCCTATACCTACACAAATATGCAATTGCAACACTTTACACAATGTAAGAAAACCATACACACTTGTACTACCACGTTCCATACGTTTATATTAAATACACGAATGCAAGGCGATACACCATTGCGAAGCACCTAAATACATCATCACCACAATCCGAACACGTAAATCATTTATCATCAATTGAATCGAATCTTCATATTACTTGATACCGTTGTGCCATAAAACTTTTCATATATTACTTGATACCGTTGTGCCATAAAACTTTTCATATTAATAGAATACAACATAGATGCAGCTTAACGAAACCATAATTGTAAGCCAGTAATCCCGAATGTGAACGTACCTAACATACATATGATTCTAAATATTTCATAAAATTAACTACTTATACATAATTAAGATACATTTTTCATAAACAAAATACTTGTCATAACACCTGAGTTGAGACCCCCGTGTATAGTATAATCTTTATATTACTCGAATACCACATAGCTATCGCTTCAAGGAACCATCGACATAAGCTATCGCTTCAAGGAAACATGAACATAAATTCCGAATGCTAACTACATACATGTGATTCCAAAATCATAGGTATAACTAAACACACATCTTACATAATTAAATACTTAATTCTGCGACATTACTCTTCCCCTCTTAAAGGAACTTCGTCCCCGAAGTTCACTATTAACTAAAGCTAACGCGCACCCAAAGATGGTGACATTACTCATAGACCCTTGTAGCATACCCCAGATTATGACACTACATACTCGTGACTCATAAGGACCAAAACATTACAAAGAACCTAATAACGTATGACACGGTCCGAATTATTTATGAGAAATGGCAGTGTGACGCGAAAATCGTTGAGGTAATTATCACTGTAACCAAACATATCTCCATATAAAACTTATTACAACCACTACGCTGGTTGCGTAAGGTGTTACCTTTCACATAATTTCAATGGTTTGAGTCTTCCTCCCTGAAACCATTCCAAGTTCCTGACACTCCAAGCAACGTCGTAACACAAACATTCACAATCACGTATCCTTGGTATAACTATCATTCACCTATGTGGGTTATTATGGTATAGAATAACGTAATAGGACATGGACCACTCCTCTATACAGTTATCATATAAACTTCACCTGTGCCTTCTGTTACCTCAACATTCGGCCGAGTATGAGGGCTACTCGGTCGAGTGAGCAATACTCGGTCGAGTGAATTTGTTCACTCGGCCGAGTGAGCTCTACTCGGTCGAGTACGGCGTATACTCGGCCGAGTTTTTATATCCAGAGGGCGTTCTAACGATTTTACATAGAGTATTCACAATTACCTGCACAATACTTTCCGCAGCAGTAACAAACATAACAAATCCCAACCAGAGTCGACATTCCACACATCCGCCTACGATAATTAGCTAACTAACGGCCTTATGGCCAGATACAGTCATCCAACGAAAAATACCAAATACCGAAAGCAACATCTAAAGAAGAGATAATAAATCTGACACAACAAAACAGGTCTATCACCACCAAATAAGTCTAACATCCAAGAAATCAACTAAATCAGTCTAACATCCAAGATCAGCAACGAGGACCCTCCTCCAAGTCATCACCGCCACCGCGCCGAGGTACCGCACCGAACTCCCCGCACCTGGAAAACCTGCTGCTGAGTAGTCCCCTCCCAGCTGACTGCCGGAGTTGGCTCCCCACGGTCCCGCGAGGTAGCCAAACTCGGTCTCCTCCGGAGGTCTCCAGAAACTCGGGTCCACCCCATAACTGTGGAACACTCCCGTATCCACTCCTGGTCCTCTCCACCAAACAGGCTGTGCCAAATCAGTCCCGATGCCCTGATTAAGGGTCATCTCATGAAGGTTGCGGAGCACCAAAGTAGAAGAGATCCGCTCAGCCAGCTCATGAGGCTGCATCCTAGGGTCATGCACCGTAGGGTACGGCGAGAACTGGTAGGGGTGGTAAGGGTAAGAGTCGGGAACAGAGTAAGAGGGCTCAGACACAACTGGGTCACCCCTAGGCTGCCTAACTCCACGACGCTCCCTAGGTGGGGGGGTGCCTGCTGCTGCCCCTCAGGCACGGTGACCGGCTCAGGTAAGTCCAGAAGAATCCGAGGGTCGATCAGGTAAGACTGGGGCTCAGGTCTAGGGATGCCACAAGGCTCCCACTCGGCCAAATGATCAACAACAGGGAGACGAGCTGGGTCCGGAAGTACCATCCACATAGTCCCTCTCACCCTCCAAGCATACGACCCATCATCCATCTTCCTCAACCATCGGTTCGACGCCAATCTTGGCGTCCATGGTAGGTACAACCTCAACATACTCATTCCCCTCAGGAGGTGGGGCCTCAAAGTCGGCCAGTCGCTGAGCTAGGCGGGTCACTATGGCCCCGCAAGCAACAAATCGGGTCTCAGACTGTGCCATGCGCTCCAGACTAGAGCACACTATACCAGGGGCACTGTAGTAAAACGGTTTCCGGCGGTGGAGGTTAAGGTAGGACACAAGAAGCATGACCTCGTGAGAGTTGAGTTTACTCACGTCCTCTCTCGAGTAAAGTAGACAGGTCAACATCCTTAGAAACATACGAAGGGAAACGTCTTGAATATCATTAATCAACATGGCACCGACGGTAGGGGCGGGTCGCCAGGTCAAATAAGGTAGGTGCGAGGTGCGCCACTGTTCTTGGCCACGTCACTAAGGTAGTCATCCTCCTCGGCCTCTAAACCTAAATGGTCACCAACTCATCCGGGGTGAGCTCATGATCCTTATTCATGAGACGGAAAGAGACGGTTTTTCCCTTCTTATCATACACAAAAGAACTCAAAAACTCTAGGGTCAAGTGAGGGTATGATTTCTTTCTCAAGTGATACAACCCCTCCATGCCCAAAATCTTGAAAATGTGAATTATGTCTTCCTTAATCCCCAGAGTCTCAAGAATACTAGGGTTGACACAACGGGTGGGGCGAAAAGGACGACGCATAAGAGCCACGAAAGCCTTACGATGATCAAAGTTAGCGAAAATTACTGATGGATGAGCCGCCACCGGCGGTACAACCGGTTCACTGCTACCTTGCCCAACCTCGAGTTGGACCTCCGCGCGAGGTCTCTTGTTGGGTAAACCTCTAGTTTTCACCATACTGCAAGAAAATTTATCTTTAACAAAGGATTGACATTGGAAACTCTCAACACAAAGACGGACTGTTTCACTTGTATACCGATTTAAGAACAAGTTTTGGAAGATAAACTATCAGAAATCACCATGTATTTTACAATTCACCTAGTTTTAAGTTTTTAAATTGCTTCAATCAGGAAATACTCATCAACAATAAGAAGAATTTCGTTTTGCTAACCCTAGAATTCAGAAAGTGAATTTTTCCTCATGAAATCAATCAACCAAAGATGTACACAAGTTCTATATGTGTTCACATTCGAAAATCAAATAGTTTAGGACAAGATTCAGATTGTTTTAGCAAGAAACCGAAATATAGCATGTTGATACCCAAAATCTTTGAAAACAATAAAGGAATATGAGTTTAAATCTTACCTTAAACTGAGTTAGGGCAACTAAGGACAAGTATGGCACCAAGATCTCACCCAAAAGCTTGAGAGAAGAGGAGTATGGAGTTTTAGAGAGAAGAAAAGATAAAGATGGGAGGCGGAAATAAGAAAGAAAGGCACGAATTTAGGGTTTTTGTATAACCCGCAATTGGCCTGCTACCGCAACACTCGGTCGAGTGTTGGGAATACTCGGCCGAGTGTTCACTACTCGGTCGAGTGCTTACGATACTCGGCCGAGTGTGCAATACTAGGTCGAGTACCATTCTTACTCGGTCGAGTTTTGAGGACCAGAATAGATTATTATTCTAACAAAATTGGTTATGTAACCTGACACTCGGCCGAGTTTGGTCTACTCGGTCGAGTACTCGCATCTACTCGATCTAATTTTCATATAAATAAGGAGTCGTAACTTTTTACTGTTCCTGCAAAATCAAATAACATCGATCGGAGTTCCGGGATTCCGGCTCGTCACAATTAAAGCTGATTCCTACCATGTAAACACACAACCGCACATATATCTGTACATTCATCTCCAAACAATCATCACTTCCACTTTATCCCTCACTATACTAAGAAACTATTTTACTGTACCCATAAGGCACATGTCACACAATATAATTACGATAATTACCAGGTTTGGTTCTATATCACATCATTTCCACTTCTGCTAATCACCAAACATACACCTTATTCACATTTGTAATACAATAATTTCACACCTAACACATTCCAATTAAAACAAATTGATTAAATTATCATTGTTCACACATTGCAATAATTCATATTCACTTCCACTTTTCTACACATTTAACTAACACATATCACTCTAGTAATAGATACACACACAATGGATGCACACAGCACGCAACACTTAGCAGCTCACGACTCACACTAGCTACCCTTTTCCCGTGTCTGGCTTAAGTCCGATGGGGCCATGATTTTGAAATGAGGGCGCCTACTCACCCAAAATCTAGCATCGGCTGGGGCTCCCAACGTACATACACCAGGTTCATTTTAATTGACACCCTATGTTCATTATTTTCCTTAGTTCAGGTTCCAAAATCGTCGGCTCTGATACCACTTTGTAACACCCCCGTACACCAGAACGCCTTACCAAGGACCATTCCAGTATATGACGGTGTCACCATCTCGGTTTCCCGAGGAGGTAGATCAAATTAGACAATACAAGGACAATATTATATCATTAGAGAATCTGTTACAATACCATACTATTCAAGTTCCCTAGGACACGGTTCAATTACAACACTTGTGATTATACATCTCTAGACCGGTAGCGTGATGACTCGATCCCTCCAATCCCAAAGCGAGTAATCAACAATACCTGCTAAGCCAACTGCTCACCATCCCCGAATGGATCACCGCAGATACCACAAAACAACACGGGGTCAGTACCGGCTAATCAAATATAAGATAAAACAATAAAGTAAGTAGCTGATCATCCACTATCCCAACTCATCACCTCGTATACACACCGACTACACACGAAGTGCGTAGTCCTGCCAGATTACCCATCGCAACAGGTAATCCTCGCCGCCAGTGGGTGACCGCAGCCCATCCCCACCTAGTCCAGCTCCTCAACGAGCGACTAATAGTCCCTGTCCCTTAATGTGCACATCCCCTCCCGTGGCGGGTTCCACGGAGGGCGAACTAGGGTGTGAAGCCACTCCCGCAAGTGACTCCACCACAATCTCAATCACAACATCACAACAAGTCACACGACAAATAAACCTTACCACAACCACTATACTCCGATGATCAGCGGATAGCCATGACTCACAATACAATCATAAAATTCAATTCAATTAACATGGGACGAGTAGGGAGACCCTACCTCATAACAAAGCATGAAAGACTTCCATCTATAGCCACGCACAACTCCATTAAGCACCCTAACAATGGTAACCATATCCTATTACACAACTATACTCAAATAATCATACAAAAAGACACAAGGCAGAAACTTACCTAACCTAGCACATCGGTGACGACATAGACAACCACCACTCACGATCACCTCGCTCCGCGAATCCCGACGTTCCCATGGTAGGGGTTAGGCTAACTCCTTAGAGGTATGAGGCTATGGAGTGATTGAGTAGGGTGATGGTCTAGGGTTAGAGAAAGAGAAACTGTCGAGGAAAATGAGAAAAAAATAGAAATGAATCTCGCGAACTCGCATTTATAATAACGCGTCGACAGCAGTCATACTCGGTCGAGTGTAAGAACACTCGGCCGAGTAGACTCCACTCGGTCGAGTATTGGTGGTACTCGGCCGAGTGGCCTCCGCTAGGTCGAGTAACTAACCAAAATGTCTCCTATCACCAGTCTGATCTCTCACCAATCATTCCTAAGGTCTGTTTAGTCAACATGGTCAGTCAGCAACGCTCCTACAAACCCTGGGTGTTACACTGTCTCAGGGAATTAGAAATCCCTTGAGACTAAGACAAACTAAAATAAGACAAGTAAATAAACTAATTGCCTCCCCGGCAACGGCGGCAAAATTTGACACGACTGTTACAACCCTATCAAAAATAAACCAACCGGCTCCAACTAATATAGCAAAGGTAAGCCGGGTATCGTACTCCACAGGGAGGCTATCATATCTACTTGTTATCTAGTCTGTCACGGTCACAAATTGGGGGGTTTTGTTTTGATTTCTAAACTAATGAACTGAAATAAAAGGTAATGAGAGAGACAACGATAAAAACTAATAAGGATGAAAGGATGTGATCAAAAAGAGAAAGATGCTAGGATGTCCGTTCACCATGATATCACACGATTCTGCTAAAGGTAAGGTCAATCGGTCTGATGTGAGAAGGGTGAAGGAAAGGTCCTTCCGGTCCGCTATCCGCCCTAAAATACTACTAACTTAGCTTCCGCCCTCATTAGAGTAGTCTATTGTTCATAACAGGTCTATTCATTCCAATCTTCCGATCTAAGTCTGAATTTAACCGGTTTAATTAATTTAGAAGCGTGCACTCAACTAAACAATTACAATTATATTGCTATGGATAAATTCTCACATGTAAACCTCCTAATCTAATTAAAGCATCATTGTTTTACTACCATGGCTCCCCTAATCCTAGCAATAGAGAATTTAGCTACGCATATTCATACTAACGAAATTAATAGCAAGGATTATAACAATAAGAATTGACATGGTATAATTATGAAATAACAAATCTAACATAAACTAACTTAACCAATTAATATAGAAATTAAGATGAAGAATTAAACTAGAAATTGCAAGAGGAATTAATATAAATTGAATAGGAAAGAGTAAGAGATTACACAAAGTGAGATCCGGAAATGAAAGCAACATCGACAAGAGAACTTAGTACTCAAACTAAATGTTTTCTCAATGATTAAATGAGAAATTAAGAGATGATAAAAGATGATCAAAACCTAATTAAGACTTTCCTTTATATAGGAAAGACATTTATTTAACCTAATACGATATTAAAGATATTAAAATCCTACGTCCAATAGCAAAGTGCTAGATCGAGCATATTGGAACTACTCGATCGAGTCAATCCTCCAGCTATATCACTCAATCGAGGAACCTCAAAATCCCACTTCTCGATCGACTATAGCAGGGTCTCGATCGAACACTGTTTACCATCCACAAGCTCTCGATCGAGCGTATCAACCACTCAAACTTCTCGATCAAGTACACTGTCACTGAAATAGGCCAAAGGACGTATAGTTTATCTTCCAAGGCGACTTCACGCATCCCGAGATAGTAATATTTTTGCTCCAATTCTTCCATCTCCTAAATGCAAGCTAAAAAAGACAGTAGAAGGCTCGATTCTGCTTCTTTCAGGTCCATTCCTGCAATTAAAGCCAAACGAACCAAAGTAGAATATTTGGGGGACATTTGTAGCTTAACACTACGTAAATTATACATAAATGCGTGCAAATAAGGCTTAAAAAGACTATATAAAAAGCATGCATCAATATGCGGTTACGTCAATCCTGAAACCATGTTATTTACAATATTATGAAATGATTAAACTTGTGATATGAATGGTTTAGAGTATATGCTAGTCGTGTGTGAAGTTTGATGACCAAGATGGGTTGATACAAGTATAGGAGGGTGTTAATGAGGGCTTATGACCTAGTAAAAGGAACCTAGGGCTGAACCTTATTTTGTCAGATTTTTATCTCTATTTGATCTAGTTGCCGTTTGATCGTTGTTTATCGTCTAAGTTTGAAATTTTTATCAGTGAAAACCCAGTGAGTTAGCTTTCCAATGTCGTTAGTCTAATGTTTAAAAGTTTTACGTTTTGGGAGAAATAAATATTTTAGTGGACAGTGGTCAGAATGTTCCTGTATAGTTAAGTTTTCGACAAACGATTTTGTAAAATTTCTCATTTCATTTTTACTTAAGATTTGTGCTTAATTCCAACTTCCCTGTTTAAAATATTTAAATATGTTTTCAAATTAATAAGCCATGTTGTAAGATAAATTGTTGACATTTAATAGTGATTTTTATAACTTGACCCAAGTTTTTGACAAATAGCTGATCAGTTTCTGTTTGGACCCACTGAATTGTAAAAATCTTTATAAAATGGTTATTCGAGATTTGGACTTGATTCTTTTTCTCATGTTTTGAAAACTCCCTATATTTTCTGGAAAGTATAAAAACTCAAATAGGAATGTAACGGTCATTTAATGGTGATTTTTGAAAGTTACAGCTTGACTATGATTTGTGAAAACGCGAGTTTTACAAAGTTCAATATAAATACTTTATCAATTCTTAACTTATGATAGTTGAAAGATAGGAGTGACGATAGGGGGACCAAAGGAGGGATAAGATAGGATACAGTTGACTACACTTTGTTTTGATTTTCGTTATATAATGTTTAAAAACGTTAGGCCATTTTTCCTTTGGTAGTAGTAGTTCCGAAACTTTGGGACGAAGTTTATTTTTTAGGAGGATAGAATGTGACACCTCATGTTTTGAGTTTATTTTGAGATACATTTCCGTATTTTGACTTTATTTTGTGATGCATTCTGATAAGTTGATATACCTGTATAATAATAGGCGGTTGATCGTGTTGTATTGATCATAAGCTGGAATGGTTATTGTTTATAGAGAATTTTGTAGTATTCTTGGGTGAACTTCGGTACGAAGTTCATTTTAAAGGGGGAAGAATGTAATACCCCGTATTTCTAGGATTTGGTTAGTGGTTAGTCAATGGTGGAAATGTCAAAAAGGATGTGTAAATGATATTTCAAAACATGTTTCAAGGTGTATTGATGTACCACTTTTATATATACTTTTATAGCTCCTTTCCTACCACTTTATATACCATTTCCGTGCCTTTATATCATTTATATGCCTTATTTCAATGAATTGTCGATACTACCGCTATTTTGTATTTCAATGCAGAAATGACGCATTAAGAAGATAATCAAGCTAGGATGAGCGTAGCGGAAATGGCATAGTAGAATACACGAAGCATGGTACGAGGAACGAGGAAGCATGAAGGCTAGAAGTGAAGAAAACGAAGAAACAGCCTGTGAAGCTGGTTCCTCGATCGAGTCAGGGAGGGCTCGATCGAGCAGCCGTCCTCGATCGAGTCACCTCAGGCTCGATCGAGGAACCTCTCTGGCAGACTATTTTCCGGATTTTCCTTAAACGGTTATCTTTTGTTATAAATTAGAAACTCGTACTTATCATTAGGTTACGCTTTTATTTACTCTCATACAGTTGAATACTCTCTTTAGCCCTAATCTTTCCTTGCTACGGTACTAATCTTTCTTCAATTAATCGTTCATTGTTTATGTTAATCGATCATTGTTCTTATTTTGTTCTTTCAATTATGTCTTCAATTATGATTATGGTTGTTATTGTCATCACCATGAGTAGCTAATTTCTTCATCTAGGATGAAGGGGATCTAGGTTAATTAAAAGGGAAAAGTGATTAATTGCTAGTGAAATCGCATAAGTTGTTGTTTGATTATTGTTCTTCTTCTAGTTAATTAACTTAGGCCTGAGTTATTAATTAGTGTAGCGAATTAATCCTTTCGCCGACCGGGTTAGAATTAATATAGGTTGCGATAATCAAATAGATTGTATCTAATTATAGCGACCGCGTGTTAGAATCGATCTAAAGGGCATAATTGAGTCGACCGATCTTATGACCTTGAACAGCTTGGTAGATCTAGCAATTGATTAATAGACCCCATATAATTGACCTAGTGAACCGTAAATCCTAGACCTTTAATATTATTGTTTAAATCTCTTTTTATTTCTCGCATTTAGTGGTTAAATAACAAAACAAAACAACCCCCAGAAAACGGTTACTTTAGACAATTTAAATATTTACAGACTTAGCTTTTACCGCCTCCCTGTGGATTCGATACACTCTTCTTCGCTAGCTATTCTTGTTAGTCCTGAGATAGTTTTACTTTGATTTGGTGATACGACTTTAGCCACATCAAATTTGGCATCGTTGCCGGGGAGGCAACAATTGTTTAGTTTGTTTGTGTTTATTTTGTCTCTTTGTCTCAGGGAACCCAGTTCCTTGAGACCGTTCTCACACTTCTCTTGTTAGTTCCGTGTATGCCCAGGTCTAGTAGGTCCGAGGTGATTCCCTTTGATCCTGAACTACAGAAGACTTTTCGCTACAGACGGAAATTTAATCAAGAAGTGGGTCAAGTAGAAGACTTGAGTATACTTGACGTAGAGACAGCGAGCTCAGCACAGTCAGCCGATCAGTCCTTCGAAGAGGACGACATTCCTATTCCCGAAACTCCAGTCATAACTTCTATTTCCGAAACTACCATCATGCCTACTCTAGCCAGTCACTCCGAGCCGACCTTAGCTTCTATCCCACAAGGATTTAAGCTGCCCACTACTGACAATGGAACTTTTGAGATTCGGCCATCTTACATCAATTTGGTGGAAAGAAATATGTTTGGCGGGGAAGCTGCTGAGGATCATGCGACACATATAGAGAAATTTGTCACCTACTGCTGTTCTATTCCTTTAACAGCTGGAGTGACACAAGATCAGGTTAAGCAGGTGCTCTTTCCTTTCTCTCTGAAAGATGGAGCTGCTGAGTGGTTGAGAGATCTGGATATGGAGAATGAAGGAATTACAAACTGGAATTCCTTGGCTCTTGCTTTCTACAAGAGGTACTTCCCACCTCAAAAGACTAATGCTCTGAGAAGTCAAATTACCAGTTTCAAGCAAGGAGCTACTGAAGATTTGAATGAAGCTTGGATTCGCTTCAAACGTTTGGTCCGATCAGTTCCCCATCATGGTTTCCCTAAGTGGTTTCTTTGCAACCAGTTTTATAATGGGTTGTACGACGATCATCGTGCCCTTTTGGATTCTTCTGCTAATGGGAGGTTTCAGGACAACACCAATGATGACAACGCGTGGAAGTTAATTGATCAGATTGCTACCCATACCGCCAAGTATGGAAATCTTAGGGGAAGCACGGGAGGTACTGGTGTTGATAGTGCCCCGGCGACACATTTAGAGACTACTTCAGCTCAGATTGCCGAGATAAAGACTACCCAATCATTGGGTAGTAAGGAGAGAGTTCATGCAATGAGTCAGCAAGTAGAGGAGTCTTATGCTAGATGCGGTTTAGATGGTCACAGTACAGCTGATTGCATGAGCACATTGGAGCAGGTTAATGCCTTTCAGGCTTACAGACAAGGTGCACAAGGCACACCTTTCTCCAAATTTTACAATGAAAGAACGAAGGAGCATCCATTCCTTCAATGGTCCAGTCAGAATGTGCAAAACCCGCAGCAGCCACAGAAGAATATTTATGTCCCTCCCAACAATCGTGGTAATCAACCACCAGGGGGATATCAAAGGCAAAATCAAGGAGCCCAGTAGTTTAACAATAAATATCAACAGCCTCCTCAGAAAACTCCTCAACAAACCCCTCAACAAGCTCCAAACAATGAGATGGCAGAGTTGCGCAATCTTTTGCAACAAACTTTGTCGATGGAGCAGAAGCAGATGGCTCAAATTTCTGAGCTGATTGCCCATAATAAGATGCTAGATAATCAAGTGGCTCAGATGGCACTTCAAAACCCATCAAAACAGGTCGTGGGTCTTCCTCCTCAAGGTAAACAAGCTCACGAGCGAGCTAATGTTATTCAGCTGAGGAGCGGTACTTCTTATGCAAATCCTGACCTGCAAAGCCTTGGTAATGATGTGCCCATTATTGATGATGAAGTCCCTTATATGCATCCCAAAGTATTGGGTAATTTGGAGCTTAGTGATGATGAAAAAGAACCTGACAAAGTTGAAACACGAGCTGAAGATAAAAGCAAAAAGGCCGAAGAAGCTGAACCTGCTGAGGTTCCTCAATCGAGTCAGCCCAGGCTCGATCGAGAAACCAGTGTGCTCGATCAAGTCACCTCCAGGCTCGATCGAGGCACCTCCTCGACAGACGATGATGTTTCAAAAGTTGTTTCTAAGGTCAAGCAAGCCGAGCCCATTACTATTGCACTACCTTTTCCTCATCGGCAGCAAAAATCCAACCTAGACAAGCAGTTTGGTAAGTTTATGGAGGTCATGAAGAACCTACAAGTAAGTGTTCCCTTCACTGAATTAATTACTCAAGTGCCGGCTTACGCAAAATTCATGACGGAGATTTTGACAAGGAAGAGATCCTTTGATGCGATGGAAACTATTGCTTACACTCAGAAGTGCAGTGCCATATTGCTGATCAATTCACCGCCAAAATTAAAGGACCCAGGAAGCTTTTCTATCCCTTGTCATATTGGTCATCTTGCTATTAGTAAAGCTCTTTGTGATTTAGGAGCTAGCGTCAGTGTTATGCCTTATTCTATTTATAAGAAATTAAATATGGGTCCGTTGACAGTTACTAATATGACACTGCAGATGGCTGATAGATCTGTTAAACACCCATTAGGGGTGTTGGAGGATGTTCCCGTTCGTATTGGGAAGTTTTTCATTCCCGTTGATTTCGTTGTCATGGATATGGCTGAAGACAACCAAATCCCTATCATTTTGGGCAGACCGTTCCTACACACTGTGGGGGCAGTTGTAGATGTTAGGCTGGGGAGATTGACTTTAGTTGTGGGGGATGATACAATTGTGTTTAACTTGGAAAAAGCATTAAAACATCCCATGATATAAGAGACTTGTCATAGTATAGATGTTGTTAATTTTACTATTGATGAGTGTCTTTCTATGTGTTTGGACAGGGATCCTCTGGGGAATGCCCTGGTCACGGATTCAGCTGATCAGACGGGTTCATGGAGTCCACAAGTTCATCGGATTGAGAAGATTCTAACTGGAGAGGAATGCCCCCATCAGAGGGTATATAGTTTGGGTACTGGACCTAAGGTAACTGAGGTAAAGAAACCTGAATTAAAACCTCTTCCCTCTCATCTTAAGTATGAATTTCTTGATGACTGTGAAATGAACCCAGTGATTGTCAATGCTATTCTAACTGAAGGTCAACTAACTGCTCTGTTGACTGTTTTGAGAACTCATAAAAAGGCCATTGGGTATAGCATTGACGATCTGAAAGGTATTAGTCCTGATTTTTGTATGCACCGTATTCATTTGGAAGAAGGCCACAAGCCTAGTGCACAGGTCGAGATTTACTAAATCCTCCAATGCGGAGGTGGTGAGAAAAGAGGTACAGAAATTACTTGATGCCGGTATTATTTACTCTATATCTGATTCTAAATGGGTCAGTCCTGTTCAAGTTGTACCTAAGAAGGGAGGTACTACAGTAGTAAAAAAGGATAAGAATGAATTGATTGCTACTAGACTTGTTACAGGGTGGAGGATGTGCATTGACTATAGGAAGTTGAACACGGCTACTAAGAAAGACCATTTCCCACTTCCTTACATTGACCAAATGTTAGAGAGATTAGCATGTCATAGTTATTTCTGTTACCTAGATGGCTACTCCGGTTTCTTTCAGATACCCATTCATCCTGACGATCAGGAAAAGACCACTTTCACGTGTCCATATGGTGTATTTGCCTATAGGAGGATGCCTTTTGGTTTATGTAACGCTCCTGCTACTTTTCAGCGTTGTATGATGGCCATATTTTATGATTACTTAGAGTCTATCATGTAAGTCTTTATGGATGATTTCAGTGTGTATGGTACTGATTTTGATGTTTGCTTGAGAAACTTGACTAAAGTTTTGCAGCGCTGTGAGGAGAGCAACCTTGTTCTCAACTGGGAGAAGTGCCACTTCATGGTTACTGAAGGGGTGGTACTCGGTCACTTGGTGTCGAATACGGGTATTCGAGGTAGACAAAGCTAAGGTTGAGGTAATTGAGCAACTCCGTGCATCTTAATGTTAAAAGTGTGCGTTGTTTTCTTGGTCATGCAGGGTTCTATCGCCGCTTTATTAAGGATTTCTCTAAAATTGCTCAACCTCTAACTCGGCTTCTTCATAAAGATACACCTTTTGTGTTTACTGACAAGTGTGTTAAAGCCTTTGACAGGATCAAACAAGCTCTTATCTCAGCTCCCATAATCCGATCACCGGATTGGAGCCTTCCTTTTGAGATTATGTGTGACGCCAGTGACTATGCAGTTGGAGCTGTTTTGGGGCAGCGAAAGGACAAGGTGTTACATACCATTTACTATGCAAGCAAGACTCTCGATGATGCACAAATTAACTATGCTACTACAAAGAAGGAGCTTCTTGCAGTTGTCTATTCTTTAGACAAGTTTAGAGCCTATCTTGTTGGTTCTAAAGTTATTGTTCATACTGACCATGCAGGTTTGAAATATCTGTTAACCAAACAGGAGGCTAAACTTAGACTTATTAGATGGATTTTGTTATTATAAGAAATTGATTTAGAAATCCGTGACAAGTCTGGTGCTGAAAATGTTGTTGCAGATCATTTGTCTAGGCTGAGATTTGCAGGAAGAGAGATCTTGCCCATTGATGACTCTTTTCCAGATGACCAACTTTTGGCTGTAGCTGCAAATACTCCATGGTTTACAGACTATGCTAATTATTAATTTGGTAGGAGGTATGCTTCCTCCAGACTTATCCTATCAGCAGAAGAAGAGATTTTTGCATGACGTGAAGCGGTATTTCTGGTACGATCCATATCTCTTCCGGGAGTGCGCAGACGGTATCTACAGACGATGTATTCCATAGGGTGAGGTACGTGCCATCCTTTCTCATTGTCACTCTTCTTCTTATGGAGGCATCATGGTCCTTCTAGGACATTTGCTAAGGTAATGCAATCGGGTTTTTATTGGCCTACTATCTTAAAGGATGCTACTACTTTTGTCCGTTCTTGTGATGCATGTCAAAGGACGGGCAATATCTCGCAAAGGCATGAGATGCCTCAAACTGGAATCTTCGAGGTGGAGATTTTTTATGTTTGGGGCATTGATTACCAAGGGCTATTCCCTACTTCTCATGGGAATCAGTATATATTAGTAGTTGTAGATTATGTTTCTAAATGGGTGGAGGCAATTGCCACCCCTACTTATGATGCTAAATCTGTTGTTAAGATGTTTCAGAAGATTATCTTTCCACGGTTCGGAGTGCCTCGCGCGGTGATCAGTGATGGAGGTAAGCATTTCAATGAGCGTCATCTTAATTCTCTTTTGAAGAAATATGGCGTTACACACCGCAGAGGATTGGCTTATCATCCTCAAACCAGTGGACAAGTAGAGATTTCCAACAGAGAGCTGAAACAGATCTTGGAAAAGGTAGTAAGCAAGAACAGAAAGGATTGGAGTCAAAAGCTAGATGACACTTTGTGGGCTTACCGTACTGCATTCAAAACGCAGATTGGAGCATCGTCGTACCGTCTAATCTATGGCAAATCTTGCCATTTACCTGTGGAGCTTGAGTACAAGGCTATGTGGGCCATTAAGGAGCTGAATATGGATCCCTCATTGGCGGGTGAGAAACGACTGATGCAGTTGAATGAGCTTGATAAGTTTCGACTGCACGCCTATGATAGTGCTCGAGTGTACAAGGAGTGAACGAAGAAGTGGCATGACAAGCATATTTTGCCAAGGGAATTTCATGTTGGTGAGAAAGTTCTCTTATTTAACTCTCGTTTGCGTTTGTTTCCAGGTAAGCTGAAGAGTAGATGGTCTGAGCCGTGCACTGTATCTGATGTGAACAAATTTGGGTCAGTTACACTGCAAACTGACAAAGGAGAGACCTTCAAAGTGAATGGGAAATGATTGAAAGTCTACTATGAAGGAGCTCGTGTTGAGGTAATAGAGGCTTTAGACCTCTTTGCCATTGATTCTTCTTGCTGATGAAGAATTACGGTCGTGCGGGAACGCAAAAAACCAGCGCTATCGAGAGGCAGTTCGGACATTGTAATTTATTAATTTGTAATTAGGATTTCAATTTAAGTATTGTATTTACTTTTACGCTTTCCATGAACTTTGAGAGATAAGGGGAGGGAACTTGATATGCTTTCAAGTAATTTTTGCAGGATTTGACGGAATTTGAAGTTAAGAGTAACAAATGACGAAAGAAGACGCCAACAACAACTTCCTCGATCGAGTCAGAGTGGGGCTCGATTTTGGAACCTCGTGCTCGATTGAGTCAGAATAGGGCTCGATCGAAGAACCTAGCCATGAATTAAAATCAAGTTAAAACGAGAGTTGGCCTATTCTGATTTTGGTTCCTCGATCGAGCCAGGCCGGGCTCGATCGAGGATCCTTCCTAAACCTGGTTCCGCGTCTTTTTCAAAGCCGGTTTTTCTATTAATTGTTTTTAATTCTTCCAATTTCTTTCTTTTGATGACAAAATCCATGAGTGCTACTAGATGTGTGGATAGGAAAATTTTACGAACCTTGAAGATTGATGATACTATGTTAGGCATGTTCGTTGAAATTGGTTTACAGGGTCTTTTTCTACTTCATGAGTTGTCTTACCCTGCTCTAACCCTTGAGTTTTTAAGCTCATATGCCTACTTCCCCAGTGACCACCTTATTCGGTTTAGGTTGCTCAACGTGGAACGGTCTTTGACTTTTGACCGTCTTTCAGAAATTCTGGGGATTGATAAACACACTGATGGTGATTTATATAATGCGAGTGGGATGTCTGCAGTCCGATACTTTCCCTTGTTTACTAGCTATGCGGATGCAGATGTTAGTAGCATGTCTTTATTGGATGTCCAACATGTCTATCTTAGATTGTTTCTGCGGTATTTGAGTTACTTACTCTACGGGAGGCACGACAAGAGTAAGGCCTCCACCATTGAGGTCTTGATTCTTGCTAGTTACCTTAACCCATTTCGGGAGAGGACATTCCAGTTTTCTCTCCCTGCTCTTGTGTGCTCTGCCTTTGACCGTATGATCGGGAGATATGGGGACTTACATTGTGGTGCCCTCATCACTAGGATTGCTCAGGATGTATGTGATTTTCAGGAACATGACCCTTACGAGCCCATGGACGACCATGAGCCCCTTGCTGATGATGACCATTTTCGTTATGACATCTCTTATATAGACATTAGGAATGGGAAGGACCATTACTGGAAGGTCCATGGTGAGTTTTATATGCTTTTGCTGTGTGACCGTTTGCCGGCTGTGGACCCTCTTGAGGAGAGTACAGCTAGGGAGAGACCCCCACCTGTTACTTATCTGATTCCTCAGGACCTTTTGGTCACTTTTTCCCGTTCCAGTACTACTACTACTGTTGGGCGTCGGAGACGTCGCCAGCCTCCCACCCACTTGCCTGGCTCTTTCTAGCCTACTCCTCCTTCTCCACCTCCTATAGATTATCCTACTCAGGGTTATCATTTTGATCCAGTTATTGCACGAGAGATGAGGTTACATGAGGGCATCAACACCGCCTTGACTGAGCGGCGCATGTGGGAACAGATGGAGGCTATGACTCTTTCTTCGGAGGGACAGTATACGGGTGTGACTCCTAGCTACTACACCACTCCCGGTGATGATAGGCGAGTTTTCCACCTCTATGGAGTGACTCCTATTGAGTTTGGACAGTTTAGTACTAATTATGGTGCCTTGGGTCGTCCTTTCTACACTCCAGTCCGTCCCCATCAGCCTTTTTCTATCTAACCTGAAGATGTTGGTGTCCCTTTATCACAGCGGGGATAGTTTGGTCAGTTTGGAGCTTCTACTTCTGCTGCAGCAGCTTTCCCAGGGGGTGGCCGTTCTAGTGGCCATTCTCGAGGCCGTGGTAGACATGGTGGCCGTCTTTGAGGTCGTGGTACCCCTGCTCCTGACCCTGAGCTGCTGTCTTTGTATGCTGAGATTGATGATTTTGATGATGCTGCCCTTGATGATGATGGAGCTCAGTAGTGACAGCTGGTCACTACACCTCTCTCTTTCCAGCTGGTTTGGGGGAGGCTACTGCATTACGGCTAGTATTATCTTTCCTGTTTTTTGTTTTATTGCATTTCTTATTTTCCCCTCTTCCATTTGTTAGTTGTGTCCCATAGGTTGTTGGATTTCTGTGTGACTGATATGCTGTAGGCGTCACAATGAGGACACCGTGACATTTAGGTTTGGGGGAGTGTGTTTATTTCTGTTGTGTGTTTTATTTATTGTTGTGTGTGGAAAATTCAAAAATTCAAAAAAAATTGAAAAATTTATAAAATACAAAAACATGTTTTATTTATTTTGAGTTGAGTCTTGGTGAATTGTGTAGCAATGATGATAATTTTCTTTGTCTTTGCATTTGAGTCCCATTTAGTTGTCCATGTACATTATTTTGACCTATTAGCTATGATGAACAAAGCTCTTTACTCAAGTCTTGACCGTCACAATATGCCTTATGCCGAGTAGATTTGACTTTATTTTGTTGGTAAACCACTTAAATTTCTGAGGTCTTTAGAGCTTCCTAGGCCGGGAACATTAATAAACCGGTCTCATTGTTATTTAGGCTGAAGAGTGTGGTCTCCTTGTGGAATATGTAATATCAAACTGCATAAGTGTGACATTAGTTTCTTAGCTTTTGCGCTTTCATATGATTGAGTACATGAGGAAAGGCGGTTCTTATTGTTCAAATATGTCATACATTATCCAGTTTTTGTTAACATGTTTGAACCATGTAGCCATTTTATGCCCTATTTCTTAGCTACATTCCAGAATTTGCCTACCTTTTCGGGACAGTCGCAGTTGCTTGAGTCTTTATTGTTATAGCTGCTTTGGTTGGGTTGGGACTTTTATTGTCATGTGGGTAGTAGCTATCTTTTTGTAGCAATTGTGTGACCTCCTATGTTGAAAAAGAAAATACTATGAAGCAATGAAAGAAAAAAGAAAAGAAAAAAAAAAGAAAGAAGAAAAATTTCGAAAAAGCACAAGAAAAATAAAAAAAGAAAGAAAAAGAAAATGCTTGCTTCATTAAATTTTGTTAGGAGGTCGTGAGTGGTAATTACTGGAGTCTAATGCACATTTGGAGAGCGTTTCATTCTCTCATATTTTGTCAAAGTTGAGATAATTTCTCCAGTTGGATGATTGTTCTATTTATTATTAGATTTGGCTATTGGTTTAGCGCTGCAACTACCGTCTGTGCCTCACATACCCATACGTGCTTTTGCACAAGCCACATCTATACCCATGCCACTTTACCACCATTCTGTCCTTGATACATGTACTCGGTCTATTTTGTGAATGTGCACTAGTTTGAGAATCTTCTATCACATTAGATTGCATACATATTTCATAAGTTGAGTGAGTGTCTTTATTCTTTCTATCTTACATATATCTCACCCCTTATGAGTGCATGAGTGAAACCGCGAGAATCCAACAAAATTGTCTTGCAAGGTTGAAAAGCATTTGGCTGAGTCTCGGTATCATGTCACATCTTGAGTAAGAGCTGTGTTAGTCTATTACCCGTGTCTTTAAATTTGTTTTATTGGCACAATCCTTGGTCATTACTTTGTTATAGATATGGATAGCTGGGATTTGTATGTGCCTAAACATTTGCTCTGAGTTATTCATTCACCATATGTTAGCTGTCCTTTGTTTGGTCTGATTTCTTTGCTTTAGGACAAGCAAAGAGTTGGTTTGGGGGAGTTTGATGTACCACTTTTATATATACTTTTATAGCTCCTTTCCTACCACTTTATATACCGTTTTCGTGCCTTTATATCATTTATATGCCTTATTTCAATGAATTGTCGATACTGCCGCTATTTTGTGTTTCAATGCAGAAATGACGCATTAAGAAGATAATCAAGCTAGGATGAGCGTAGCGGAAATGGCATAGTAGAATACACGAAGCATGGCACGAGGAACGAGGAAGCATGAAGGCTAGAAGTGAAGGAAACGAAGAAACAGCCTGTGAAGCTGGTTCCTCGATCGAGTCGGGAGGGCTCGATCGAGCGGCCGCCCTCGATCGAGTCACCTCGGCTCGATCGAGGAACCTCTCTCGGACTATTTTCCGATTTTCCTAAAACAGTTATCTTTTGTTATAAATTAGAAACTCGTACTTATCATTAGGTTACGCTTTTATTTACTCTCATACAGTTGAATACTCTCTTTAGCCCTAATCTTTCCTTGCTACGGTACTAATCTTTCTTCAATTAATCGTTCATTGTTTATGTTAATCGATCATTGTTCTTATTTTGTTCTTTCAATTATGTCTTCAATTATGATTATTGTTGTTATTGTTATCATCATGAGTAGCTAATTTACTCATCTAGGATGAAGGGGATCTAGGTTAATTAAAAGGGAAAATTGATTAATTGCTAGTGAAATCGTATAAGTTGTTGTTTGATTATTGTTCTTCTTCTAGTTAATTAACTTAGGCCTGAGTTATTAATTAGTGTAGCGAATTAATCCTTTCGCCGACCGGATTAGAATTAATATAGGCTGCGATAATCAAATAGATTGTATCTAATTATAGCGACCGCGTGTTAGAATCGATCTAAAGGGCATAATTGAGTCGACCGATCTTATGACCTTGAACAGCTTGGTAGATCTAGCAATTGATTAATAGACCCCATATAATTGACCTAGTGAACCGGAAATCCTAGACCTTTAATATTATTGTTTAAATCTCTTTTTATTTCTCGCATTTAGTGGTTAGATAACAAAACAAAACAACCCCCAGAAAACGGTTACTTTAGACAATTTAAATATATACAGACTTAGCTTTTACCGCCTCCCTCTGGATTCGATACTTGTCTTACTGCTAGCTATTCTTGTTAGTCCTGAGATAGTTTTACTTTGATTTGGTGATACGACTTTAGCCACATCAAATTTTGGCGCCAAATCAGGGATTTGGCTCCATCTCTCATCCTTCGTTCCTAGTAAAGTTTGTAAGTCCTATTATAAGTCGTAATTATATTATTCATCAGTTCTCTAATGTAACTAAACCCTAGAAGTTGGGGAAAATGGGAGAATAAGTAATAGGTGTATACTAGATCGATTAATGAAGGGTAGTTAGTAATTATTATGTTATAATTGGTTGTAGGTGACGGATTCTTAAAGATCATTTTTGATGGCTAGTGTTTGCACATCGATTTGATATAAAGGTAGGGTTTTCCTATGCAATATTATTATATAGTTAATTACAATTTTTTGTGGTTTTGGTTGATTGATCGTATATCTTTGTGTTATTGTGATTGTTGTATGTTAGAGGAGTTGAGATGGATATTGTAGAGCCATGTGGAGAGATGGTTTTACCCCCACGTTTCGCCCCTTGTGACTTCAGACTAAAGGGGATGTGCACATTAATGACATGGGTTCACTCGTTGCGATGAGCAAAGATTTGATGTTCAGTGCTGCAGTCTGACATTGGCAGAGGTGGGTTACTTGTTGCGATGGGAACCCGACTACTCATTGCGATGAGAGCCATTGGTTAGTTTGGAGATGGTAGAGTAATGTTGAGTGATCTTACGCAATGCATGTGTAACACCCCCACTTACCAAGGAGCCTTAACTAGACCTTACCCAATAAGTAAAGGCGTTACCATCTCGGTTGCCCGAGGTAAGTATAGCAAATAAACAATAACAGAACGTTTTATTAAATGTCTCTTATAGGTTATACAAATATAACGAATGATTACAACTCTAAAACAACTGAAGGAACTACTAAGCATAAGAGACAGCGGCAACAAGCTAGACAGCGTGATGACTCGATTCCCCTCCCTGCCCCGCAAGCAACATATCCACCAACACCTGCTAACCAACTGCTCACCACCCCTAATGGATCACCACATTTTTGAAAACATAAAACGGGGTTAGCCAACTGTTTAACAAAGATAAGAATACACTATACAAACAATGCAGCTGATCAATTACAATATCAATCTCCAACTTCATTAACAATCAATAACTGACTACACACTGAAATGTGTAGTCCTGCCTGATTACCCATCGCAACAGGTAATCCTCACCACTAGTGGGGGACCGCGGCCATGCCCACCTAAGCCCCGCTCATCGCAACGAGCTCATAACTCATGTCCATTAATGTGCACATCCCCCTTGTGACGGGAACCACAAGGGGAAAATCAAGGGTGTGAAGCCATTCCTGATGATGACTCCACTCAACCGAGGACGCACCTCGAGAACCAGAAACAACCAAACAACTAAGCTAAATCATCCAATATATCACAATCACAATAATCATATTAAGTATGCTAATAAATCAACCATCATCATCTTATATTGAATTAATCAGGCAACTGAGTAGGGAAAACCCTACCTTTTCGCTATTCTATTAGAGTGCGTCCATCATACGAAGCCAAGCAAGACTCCACATCGAATCCAACAAGTAGTGTGGACAGGGCCCTCGGGAACTGCGTCCGCGGGATCCACACTAGGCATAATCGACTCGAGGTTCTTTCGAATCGAATTAAGACAAATTAGAGTCGCCACCAAGTTTTATGGGAACTTGGAACCGTTCAAGTCAACTTTACACCTTTCATCGAAAAGCATAAAGCCAATCGACTACGAGTGATTAAAGATAAAGACTTGTACCCTATATCACTCGATTTGAATGACTCTCGTAATCCAATGGTATTTAGACGGATCCACAAACCATAGATCTTGAGTAAGGGGTGAGGGTACGTGTTAGGAAGCCCATAAGGACACCTAACCCCGCCCGTCGATAACGGCCTCTACTAAGTCAAGTGTCGGATTTCAAACAAGGTCATAGCTACTACGATATATGATATGCAAACATCGTTTTAAAACCCTAACATGTGACAACAATTTCTATGTCGTTTTAGATGCAACTAAACTAACTTTGTCAAAGTTGTAATTTAGCATGTGGGTTGATTGATCTAACAACATACAAAACAAAGCAAACAAGGCTTAAGGGGGAATGGGGGAGCCGTGGGATCTACCTATTACAAACCAGGCATTTCATGCCGACACAACGATAAATTAAAGATACAACTCGATCTAAATACAATTGCTACATACGATACCATACACGACACATGGCCAATTCGGCCTAGGAAAACGTGCACAAAGGGGTGGCCCACGGCTCACATGACTCACGGCCTTGGGTCACTCCTCGTAATGTGTGCTTTCGCTTAATCTTATCGAATTAGACATTGGGTCACGCACCAAAGCATGCATTAGCATAAATCGGGCCATGTTGCTTTAAACAACATGCGATTTACTACGCTCTCGCTTGCATTGGGGCACAACCGTCTAACCAAACAAGACTAAGGTTTTTGAAAGAGGTTTTGACTCGATAAAATAAAACTAACTTGAAAATTACAACTCGATGAACAAACGATAAATTACAAGCGATAAAGCAAATCAAGAACAAACGATGCAAAACAAACGAAACAAGAAAGATCAAAGGACACGGCCAAATCACGGCCAAACCAAACACGGCTACCCTAGGTCCTAGGTCAGGTTCGTTAGTTAGATCAACTGATTGCGAAACGAGCTCGAAACAAATTAGAAAACAAGTTAGAAACGACGTTGATCGATTTGAAAAGATACCTTGCAAACGCGCATTCTACACGGCCTAAAGGGGTCAAATTAGGTCAAATTCGCTAATTAATTTAACTCATCGAGTGTTAATAAGAAGGTGCTAATCACGCACTCTTATACTAGAGAGAAATTAGGTGAAAGAGCGAGATGCATTCAATTTAAGTTACAGAACCGTCGATTGATTTTAAAAGCTATGTCGAAGCACCCTAACATGTCTAATTAGGTTATTTAAATGATCGAATGTCGTCTAAATAAGTCATATGCTAACAATCAGAGGTCGTATTAACATGTAAATGGTCCAGGGGTAGGTCGAATCACACGAGAGAAGAGAGGGGTCAAAAGCGAAGAGCGAAGTCAAAAATCCGTTTTATTTATGCCCTACCTTGAACACGAGGATATGTAAATGAGACGGGGGTGTACGACCGACTGATGTAGCGGTTTCTTTCCCATCTCAAGTCAACGCGGGTGTTCATGGTGGTACTTTAACTCATACTCGGACTAAACTAGTTTCGTAATTAATTTGAACAATCGATAAACAAAAAAACGATAAACAAACAAAAACAAACTATAAAAAAACAAACATAAAAAACGAAATAAAAGGGAGAAAGAAGAGGATTTGATGCACCCTCAACCTACATGTATCGTTGACACCGTCTTGGGTCGTAATCGATGGTAGATTTTATCTCGAGAGGCCGTCGTCGACGAAGAAACAAAGCAAACAACACGTTTTTATCGAATCTGGACAGCAACTTTCAAACAGCGATTTCTCTCTCATTTCACGGTGAAAATTCGATTTAAAAGATGTTTTGAAAACTAGAAAGAGAGGAGAACAGAGATCTTAAAGCAAACCCTGCTCGTTTTGGGTTATTGGGCACGAAAAACGAGCACAAACAGAACTGGACAGACAGGAAAAAGCCGCGAAAACAGAGTGTATAACACTCTGTTTTTCGAGGGAATTCGTGTACTCTCAAGGGCAATTTGGCTCGTAAATCTTTGTCTAATGTGTAGATGGATGTTGTATGGTTAATTAGGAACAAGAAACTCGAATTTTGATGGAGGTTTGAAGGAGGAACGAATTGTTTTTCGAAGAGGACACACAAACTGTTCCAGTTTGTAAGTCGGTTTTGTGGAGGGTTTTTGAGAGGCAATTAGGGTTTGTTTCTGGAGTTTAAAGCTTGTAAGTGATGGTTTTATGTATGGAGAACTTAGAGGCCTGAATGTATGGTGAAGGGGTGGTATTTATAAGGAGTTAAAGTAGGTTAAAAGGGAGGAGAGGCAGACGGGCTCGGCTGAGCATAGCTGCTGTCCAGCAGCTTTTGGGGGGTTTTCTAGGGTTCGTATGGGGGGTTTTCTTGGGGGTTAAGGTAAGGTAATATGGATAGGATATTAGGGTATGGGTTAGGGTTAATGGGTACGGGTTTTGGTGGTGTTTGGAGCGGGTTTTGGGCTCGGGATTGAGCTGCAAAACAGGGGGGTTGCTTCGTGTTTTTGCGGGCTGTTGGGGGTGATTTGGGACGGGATTTGGGCCATGGTTATGGGGTTCGAACTGGGGTTGGATGGGTAGAGGCTTAGGTTGGTTAGTGTACTCGAGATTCGTGCCAACTCGTAAAGAAAACGGGCTCAAAAACCGAGCTATAATCGAGCTCTAAAACACGTGTTTAAAACGAGTTCTTTTCGATTTTCAAATCGATTTTTCAAAACAATTAACACATTAAAATAAATGATTTTTCAAATCAAATATACTCATAAAATGATTTTTCAAATCAAATATTTATTTTATTTTCAATAAAATAAACTTAAGAAAATAAATTCAAAATAAAATAAAATAAATTGAAATCACCATAAAAAAGACCTTAATTTAAATATCATTTAAATTAAAATACTCCGTCGACAACGCTCATTCTACATCGTAAAACGAACCCAAATAATGACAATGACAACTAAATAAATACATGTGTCCTATCATCATCGGGTGTTTGTCGGGTTCTCTATAAATTCCAATATCGACGGATACGGGTATCTACAGAGCCCCCACTTTGACTGAGGCTTGGACAAGGCGAAAGTCAAAGTATACCCCAGGTCCCTCTCGACCTGAGGATTCTGCGGGTCGTTTATAGTCCATTAGACTTGCGTATATAAGCTCGCCAGCCATAAGAAGAGATCATACCTGAAACTTCGCTGAGGATTGACTCTTGCTTCTGTTGCGTCGAATTATCATCGTTGGTCGTCGACCCATAAAGTTGCACATATGATGGATTGAGCCTTATCCTTAGGCGCCTACGTATCCGTTTCTGACGGAATCAAACCCGCATCGTAGTTCGGCAACTGCTGACACTTGCCCAAAGTTTATCATCTGCTGGCGTTTGTCCAAAATTCGTCATCTGCTATTTGCCCAAAATTTATTATCTGCTGGCACTTGTCCGAATGAGACGGGACTTTCCAAGGAGGTTGCCGCCGCTTTCATCATTTGCTTTCAGCTACGGAATTCTTCCATCTCATACTCTTATAATTGAATTGAATTCTTGGTGGATGTCATCCTTTACATCTTGATAATGGTCTCTGAAGCCAACGGCTTCAGAGCCCCCAGTTTGTGATGGCTCTAAAGTCGAAGACTTTAGAGCCCCCAGTTGAAGCATATCCTGCTATATTTGAAGCACAAAACGTACAAGCAATAATCATCACATAAGCACATTTGGATCATCGATCTTGAAATTGGATCATTTGAAAGATTGGGTCATCGACCCGAAAAGTGAATTTGAAAATTTTGAATAACTGGGCCATCGACCCGAAGTTTGAATTTGACATCACTTGGAATGTTGGGCCCTCTGCCCTTCAAAAAATTGAATTTGAAATTTTGAATTTCGAAGGATTGGATCATCGACCCAAAAAGTTTTTGGAATTTTGAAATTTTGAATTTTTTTTTTGAAATCGAACCTTGATGGGTGGGCATGAAATACGACTCAGACACTCTGTATGACCCGTAAACAACCTGGGCGTAGCCCGCTACCGTAAAACAAAAAAAGAAACTAAAACCGTAAGTGTGCATGAGTTTTAGTTCAAATATGGACTTGTTGAGGGTAGAAATGTAAATTGGCCGTTCTGGCGCTCCCAAAAATGCGATGGATGAGCGAAATCCCGATGCATCGTGCCAAAGACTGGTGTGAACTGGGGCGGGCCTAAGAGGCGCGCGACCCAAGGCCCACACGGCTCAAAAAAAAAACGGCACCCTAGGTGTTTCCTTCCCTTATACTTTCTATATATAAGGAAGAGTTGTATTGCCCAATTTATTCTGCTTTCCCTCAAACTGGTGCAAATAACATAAATCATTATGAATAATCTAGCGAGTGCTATGCGAGCGTGGGAGACAGACTTCACTGGCGCAGAGAGACAAGAATTAAAGACCGCTCAACTGGCGCAATTACTTCCCTTACGCCAGATCCGCCTTCAACCTGCGTTGTTGGAACACTGCCTTAGCTATTGGGATCCTTGTAACCATGTCTTTGCTTTTCCTGAGGGGGAGATCTGCCCTTTACCCGAAGAGTTTTCTTCCCGGGAGGATGGGATCTTTGAGGCCATACCGGCTATACCAAAATTTCATTCGGGGTGGCGTGGAACGTATCTAGACTGTCTTGGCCTTTCCAGGACGGAGTCGGAGGAGATAGTTACTGGTGACGAAGTCAACCTTCTTGCTATTCATCGGAAATTTTGCATCTTGCGAAACAAGATTTCTTCAAGCCCGTGCAGATCGCGCGGGCGTTTGGATTGATCATGTTACATCTTTATGTCTTTGAAGGTAGGATGAACAAGACAACTTGTGTAGGACAAGCGAAGCTTTTGTCTATTGTGTCTCGGATGGAGACGGACATAACCCTTCCCGGATTATTCTTGCTTTGAAACCATCGGGGGTTTAGATGCTAAGAAAATGAACCTTGGTGCTGATTGGTCGGGATGCTCCCGTCTATTGCAGGTAACAAAATCTATCCTCTTGGTTTCGCGTCCTTGATTGATTTTTCTTTTACCACAATTCTTGTGTTATTGCCACGATTTATTTATATTTTGCCACGATTTCTGCCACAATTCTGTGTTTCCGCCCCGATTTTGTTGCATTCTGCCACGATTTTGCTTCTGTTGTCTTTTTTTCTCTTTTTTTTGTTCTTCTTTTTTCTTTCTTTCTTTTTCGTCTTTTTTCTTTCTCTTCTCTTTTTTCGTTCTTTTTTCTTTTTCGTCTCTTTTTTTTCACGTTTTTTTTTCTTTTTCGCTTTTTCTTTTTTTCGCAGGTGTGGCTTTGTGAGAGATTTTGGCTCTTTGCCCCGCCGCGTGAGCCAAACTCGCATCTCGCCCGTATGCTGACTATACGTGCCAAGCGGTATGAAGACGAGCATCACAATGACCTTGCTTATTGGCGAAACAAGCTGACAGAAGGGGGAGGCCGCCCCCTTTGCTGGTTCATGCCTTGGCTTCACCTCAAATCTTTTACTATCCTTCCGGAAGATGATAAGAGAGGTCTATTCACATTTACCCTGACCGCGTCCTGCGTCGGATGGGCCGTAGACAAATAATTCCCAAGTGTGAGGCTGTTCTGGGACGAGCAAGAGAGCTAAATTCCTCTATATGTGATGATTGGCTCGAAAGGTGGCACCAAAGGCGTCTTTGGTACGTGTCCGCGCGCCCTCAGACTACTTGGATATCCCCGTCATACACTAAGTGGCTTAAAGAGAAAACTGGTTCAGGTAAGGATTTGTGTCGGAAGGACGAGCTTGTCGACATCAGATATTATGACAAAGCGAGACATCGCGACTTCTTTGCTAATGATCTTCCGTCCGTATCCGGGACTCGAAGCTAAAATCGAGAAAACTCCTAAGACTGACTCACAGGTGTCAGGTGTGTGGAAACGGTTGGGTTCAAAAGCACATTCGGGCTCAGCCTTGGAAGGAAGACTTGGCCCTCGCTTGAGTGCAAAAGATAGGCTGGGCCCTCGGGAGGAAATGATGATCCCTCCTAAGAATCGCGCTAGACAGAACGCAACTACCCCTCCTCCACAGGAGCCTCGGCCAAGTGACCCAAAAGGCAAGGGGAAAAGGAAGATGTAGGAGCCTTCGACTCCAATCTATTATTTACTACTACTATTTATCATTCGTTCCTTGCTGTTTTTCTTTTTTTTGAAGGTTGTAATGGGCATCGCCCGATTTTAAATAAGACTTACTATTTATTAAAATTCCCAGTTTCTGCATAAAATTTCATTTTATTAAAGGAAGGGTCGGTTGTACTCTTATAAAGAGCTGCCTACGTATCTGTTGTCAACAGAATCAAACCGAGCTCGTAGTTCCACAAGACAAATGCGCACAAAAAAGCAGCGAAGCAAAAGTGCCGCGGCCTAGACTCGCTCACGAGCACTGCAATTCAAAATTTTATTTCGCGACATTGAGAGTGAGTTCTAAGGATAGTATTTCTTCAGTTGATCCAAATTCGTCGGATTGGCAAAGTCGTTTCCATCTAGATCTGTTAGTCTGACTGCGCCTCCCGATAGCATTTTCTTCACCAGGTAAGGACCGGCCCAGTTCGGCTTGAACTTTCCCCTCGGGTCGATTGGTAGTAAAGCGCGAACAGACTTTAGGACAAATTCCCCCTCCTTTATTCCTCGAGGTTTCACCTTCTTATTAAATGCTCTTTGTATCCTTTTCTGATAGAGTTGAATATGGTGTAGCGCATTTAACCGTCGCTCGTCGAGCATGACCAAAGAATCATACCTAGCTGCGCAGCGATCCCTCCTCCGGAACCGACTTTCTAACAGAATCCTTAAAGAAGGTACCTCTAATTCGATAGGTGGACTGCTTCCATCCCATATGTCAAATAGAACGGAGTTGCTCCGATGGGCGTGCGAATAGACGTCCCGTATCCCCATAGTGAGAACGGTATCTTCTCTGGCCATTCGCGATAATTGTCAGTCATTTTCCTGAGAATCACAGTGATTGTCTTGTTGGCGGCTTCCACTGCACCATTTGTTTGAGGTCGATACGGTGACGACTTGTGGTGTTTGATTGTATACTTTTCAAGTATCACGGCAGTTTCAGCATGGAAGTGAGTGCCATGGTCGCTAATGAACTCATGCGGCACACCATATCTCGCAAATGATTTCATATTGAATAAACTTTGCTACCTCGCTTTGTAGCACTTTGTATGATTTCACTTCTACCCACTTCGTGAAGTAATCGATGGCGACTAGCATGAAACAATGCCCACAATTCCGGATGGGTTGACCTTTCCAATAATGTCGATTTCCCATGTTGAGAAAGGCCATGGTGATGTCAAAGTATATAACAGTGATGGCGGCACGTGTTGTATGTTCGCAAAGATTTGGCAATTATGGCAACGTTTGACATATTGGTGACAATCTGTCTCCATCGTGGTCCAATAATACCCTAATCTCATGATTTTACGAACCAACATATGGGCATTCATGTGTGGGCCACATTCCCCGTCATGGACTTCTTCCATGACTCTTTTTGCAGTTGGTGAGTCTATGCATCGCAGAAGGATATTTTGCGCGGTCTTCTTGTACAATTGTTCATCATTGGTTCTAACGAACTGAGCGGCTAGCATTCGAATAGCGCGCTTTCCGCGGTTATCCATGTCAGGTGGATACTCTCCTGATTCTTTAAATTTCAAAATAGCATGATACCAAGGTTCAGCCTCAGTTTCCTCTGTGTCTCCGATTATATTGACGTAAGCAGGTGACGATCTTCGTTCGACACATATTGGCATAGTGTCCATATGATCAGGTATGTTAATTAGAGCAGCTAGCTTTGATAGGGCATCAGCAAACTGGTTTTCATCCCTGGGGAGGTGCACGTATTTGACGTCGGCGAACAACTTTTCTAGTTCCTCGATTTTCGCTTGGTACGGGGCCAGGCTATCGCTGCGGGTTTTCCACGTCCCGGCTACTTGGTTGATCACTAGTGACGAGTCCCCGTGTACTACAAGCTTTTTGATGCCTAACTCGAGATCACTGTACAAACCGAGTAGGCATGCTTCGTATTCGGCCGCGTTATTAGTGACATTAAAGTCCAACTTGATCGAAATGGGAACATGTTCACCTTCTGGTGAAATGAGTAGTACTCCTATCCCGTAACCCCTGCAATTCGATGCTCCATCGAAATAGAGGTCCCACGTATCATTGTCTATGTGAACAATATCTTCGTCAGGAAACGACCACGTATCTACAACCTCGGTTTCTTCTATCGAGTTATCCGCCAGGAAGTCTGCAACCGCCCTCCCCTTTATCACTTTTAACGGTACATATTTTAGATCAAACTCGGAAAGCATTAAAGTCCATCTTGACACCCTGCCGTTTAGAACTGGTTTTTCAAACAAGTATTTGATAGGGTCCATCTTCGAGTGGATGCAGACACTATGACTGAGCATGTAGTGTCGTAACTTCTTTGTCGCCCATACTAAAGTCAAACATGTCTTTTCGAGCTGAGTATACTTGATTTCATACTCCAAGAACTTTTTACTAATGTAGTAAATTGCTCTTTCCTCTTTATCGACTATTTGCGCCAGCATTGCCCCCATTGCAGTATCCGTAACTGTAAGATACAACAAAAGTGGTAACCCAGCCGTTGGTGGGCTGAGAACGGGAGGGGAAGATAGTATTTCTTTGATCTTATCGAACGCGGCTTGACAGTGATCATCACATACGACGTGTTCCCCGGCTTTCAACTTCTTAAAAATTGGCTCGCATATCATAGTCAGCCTTGCCACGAACCGGCTTATGTCTTTGGATTCTTCCAAGGAAACCTCGAATTTCCTTCTCGGTTTTCGGGTGAGGCATTTCCATTATGGCCTTTATTTTTGATGGGTCCACCTCGATGCCACGGTGGCTAACGATGTGACCCAACAGTTTGCTGGATGTGACTCTGAATGCGCATTTTTGTGGATTCAACCTCATGTTATACTTGCGTAATCGCTCGAAGAATTTGCGTAGCGTACCAAGGTGGCCATCACGCTTTTTTGACTTGACAATCATGTCGTCGACATAAACCTCGACTTCCTTGTGCATCATATCATGTAACAATGTTGTCGCGGTCCTCTGGTATGTAGCCCCTGCGTTTATCAACCCAAAAGGCATTACTATGTAGCAATAGGTTCCCATTGCGTTACGAACGCAGTCTTATGCATGTCTTCTTTCGCCATCTTGATTTGATTATAACCGGCGTATCCATCCATGAAGGATAGTAACGCGTGATTTGCCGTGTTGTCAACCAGGATGTCGATGTGAGGTAATGGGAAATCGTCCTTCGGACTTGCCTTGTTTAAATCTCGGAAGTCGACACAAACCCGAACTTTACCATCTTTCTTTGGCACTGGTACGATGTTAGCCACCCGGTCAAGAGTATTCGACACCTTGATAAACCCGACTTTGAGTTGCTTGTCGATTTCTTCTTTGACTTTCAGAGACCAATCTGTGTGCATTTTGCGTAGTTTCTGCTTGACTGGCTTATATCCCGGCTTGATTGGGATCCTGTGCTCCGCAATTTCCCTATCAATGCCTGGCATGTCTTTGTAGGACCATGCGAAAACATCTTTGAACTCATGCAACAAATCAATGAACCCCTGTCTTTCGGTGGGACTTAAAGTAGTTCCTATTTTAAGCTCCTGTGGTTCTAAGGTTGTACCTACATTGATAGTTTTGGTATCCTCGATGACCGAGGTTTTCTGTTCGTACTCTTCCAACCCTTTTATCAACTGTAGAGGTTGTTCCACTTCTTCTTCTTCGACCAATTGTTCATCCTCGACCTCAGTCTCAATGTCATTATTAAAACAATCATTTTCAAAGTTTGAATTGCAATGTAAGTGAGACAAGTCGTAAGCAAACTGGTTCATATTATTATTGATTTGAAATTGCGCGAAATGCGCTAACATTTGAGCCAACTGGTCAGAGCTCAGTGGCGAGATAGGGGTGTTCGGGACAGGCCCCAGAATACCACCATTAGGAAAAGGTGCATAGGAAGGGAAAGCTAGGGGAGGGGTATTTCCAACACCTGACTCCTTAGACTCAATCTTAGGACCTATCTCAGACTCAGACTCCGACTCAGACTCAGAATCGGTAACATCATCTGGCTTGAACATCTCTCCTTCTCCCGTTGTCAACTTGAAAAGGAGTCCCTTGTTATCAGTCCACTTGACGGTTTTCCGCCATCCCGTGTTGGTCCTAAGAGGATCCACATCGGTGATGAGGGTAGATGGGTCGAACCGCTCGCTCCTCAGGATCATGCTTACCAAATCTTCATTTGGTATTGGTGATTTCTTCTCTTCACCGAAAAGGAGACCCATGGCTTTCTCGTCATTTATTGGATCCGGTTTGGTTTCTACTGGCATCACGGTCAGAATGTCTTCAGGGATGTAGTAGCAATCTTGGAATACTTCGATTCCTGGGACCATAAGGTTCTTCTTTGGGTCAAAGATAGGTTCGGGGTAGTTCATGCAGGGAAGTTCTCCCCCGGCCCTCACGAAGTGACCGTTTAGAGTTAGGTGATACGGTCCCATTTTGATATCTCGATCTTCGATCGTTCTTCCCCTCTTTTCCCGTAGATCTTTCTCAGTGGGCTCATATCCAAGCCCGAATGTTACTCCTTTGGCTACGGGTGGTTTCATCTTGAAAGCCTCCTCCTTTCTAGGATATAAAGAGAAACCGAAGTACTTCCCAGTCTTGAGAATCACTTCGCAGGCATGACTTCCCGTATATAGATCCATATTCTCTGCCGGAGTTCACTCGATCATGTTGACAATCTCGAAACCACATGCGTCATTGGCGCGCGACCCTTACTTTAGAAGTAATGTCTCCTCCTACCACAGTAATTGGCGTGGCTTCAATGGTGATGGTTTTGCCATTGAGTGGGACCTTGATTTTTCGATGCAGCGTTGATGTTACAGCCCTCGTAGCATGGATCCAAGGCCTTCCCAACAATAAGTTGAAGGATGAGCAAATGTCAATTACTTGGCAACTCACTTTCTTTTCTACTTGCCTCGTCTGTACTACTAGATCGACAAGTCCACTTACTCGACGCACAGTGCCATCGAATGCCCGAACTGTCTGTGTAGTGGGAATGAAGTCATTCTTCTCCAGGCCCAGGATATGCGCTGTTTTCAAAGGGAGTACGTTGACAGCCGATCCGTCATCGACCAAGGTCATAGGGATATGCTTGTTGAGACACACGGTAGCAACATAAAGGGCCAGGTTATGTCGAGGCCCGAACGATGGTAGATCTTCGTCGGAAAATGTCACGGCATTGGTAATTTGTGGCCGATTCTGGGCGATGTGAGTGACCATGTCTGCAGGAGTAGTATTTAACGACACGGTCATGTTCATCAAGGCTTGCAACAAAGCCTGACGATGTTCGAAAGAGCTCAAGATAAGTTGCCAAATAGACACGTCGGCCTTAGTCTTTTGGAGTTGCTTGATGAGAGAAGCCTCGGAGGTCTACCCTTCACCAAGAACTTCGACCACTGCCGGCTCTTTGAGAGGTGCCTTGCTCGGGATGTCCTTAGCTTTCTCCACACGATACGGGCGCCCGGATCTAGTCAGATGGTTTGACTCTAAAGCATGTTGCCTCACCTTTAAGATTTCTTCTTGGGTGTGAGGAATTGTCGCACCTTTGACGAGGTAAACATCGTCCTCGTCATCAGCCCAAACGCCATTAACTTCATTGCTGCTTCGGAGTATGTAAGGAGTACAATCGACCACAAAATCCCCGAATATAATCTCGTTTCTCGAGCTTGGTAGGAATTCGGAGCAATCCACGAATATTCTTCCGACGAAAACCCCTTTTAGACGACATGGGCGGATCAAGTGAGAGTAATCGACACTATCTTCGGTAGAGACAAAGTTAGTGTGGTCGCCAAATGGATTGGTGACGTTGTTGGGCTTTATGGCCGGGATTGGGAGCGTTCCGTTCTCAATCATATCTTGAATTTCGTGCTTTAGTCTAAAGCACCTTTCAGTATCGTGTCCCTTCCCTTGATGAAAGGCACAATAGGCATTCGATTTGTACCATTTGCCTTGTTGTTCAGCAGGTGGATCCGGAGTTGGACCAATGGGCTTCAACTTTCCTTGGGCCATGAGCCTTTGGAGAGCGTAGGCGTAAGTGCACCCAATATCGGTGAATACCCTCGGAGCTTGGCGCGGAGGCCTTTTTTACTGTCCATCTAAGAGATTGACAGTTTCAACAAAGTGGGCCGCTGCTGGTGCTTTTGCTTTAGATGACAAGGCCCCCTGGTATCCTTTTGGCTTCTCAGCTTCAGCCATTCGGACATCGTCCTCTACCTTTATCCCGATTCTTATCAATTCTTTGAAAGAACCAAAATTCTGGTATTTCAGAGAATTACGGTAAACAGGTCGTAAATTCTTCACGAACTTATCTACCATTTCGACTTCATCGGGCTTCTTAGCTAGTTTCACGCTTTCAAAGGCGCCATCTTGCGAGGAATTCGGTAAAGCCCTCTTTTTCCTTCTGTGTCATTACTTCCAAAGTCCTTATGTTGGTTTGAATCTAAACATTGTCAGCATAGTGCTTACAGAACTCCACCGTAATATCTTCGAAAGTGGGGAAGTTCTTAAGGTCAAGATTATAGAACCACGCCTTAGGGTGTTCATCCGGAGATTGGGCAAAGATTTCAAAGAGCATGTCGTAATTACTCCCTTTAGTGCTAAGTACCCCTTATAGGCCTTAACATGGTGGACTGGATCTTCTGTGCCCTTAAACTTTGGGATGTCAGTGAGTACCATGTTCGTGGGCAACTTATCCTGCACCGGGGCATAGGCCCTAGCATTCTCATAGTGAATGTTCTTCCCCTGGGAGAGTTTCAAACGGTCTTCGATGAACTTGAACCGTTTCTCCGGATCGATCGAGGGTGGAGGGGAATCTTCACCCAACTTAGATTCGATTGCATCCATTCGGGTCATCATAAGGTTCACGGCCTCAGTGAGCTTGTTAACAGCATCTTCCATTGCTTGACGTCGGGTTTTTGGCGGCCTTTCTACAAGAAAACCCCGTACTGAGTCAATATTTAAAGTAAGAGCCCCTGCACACTTAAGGACACGACCCCAACTTGACTCAAACAAAGACTCGACTTGAGACTGACTAACCAAAGGTTCGACTCACGGTTGGATTTAGACCTTGGTTCATTTGGACTCGACAAAACGACACGACCCGAATCATCATAATTCGGTTCCAAACCGGACTCGGTGTGACTAAACCCGTGATTGGACTAGCATAGCCCATAGGATCGTATGAAACGTCCACAATGGCCTAGCTTAGACGTTTCTGTGGACTATCCTAGACCAAATGGTCGACCAACATGACTCAAAGCCCAAGAGGTGAGCTTGGGTGACCCAACAGGGTCATGTTCTAGACTCTTAGAACGAAACACACCCGGCCTAACACGGCCATGACCCAGACACGACTTGACGCATTTCATGCTTGGTTGAGGTTCGAGAGGCATTTTGGATTGATTTTGAAAAACGAAGGATTGATTTGAAAATGAGATTTGAAATGGGCAGCATGCCGGCTATAAAAGCTCATTTTGGCCGAAATTTCTAGTCCTATTTGGGCAGCATTCCGCGTTTTGAAAATCATGCTAAGTTGTTCAAAAGTTCGGTTTTGAAATGGACATGGAAAATTTTGAAAAGACTCGGGAAAACACCTTGCACATTGTCATTCTCATGTTATAAGGATGTATGCTCCTAGACATCTCTAAGTCTCGGCAAGTCTTCTACAAGAAGGTCTATGCCCTCCATCCTTTTGCGGTCTTATAGAGCAAGGGCCTTAAGGTAAAGTACCTAGAAGAGCGTCCCCACCATCAAGAACCACGCGAGGTGAAGTGGAAGCGAGCAATGTGCAGCTTCCTAGCATAGTGGGACGTCGCCCCCCACGCATCACAAAGAAACGCTGGGACGGCCCGGGAAAATCCTTAAGGGTTTATGCATGAATCGTAGCACTATGAGTAATGTTTTACTTTCCAACACTTTCTTTTCAAGTTTCACCTCGGAGGAAAAGACCCTAGAAACAAAGTGTAACTAGTCCTCTTTTCCCAGTGAGTCGCCAAATCAGGACGGGGCCCTCGGGAACTGCGTCCGCGGGATCCACACTAGGCATAATCGACTTGAGGTTCTTTCGAATCGAATTAAGACAAATTAGAGTCGCCACCAAGTTTTATGGGAACTTGGAACCGTTCAAGTCAACTTTACACCTTTCATCGAAAAGCATAAAGCCAATCGACTACGAGTGATTAAAGATAAAGACTTGTACCCTATATCACTCGATTTGAATGACTCTCGTAATCCAATGGTATTTAGACGGATCCATAAACCATAGATCTTGAGTAAGGGGTGAGGGTACGTGTTAGGAAGCCCATAAGGACACCTAACGCCGCCCGTCGATAACGGCCTCTACTAAGTCAAGTGTCGGATTTCAAACAAGGTCATAGCTACTATGATATATGATATGCAAACATCGTTTTAAAACCCTAACATGTGATAACAATTTCTATGTCGTTTTAGATGCAACTAAACTAACTTTGTCAAAGTTGTAATTTAGCATGTGGGTTGATTGATCTAACAACATACAAAATAAAGCAAACAAGGCTTAAGGGGGAATGGGGGAGCCGTGGGATCTACCTATTACAAACCAGGCATTTCATGCCGACACAACGATAAATTAAAGATACAACTCGATCTAAATACAATTGCTACATACGATACCATACACGACACATGGCCAATTCGGCCTAGGAAAACGTGCATAAAGGGGTGGCCCACGGCTCACATGACTCACGGCCTTGGGTCACTCCTCGTAATGTGTGCTTTCGCTTAATCTTATCGAATTAGACATTGGGTCACGCACCAAAGCATGCATTAGCATAAATCGGGCCATGTTGCTTTAAACAACATGCGATTTACTACGCTCTCGCTTGCATTGGGGCACAACCGTCTAACCAAAAAAGACTAAGGTTTTTGAAAGAGGTTTTGACTCGATAAAAGAAAACTAACTTGAAAATTACAACTCGATGAACAAACGATAAATTACAAGCGATAAAGCAAATAAAGAACAAACGATGCAAAACAAACGAAACAAGAAAGATCAAAGGACACGGCCAAATCACGGCCAAACCAAACACGGCTACCCTAGGTCCTAGGTCAGGTTCGTTAGTTAGATCAACTGATTGCGAAACGAGCTCGAAACAAATTAGAAAACAAGTTAGAAACGACGTTGATCGATTTGAAAAGATACCTTGCAAACGCGCATTCTACACGGCCTAAAGGGGTCAAATTAGGTCAAATTCGCTAATTAATTTAACTCGTCGAGTGTTAATAAGAAGGTGCTAATCACGCACTCTTATACTAGCGAGAAATTAGGTGAAAGAGTGAGATGCATTCAATTTAAGTTACAGAACCGTCGATTGATTTTAAAAGCTATGTCGAAGCACCCTAACATGTCTAATTAGGTTATTTAAATGATCGAATGTCGTCTAAATAAGTCATATGCTAACAATCAGAGGTCGTATTAACATGTAAATGGTCCAGGGGTAGGTCGAATCACACGAGAGAAGAGAGGGGTCAAAAGCGAAGAGCGAAGTCAAAAATCCGTTTTATTTATGCCCTACCTTGAACACGAGGATATGTAAATGAGACGGGGGTGTACGACCGACTGATGTAGCGGTTTCTTTCCCATCTCAAGTCAACGCGGGTGTTCATGGTGGTACTTTAACTCATACTCGGACTAAACTAGTTTCGTAATTAATTTGAACAATCGATAAACAAAAAAACGATAAACAAACAAAAACAAACTATAAAAAAACAAACATAAAAAACGAAATAAAAGGGAGAAAGAAGAGGATTTGATGCACCCTCAACCTACATGTATCGTTGACACCGTCTTGGGTCGTAATCGATGGTAGATTTTATCTTGAGAGGCCGTCGTCGACGAAGAAACAAAGCAAACAACACGTTTTCATCGAATCTGGACAGCAACTTTCAAACAGCGATTTCTCTCTCGTTTCACGGTGAAAATTCAATTTAAAAGATGTTTTGAAAACTAGAAAGAGAGGAGAACAGAGATATTAAAGCAACCCCTGCTCGTTTTGGGTTATTGGGCACAAAAAATGAGCACAAACAGAACTGGACAGACAGGAAAAAGCCTCGAAAACAGAGTGTATAACACTCTGTTTTTCGAGGGAATTCGTGTACTCTCAAGGGCAATTTGGCTCGTAAATCTTTGTCTAATGTGTAGATGGATGTTGTATGGTTAATTAGGAACAAGAAACTCGAATTTTGATGGAGGTTTGAAGGAGGAACGAATTGTTTTTCGAAGAGGACACACAAACTGTTCCAGTTTGTAAGTCGGTTTTGTGGAGGGTTTTTGAGAGGCAATTAGGGTTTGTTTCTTGTGTTTAAAGCTTGTAAGTGATGGTTGTATGTATAGATAACTTATAGGCCTGAATGTATGGTGAAGGGGTGGTATTTATAAGGAGTTAAAGTAGGTTAAAAGGGAGGAGAGGCAGACGGGCTCGGCTGAGCATAGCTGCTGTCCAGCAGCTTTTGGGGGGTTTTCTAGGGTTCGTATGGGGGGTTTTCTTGGGGGTTAAGGTAAGGTAATATGGGTAGGATATTAGGGTATGGGTTAGGGTTAATGGGTACGGGTTTTGGTGGCGTTTGGAGCGGGTTTTAGGCTCGGGATTGAGCTGCAAAACAGGGGGGTTGCTTCGTGTTTTTTGCGGGCTGTTGGGGGTGATTTGGGACGGGATTTGGGCCATGGTTATGGGGTTCGAACTGGGGTTGGATGGGTAGAGGCTTAGTTTGGTTAGTGTACTCGAGATTCGTGCCAACTCGTAAAGAAAACGGGCTCAAAAACCGAGCTATAATCGAGCTCTAAAACACGTGTTTAAAACGAGTTCTTTTCGATTTTCAAATCGATTTTTCAAAACAATTAACACATTAAAATAAATGATTTTTCAAATCAAATATACTCATAAAATGATTTTTCAAATCAAATATTTATTTTATTTTCAATAAAATAAACTTAAGAAAATAAATTCAAAATAAAATAAAATAAATTGAAATCACCTTAAAAAAGACCTTAATTTAAATATCATTTAAATTAAAATACTCCGTCGACAACGCTCATTCTACATCGTAAAACAAACCCAAATAATGACAATGACAACTAAATAAATACATGTGTCATATCATCATCGGGTGTTTGTCGGGTTCTCTATAAATTCCAATATCGACGGATACGGGTATCTACAAGTAGCAACCATATCCTATCACTAAACTATTGAAGATCTACTGAAAGATGTCAACTAATCACAAACTCACCTTGAGACGTAGATCGATGCCGACGACGGCGATAACCCGACTCGATGACTTCATGCGTAGACCGCCTCCCTTCCCGGATTTGTGTTCAAGGTCACCCAAAAAGTATAGAGTGAGATAAAAGGATTTGGAGAGAGGGAAATTGGGTTTAGGAATGAGCAAAGGAACCATCGAAAATGAATTGTGTTTAAGACTTCGCATTTTAAAATAATGCGCTGACGGACGAGGTACACGGTCGAGTATAGACATACTCGGCCGAGTACTCCCCACTCGGTCGAGTACCTTAACTACTGGGCCGAGTGACCTCTACTAGGTCGAGTATCGCGTTACATTGGTCAACTAATCTCTCCTGTCTCCCTATCTAAGGTTCTCCCTTGGTCAATAGTGAAGGAAAAGTAGATTCATATACATACTAACATACTCATATATGTCAAAATTAATTTGTCATAAAATTAAATACGGATTTTATGCATGCAAACAAATAAACAAAAGGAGAAGAAATCATATTCTTACAATGGATGATTCGGTTTTATGGGCACAAAAGAGATCTCCTTCTCTTTTGTTCTTGAGCTTTCCAAATGGAAGAACAAGGATTCAAGTGTAGAATCCCTCCCAAAAGCATATACCCAAGGAATACATCTTAAAGACTAATATAATATGATCTAGTATTAAAATTAGTCTTACTTAAAATATGACACAAAAATGTTTTTGTACTCTCACATATTTCGGTTGAGAGAGAAGGAATTTTTGTGATTTTATTTCTCTAGAAATCTCATAAGATTGTAGAGAGCATATAGATTTTCTTACTCTTGAAAATTATTGCATTGTGTGAATGAATCAATTGAAAAGAAAAAGCTCCTTTTCTTTTCTTGTATGGTTGGCCGAAATGGCTAGGGTAGGATGCCCAATACTTTTTATTTTTGCTCTTCTCAAAAGCATAGGTTGGCATGCCTACTAGCTAGCTTTCATCATTGTGTTTATATTTAAACAATTAACACAATTTCCACTAACTCCCTCTTAATATTTCGGCACTTATAAAATGGAGAGTCCATTTTATATTTTGTCATTTGTCAATTTTGTCACATGTTACATGTTACATGACATGTTACAATGCAATGTATTTTTATCATATTAAAAATCAACGTATTAATAAAAATACGTCATATACAAAAATCGACTTAGTAATTCATAATTACTTGTACCAAAATATTTTACCAATTTATAAATCACAATAAATTGTATTTATAATAGTTCATTCAATTCAATTGTTTCCTTAAACAATAATTTCATCTGAGCAATGATACAATTCGATTACTCAGACCGTATCTCATTTAATCATATTTACAATAAGTTACGTAAATTATACTCACAAAATCATCCGTCAATTTTAAGCAATTTAATTAACTCGTATCGGTATACGATTAATTAAATAATCAATTAAGAGTATTTCCCTATAGGTATGACCTAAGGGGATCAACTGATCACCACCGTCGCACGACAGTAATGTCAAACTCTAGTCAGCCAATCATTACCGATATGTGTGGACCAGTTGACTGTAAAAATTACATCCCACATGTATTCTTAAAATGAGATTTAATAATGATATTTAAATCATGTGATCGCACTATTGTTGAGGACACATTTCCCAACAATCTCCCACTTGTCCTCGACAAGTGTGCGTCACCAATTCTCTTGTCCTATTACTATCTCCCACTCAATGCAAGGTGTCTTTCGGGTCGTACTTGCAAGTGATCATATCAAGAGTGGTTTCCTCGATCTGGAGAATAACTGATTGACCGGATTTATCCACTCTGGATACCTTCCGAGCGTGGCCACGCATTTACAGTTCATTACTCCTCGAGTGGCCCTGAGATATTGTTATAACCCTGACAAGGGGATGGACAATTCCTATCGCACTCATTCCCTTCGACTAGCCACACCATCATAACCCAAAATATGCCCATTTGACCCCATTTACGAAGGTCGTAGTAACACAAATCAAAGTTAATCTGAAATCGTGCCATCTTAGGTGAATAGTCTTTAGTCAAAAGAATCGACTCATTAGAATACTATAGCCGCTCTCGCCACGACCAGGCTATATAAATTTGTCAGAACTCTATAAGCGGTCATTAGGCCCGACAAAACGTTCCTAATAGATCGCCTATGTGATCGACTAGTCATCTCACATGACTCTATGGCACTTGAACTTGCCATCAATCGCATCACACTCTAGTCACTTCGAGACGTCACCTCATACAAGTGACTATGGGCAAATACAATGCTAATCCGTGTTCACTTTAACCGGGTTCAATTGTCTCTACAACCCGTTTGGATGTAACAAAGTATAATAAAAGAGTTTTAAAGTAAAACTCGAACGACAAATGTGATTATCACATATGAATAGTCAATGCTTGATTACTATTTCATATTCTATAATCTAATTTGATCTTGTACGTAGTTGTTCATTTCAATTCAATTGAAATGACATGACTCATCATGTTTAGCCTTTGAGAAGGCTTTGGTTAATAGGTTTTATCAATTTCTTGTACCTTACTCAACCTCACTACATACTCGTTTTCCTTTGTAATGTATACATTTGCATTACAAAACTTTCTGAGTACGTGTCGAGATCCAATCAAGACATAGGCCCTCTAGCCTAAGAATAGCTCCCACTGTTTTCACAAAGTGCGGTACTCATCCTTCTTGCACATCTCATGATCGCAAGTGTACTCAATTTCCGTTATAAATATCTCTCATTGTTCTTTATTGCCTAGAACGATTCTAGAAAATCTACTTCTTAATTAACATTGCCACAATGGTATCTTAACCATCCTAGTGTGTTTTGATTATGGTTTTGTCGGAAACCATGCGCAATCTCAATTGTCAATTGTCACTTGTGTAACACCCTTACACAATATTGCATCATAAACACCTTGCTTTACTTTCCTCAATGCTTCTGCAAGCACTTAAGGGTAATCTTTACAGCTTACTTGGTAAAGATTACTTAAATTCGATTTTTGAAAACAACTCATCATGCTCAAAGCATATGAAGTGTTATACATCATTTTCTTTTAATTGATTAACTCAAGGAAGCAAATGGAATCAATCAAATATGTTCAATTTAATTGAACTAGTCATGAATCTTATCAACATAAGACTTCTTACTGACGCTGATATCATGTGGATTTATCTTCATAAATCCGGATATTCAAGATGTATTATAATACTCCAAAAGTCTTAAATCATTCTCAATGATCAATATGTCATCCACATATCGGACTAATTAAAATTTCCGTAACTCCCACTAAACTTCATGTATAAACAAAACTTCTCGACTTATCGAGAAATGTTTTATCACATGATCAAAATGTTGATTCTAACTCATTGATGTCCTACTTAAGACCCTCTCTTAAGTTTCACGTTATCTTAGGATTGCAAGAATCTTCAAAACTCAAGACATGTATTGAATACATTCCTTCTAATTGAAGAAGTGGGTTTTAGATTCACTCGCTATGTATTTCATAATGATGAAACACAATCCCTAAGAAGATCCAAATAGACTTAAGCATTTCAATTGGTGCAAAACCCTTTGCAACCAATCAAACCTTGAAATCTCTCTTTATTAGTGCAAAACCCTTTGCAACTAATCAAGCCTTTTAATTTCGGATTTTCATGGCTCTAAGCCTTATATTGAGTTGTGACTTAAACACTCTTATGTAAGTCATATGTTCATTACTTTCTTGAAGTAATCATCTTGAATCAAACAATTTCTTTTGTAAGTTATAAGCTCTTTACTTTCTTAAAAGTAACATGAATTCATTATTTTTAACAAGTGACGAATTTTAACCTCCTAGGTTATGAAGAAACAATGTCTTACACAAAACGTCTCATGTAGCCAAGAAAGACCAGTTTCTTGCGACAACGTTTTACACAAAACATCTCACGTAGCCAAGAAAGACCAGTTTCTTGCGACATAACATCTTTGTGGCTCTTTGAATAATTTCTCCCACTCTGTCTTCTAGAAATAAACTTGTATTTTAGAAAGACAGCTTCATGAGCCGCAAACCCGTCGTACTCGTGATAATTGAAAGGGAAAAATTGAGCATTTGTTTCTTGTGAGAACTTACAACCATGGTACCCTTACCATTTCATATCTCATATGATTCGATTTAGTGGAAAAATAATTTAGACAAAAATGATAAAATCCCCAAAAGGATCAAGTAACTCAAAGTAACTTGATTGAAATCCAAACCATATCGAATAGCGTTTGATTTCTTATCCAATCACACATTATTCCATGATGCGTGCTAAGAGAGATTAACTTGTGATACTATATCACATTTCCTTTGGCTTATATCAAAGTCTTCACTTTGATAATCCCATCACGACTAAATCGTGATTCCTTGAACTTTTGAACTTCTTCAAAGATTTCTCAATTTACCTTATTAAGTGAACACACTAGTGTCAACTTGAATCGTTGGTAAAAGAAAATGATCAACCTATTTTGGATCAATGATTTACAATCTCGATCTCCTTTTTCAAACAAAAGGCACGAGACATCTTGCTTTGAATACAAGATACGCATATACCATTAACAATCTAATGGTTTCAAGAGTACTCGTTAACTCTTTGCGTTCATCATTCCAAAATATTAAGGTTTAATCTTGGGTTACCAATTTGAGTCTTTACATCATCTACATGATATATCATTCTAGTTTGGTTTAGAATATAATCACCTTGATGATGGGCTAGCCATACATCAAATCATGGTGTATATGGTCACAAAAGTGAAACCTCTTTTGTATCTTTAACAAATTGTATTCTTATTTAGAGTTTATGTACTTAATAGTCACAATTAAGTACAACTCCAAACACAAAACTAGATTGATTACACAATGACTCTATCTCTCAATATGATTGTTGCTAGTCGTCATATTCTAATCATCCTATGTATCAAGTACAATGATGAAAACCTCCATTGGTTTCTAATATTGACGAAGTGGTACTAGCAAAAATTATGTTTAATCAAATAAACATTTAAAGAAGAAGGTCCCATTAGATGTCCCACAACTAACTTGTTGATTCTTCAATAATTTGGGGTAGTTTCCTTTCTCGTGTCCAACATTTGAGACAATGGAAACTTTATCGGTCGGGATTGATAGGTTTAGTATCGTCATTCTCAACAACTTTACTTTTAACAATACCTTGTATCAATTCCATTATAATCTTTTACTTCTTGAACCTCGTCCTCATCTTAACGGTTTAAGAGAATGCTCCCACTCATTTCAATGAGTCTTTGCTTTGAGAAGCAAAAATTGAATTCATGAAGATTACTCTCCATTTGTTCGTTTTAGTCTTAAAACTTTCATTGAAGTGTTTATCACTTCAAGGTACTTAATTCAATTAAGCACATGAAAAATAATCCATTGTAAGTAGATGTGTTAGTCAAAAATCAAAAACCTGTTTGATAATGAATAACTTTATTCTATACTCTTTACAAGAGATCCTTAGCAATGGTTCATTTGAGGTTTTTAGAAGCAAAATTCAAATTTGTCTCTAGTTACGATGTTTTAATGGAGATTTTGGAAAAATCGAAATGATATCGTATATTAATTGTGGTAAAGAAATAGAACAATATAATAACGGAATAGTGGAAAACTTAACATTTATCGTTATATTAATACTTGTAAAAACAAGTATAGCATTTACATAGTGACCTCTACCCAACTATGATAAATGATTCCAAGATCCAAATTCATATTAACTTGGGCACGGTGGGGCCGATACATCCCTTATCAATATAACTCGGTGGATTAACTCTTTAATCGATTCTACTTTTAGAACTCTTGGTCGATAACATTACATTAACAATTATCTATAGCCCAAAACACATCGACAAGGGCACGGTGGGGCCGATACATCCCTTATCAAATACTTTTGTTGAGTTCAATCCAAATTTCGAATAAATGTGTCCATGATCCAAACCCACATTAACTTGGGCACGGTGGGGCCGATACATCCCTCATCAACATGAATTCGGTGGATTAACATTCATCACCCACTTCCCCTACGTAACAAGGTTTGTACCCCGGTGTGGCCGAGCGCACTCCCTCGCGAAATAGGTTTTCATGGTTTCTACTATTTGGTAAGGCTATGTCTCAATTGATAGTTTTAGCGAGAGGTCATGTCAATTTATTATCTATCACGTTTTAAGTGAACTAAAGCGGTGAACTACGATAATTTTAATTGACACGGTCGATAAACTCGATAAAAGACAATGCATGTTTAGTTATGGCGATTTAGCGATGCATGTGACATAAAATAAAATGCAAGCATAAAGATAAATAAATCCTAGTATGGCCTTCCCTAAAATAGAAAAACTATTAATCTATTACATATTCGGAAACCAACTCCATTGGTCCCTTGAACTTCGGTTGTGGCACGCATCTCGAGGTAACACAGTCTTTATGTATCGCCATTCTTGAAGAAATCCGTCTTTAGGAACTCCGGAATGAATAAAATTACATAATAAATTACATAATTTCCTATTATACATTTGTAACTAAAATAAAATAAATCTATTAAATTACAAAACGGTTATACAAGATCACAATAAAAATTACAACCGAATCGATATTCCCATACATTTCGGGAAATACCAATTAAAAATCTAAGGCCATACTAAGTAAAATTACATAATTCAAAATTACATAAATTAAAAAAATGACAATCATAAAGAAAAATGCAGCATTATAATATGTATGAACATGCTCAATTTTTATGCTAAATCGCCTTTAATTAGCCAATATCATATATTACTCGGTTTTTACGGATTTGCGTGATTTCAACATTTTATAATCACAAAAATACATAAACTCATATTTATGCATAAGTTAATTACCCTAACCTCTTAGGACTCAAAATATAGTCTTCACTAATAATTTTGACCATAATTAACTTTTATTTACAAAATTGTTCATAAATGGACCAAAAATACAAAAATAAGCCATTAAACTTCAAATAAATCACAAAAATTCCAAATAAATTCAAAATTTGAAATTTAAATTCATGAACATTCTGGAAAAATCCATGACACTCATAATGTTCAAAATCTTTAGGTTAAAAATTTCGAAATTTTTCCGGAAAAACAATGTTGCGGTTTATCGATTTATAATAAAATAATCATAAAAACATGGAAAAATTATTTTCATTAACTTTTCAATTTTAGATCTGAAAAAAAAATAATAAAATGCAACATTACACGTTTTTCCCAAGTCATAGATTATGTTTTATTAATTTTCCACTAATAATGTCACTATTTATGCTATTTTTCTTCAAAAATTCATAAATCATGCTAAAAGACTTCTTTATAGCCAATTATTTTACACACATCTTGTAAAATTTCATGTGACAACATATTAATTTTCTATGACCAGATTCGAAATTTAACTCATATTAACCTATTTTTCACTTAAATTCGAATTTAATAATGAAAAATTCATTTTTCGAGCATAACAAGTCCAAAAATTATGAAAATTTACAGGTTATCTCAAAATAATATATGTGACAACATATCCAAAAACCAAGTGAAAATTCGAAGTATAGCTATTTTTAGACCAAAAATGACATTTTTACTCATAAAATCACATTTAAATGCCATTATTGTAAATTATGAACAATAAAAATCCGAAAAATTAACCAAAATATCCTAAAACACTTTAGGACCAGAAATATTAACATGCATGTAATAATTTCATGATATATCATAATAACACAAAATTTACAAGTTTTATTTTGTTATTCTTATAACTCGGAAAAACTTTTAACCAATTTGCATGCAAACAACCGTGGCTCATGATACCGATTGAAGGAAAAGTAGATTCATATACATACTAACATACTCATATATGTCAAAATTAATTTGTCATAAAATTAAATACGGATTTTATGCATGCAAACAAATAAACAAAAGGAGAAGAAATCATATTCTTACAATGGATGATTCGGTTTTATGGGCACAAAAGAGATCTCCTTCTCTTTTGTTCTTGAGCTTTCCAAATGGAAGAACAAGGATTCAAGTGTAGAATCCCTCCCAAAAGCATATACCCAAGGAATACATCTTAAAGACTAATATAATATGATCTAGTATTAAAATTAGTCTTACTTAAAATATGACACAAAAATGTTTTTGTACTCTCACATATTTCGGTTGAGAGAGAAGGAATTTTTGTGATTTTATTTCTCTAGAAATCTCATAAGATTGTAGAGAGCATATAGATTTTCTTACTCTTGAAAATTATTGCATTGTGTGAATGAATCAATTGAAAAGAAAAAGCTCCTTTTCTTTTCTTGTATGGTTGGCCGAAATGGCTAGGGTAGGATGCCCAATACTTTTTGTTTTTGCTCTTCTCAAAAGCATAGGTTGGCATGCCTACTAGCTAGCTTTCATCATTGTGTTTATATTTAAACAATTAACACAATTTCCACTAACTCCCTCTTAATATTTCGGCACTTATAAAATGGAGAGTCCATTTTATATTTTGTCATTTGTCAATTTTGTCACATGTTACATGTTACATGACATGTTACAATGCAATGTATTTTTATCATATTAAAAATCAACGTATTAATAAAAATACGTCATATACAAAAATCGACTTAGTAATTCATAATTACTTGTACCAAAATATTTTACCAATTTATAAATCACAATAAATTGTATTTATAATAGTTCATTCAATTCAATTGTTTCCTTAAACAATAATTTCATCTGAGCAATGATACAATTCGATTACTCAGACCGTATCTCATTTAATCATATTTACAATAAGTTACGTAAATTATACTCACAAAATCATCCGTCAATTTTAAGCAATTTAATTAACTCGTATCGGTATACGATTAATTAAATAATCAATTAAGAGTATTTCCCTATAGGTATGACCTAAGGGGATCAACTGATCACCACCGTCGCACGACAGTAATGTCAAACTCTAGTCAGCCAATCATTACCGATATGTGTGGACCAGTTGACTGTAAAAATTACATCCCACATGTATTCTTAAAATGAGATTTAATAATGATATTTAAATCATGTGATCGCACTATTGTTGAGGACACATTTCCCAACAAATAGGTCAGTCAACGGGTCCCTAACAGGGCGGGTATGACAGTCTTCTTGTCCCACACTTCCCAACTCAACACAACAAAGCGACACAGGGGATCATGCAAGGAAAGCCACGTGAACTTATGCAACACCCAATAACTCTAACGTATAAACAACAGGTTTATTTTCATTACATGTCTAACACTACTAGTTATCGTGACACGATTATGACGACCATGAAGCCATTATGTCATCACTATGTGCAAGCCACCAAATTGTTTAGAAAAAAAAAATTGATGTCATAATATAGTTTAAATAACAATGATTAAAAGTTATGGCTAAAAGCAAAGCAACAATATTAAAGAAGTTTCGCGAAATTTGCAATTTCTTTTGCCGCGATGTTATCTACCTCTCTTAAAAAGGAACTTCGTCCCCGAAGTTCACTCCCAACTATAGAAATGAGGCATACATTTATATAAACATAACAATTATGGAAGCATGTATTACTTGTCTAACAATTATGAGCATGTACGGGACAGAAGTAAAGCAACCATGTTCATATAAATCGGAAATAAGATAACTTGCAATCATCAAAGCTGGTAAAGGCGTGTACAACACACAACACCAACAAGTACGATATGATTATTACGCTATCATCCATACTAAATCCCATATCACCTCCATCTCAATTCCAAGCCAAACCGATGTACCGTCACCACATTTATCATACACATATCAACTATACCCACATTGATACCAAGATTCTCATGAAGATCCATAAAAAAAAGTAATACAACTTAATCTATCAAACTATAAGATTAAAGCGACCAAGGTCGCAATTACCAGGGTACTCGGTCGAGTAACAGTGAGAACTCGGTCGAGTATCCGGTACTCGGCTGAGTATCCAGTACTCGGTCGAGTTTTTAGAGGCAGAACTCGAAATTTCACATCCAACATCATGACATTGTAAATAATTACCTGCAAAACGAGTATCTAGCCAACTACCAATGCAAGAATTCAGGTCTTAACGACCTCAACAATACGGAAAAACAAGTATTAGCCTTATGGCCGGCTACAATCATCCCAAATAAAATCAAGTGTCAAGTACAATAAGGAATCCAACAAAATATCGGATTTCCCCTCCCCCTGATATGCTCCTGCCGGGTAGCCACCGCAGGTCCACCTCCCGGTCTCATCCAACTAGCTACCATAGTTAGCTCCCTACGGTGCCATGAGGCAGTCATACTCGTAGCTCGTCAGGACTCTCCACGCAGTACGATCCATCCCATAGTTATGGAACACCCCGGAGTCATCTCCCAGCCCCCCCCCCCCCCCACCATACCGACTGAGCAAGGTTAGTTCATATCCCCTGTTGATGTGGCATCTCATGAATGTTCCTCAACACCAGCGTGGTAGAAATACGCTCTATAAGCTCACTGATCTGCATCCTAGGCTCATAGACCGTAGGGTAATCCAAGTACTAGGTCGGGTAATAGCTCAGTGTGATATATGAAGGCCCGGACTCTACCTCTCCGGTCATCCTCCCTCTGTGGTGCTTGCGAGGTGTGGGGACGGCCGTTTGCTTCCCCAAAGCAGTGATCGGCTTAGGTAAGTCTAGAAGGATCACGGGGTCGATCAGATAGTACTGGGGCTGAGGCCGAGGGTCTCCACTATCCGGGTCATACTCCTCTAGGTGGTTAATCATCGGTAAGTTCTCCGGATCAAGAAGTCTCATCCACTTGGTCCCCTTTACCCTCCAAGCAAAGGTCCCGTCATCTAGCTTCCTAAGCCACTTAATATGGCACCAGTAGTACTCATCTATGGTGGGATCAGTCTCAAACAAACCAATTCCTGACTACAAAGGGGCTTCAAAGTCGGTCAGTCTCTGAGCTAGGCGGGTCACTATGGCTCCACAACTCAGATAGCGGCTCTTGGAACGAGCCATAAGTGCCAAACTAACACATAACCCCGAGAGCACTGTAGTAAAAGCTCCCTCCGGAGAGGGTTAAGGTAGGACACTAAGAGCATTGCCTCATGGGAGTTCAACTTACTCACATCATCCTGATCAAACAGCAAACAAGTCATCATCCTCGGAAACATGCGAAGAGACACATGTTGGACGTCATTAATCAACATAGCACTCTAGGTCGGGGCGGGTTGGCCAATAAGATAACGTAGGTAGTGGGATGCTCCACTCCCCGCCGCGACATCACTAATGTATCCCTCCTGCTTGGTTTCTAACCCGAAATGTTCAGCAAACTGGTTAAGGGTTAACTCATGGTCGATGTTCAAAAGACGGAAACTAACGACCTTCCCCTTCACATCATACTCAAAGGAACTCATAAACTCTAGGGTGAGATACGGGTAAGACTTTTTGCGAAGGTGGTACAACCCCTTCATCCCCAAGATCTCTAATATATGAGATATATCTGATTCCACCCCCAAGATTGTCAAGATCTCCGAATCAACACAACGGGTCGACCTCATGATTCGACCCATCAAGGCCACGAATGCAGCCCGCTGTATAAAGTTAGCAAAGATTACCAATGGGTGCTCATCAACTCGAGGGACAAGTGGCTCCTGACTCGATTGGCCTTCCTCAATCACGATATTAGAGAGAGTCCTCTTCTTAGGAGGTGCTCTAGTTTTCAGCATTCTGCAAAAATACAAGTTCAACAAGAAATTTCCGGAAATTTTACTATCATAGGTGGAAATTTTCAGTTTATACACTTTTAAGACGGAGTTTTAAGACGGATTTTTCTATCAATAGGCATGAATTATCAACTTGGTAGAGCATTACCACTATCAATTGAACCATTAAGAACATCCTAGTAGCAATCTAAGTGACCAAAAATCAAAATTTTGGGGCAAAACCCTAGAAATTTTCGGTATCAAATCGGTACTTTTTGAGCTTAGAAACCATCTGTTACATATGTAAATCAACTAATAAGAGCAATTACTACTAAATTAACACCATACAAACATGAATCTTTGAATTAAAAGAGTAGATAATTTCATATTTGGGGCAAATTTTCAATTTCTTTAATTAAAAGTAAAGAGTTTTTGATAGTTGCATTACCTTAAGTCGGAAGTTGATTGAAAGAACAAAGGCAAGAACGAATCCGAGAACAAAGCAAGCACAAATCACTCTAGCTTATATTGAGAGAGGAAATTTTAAGAATTTTGTGTGTAAAATAAGAAGTATGGGGCGTGATATAGAAGTAAAAAAAGTTATAGGGTTTCCAAAAAAGTAATGTTGAACCGCGATTAATTAGGGTAATCAGTCGAGTACTGGGCCTACTCGGCCGAGTAGCCTTTACTCGGTCGAGTACTTCGTCTACTCGGTCGAGTACTTAGAATTGTGTTATTAAGTCAGCTACTGACCTCTGAGTACTCGGCCGAGTGCCTACATACTCGGTCGAGTTTCGCTTACTCGGTCGAGTATCCAATGTACTCGGTCAAGTATACCTGTATAGTAACGGAAATTGAAGATTTTATGAATGCTTCTCCTGCAAAACAACAAACATTGTTAGGAGTTCCACTCATTTGGGACTCGTCACGCTTAGACCTTACTTCTATCAAATATTAGGCAACTTATCAGCTACACACACCACGACGACTCACTCACACAACACATATTATGCTTCACATAATTCCTTTGACGGAAACTATCCATGTTACATGCACACATAACCTACCCAAATTCAATTATAACACCAACAAGGTATAAGCAAGACCATACGCATACAATTCTCTACTCTTGTTCATGCACATATTACTACTCTAGTCATTCACACGCCTTACCATGTCTTTACATGTTATACCATTATCGTCTATCATTAATTCCTTTGTCATATACAACCATACATAAAACTTTTAAACCAACTACACAGCTAATCCATGTGCACAAGCACACCCATACACCATCACTTGTATCCTAGCTACTTCAACCTTTGATACCAACACAAGTAACATTCAGGAAAATCACATATTACACATCCAACACACACACACATGACCCCACACGTTTACCCCATGCGACGTTACTGGCTTAAGCATGATGGGGCCTGGATTCTGAGATGAGGGCGCCTTCTCACCCAAAATCGACATAAGAGGGCTCTCAACACAAATACACCATGTTCATTTTAATTTGACACCTTACATTCATTTGGTTCATTGGTTCACGTTCTAAGTCGTCGCTCTGATACCACTTTGTAACACCCCCACTTACCAAGGAGCCTTATCTAGGCCTTCCTCAATAAGTAAGGGTGTTACCATCTCGGTTGCCCGAGGTAAGTATATCAAATAAACAATAACAGAACGTTTTATTAAATGTCTCTTATAGGTTATACAAATATAACGAATGATTACAACTCTGAAACAATTGAAGGAACTACTAAGCAAAAGTGACAGCGTCAACAAGCTAGACAGTGTGATGACTCGGTTCCCCTCCCTGCCCCGCAAGCAACATATCAACCAACACCTGCTAACCAACTGCTCACCACCCCGAATGGATCACCACATTTTTGAAAACATTAAACGGGGTTAATCAATTGTTTAACCAAGATAAGAATACATAATACAAACAATGCAGTCGATTCAATTACTATATCAATCTCCGACTCCATTAAAAATCAATAACTGAATAGTCCTGCCAGATTACCCATCGCAACAGGTAATACTCACCGCCAGTGGCGGACCGCGACCATGCCCACCTAAGCCCCGCTCATCAAAACGAGCGCATAACTCATGTCCATTAATGTGCACATCCCCCTTGTGACGGGAACCATAAGGGGCGAATCAAGGGCGTGAAGCCATTATCGATGATGACTCAACTCAGCCGAGGACGCACCTCGAGAACCAGAAATAACCAAATAACCAAGCCAAATCATCCAATATATCATAATCACAATAATCATATTAATCATGCCAATAAATCAACCATCATCATCTTATATTCAATTAATCAGGCAACTGAGTAGGGAAAACCCTACCTTTTCGCTATTCACTGAGAGTGCGTCCATCATACGAAGCCAAGCAAGACTCCACATCGAATTCTACAAGTAGCAACCACATCCTATCACTAAACTATTTAAGATCTACTGAAAGATGTGAACTAATCACAAACTCACCTTAAGACACAGATCGATGATGACGACGGCGACAACCCGACTCGATGACTCCATGCGTAGACCGTCTTCCTTCCCGGATTAGTGTTCAAGGCCACCCAAAAAGTGTAGAGTGAGATGAGAGGATTGAGAGAAAGGGAAATTAGGTTTAGGAATGAGAAAAGGAACCGTCGAAAAAAAATTGTGTTTAAGACTTCGTGTTTTATAATAACGCGCTGACCGACGAGGTACTCTGTCAAGTATAGACATACTCGGCCGAGTACGCCTCACTCGATCGAGTACCTCAACTACTCGGCTGAGTGGCCTCTGCTAGATCGAATATCGAGTTACATTGGTCAACTAATCTCTCATGTCTCCCTATCTAAGGTTCTCCCTTGGTCAATAGGTCAGTCAACGGGTCCCTAACAGGGCGGGTATTATAGCATGTTCTTTGTGTTCACATATGAATAATTGTATAATCGTACTCACCCTTCAATGTTTTTGAAACTATAGTAAAACATTTGATATTTCCGGCAAATGGGAGCAGTGAGTCTAGCAGGTGTTGATTTTTGAGCTTGCATGTGGGTTTGGATGGGACATCGACGAGACATTTACTTTATATAGCTTCCGCTGAGTCCTTTAGACATTCTTTTGTTTTAGTATTCGAGTTGTACTTTCTTTGGAGTTGGAACATTTAATCGATTAAACTTTATTTACCTTTAATAAACATTTCATTATGGTATCTTTGGTATATACTACCTCAGGTAATCGAGATAGAAATGCTTCCATTTGCTAAGGTAGACCTTGGTAAGGCACTTTGGTAGATGGGGGTGTTACATATTTAGATCGTAGATTCTTAGTCTTAGATTAGATTAACATAGCTTAAGCCGTAGCATGGCGAGCCCATCTGATCATGGAGGTGATCTGCCATCTATCCCTTAGTTTGTAATTTAGCATCCACATACCACAAGTACTCTTGTGAACAGTCTAGTCGATCCGGACCGAATTTTGCACACTCCTACCACTAAGTGAAACCCTAGCTCATACATTTTATCCCTAGGTCTCCTTCTCCTGAGGTCGATGATCGGTATTTGGATGGTTTCTCGGATGATGACGATGGTGATGATGACGGTGATGATGACGGTGATGATGAGGAAAGGACTCATCCTGATGAGGAGAGGCCGTAAATCCAGGACCACGGCGACGCCTGTAAGATCGGCCCTGATCGTGCTTGGACCCATAAGTTCGCCAGTTGTTATGGTCCTGACTTTTTCGAACATCATTTATCCTTCGGCAGGGAGTATAAGATTGTTATTCCTAGAGAGGGTCAGGCCGTCTGTTGCCCTCCCCCGGGTTGTATCGGTGTATACATGAGACACCTGGAGTATGGGCTCCGGTTTCCTCTCAATGCATACGTTGCTGCCATAATTAAGGCAATGAACGTCGCTGTGGCGCAGCTGCATCCGTTGGCCATCAAGACGCTTATTGGCTTTATGTGGCTATGTCAGTTTAAGGGGGAGGCCCCAACGGTGAAAATATTCCGCCGGCTTCATCACCTTCGACTGAATGTCCAAGGTGGCAGGGGGTGGTATAGCATACAGACCGAGCCAGGTTATCTTACCGTCCCCAAGCTCACTTCCTGCAAGGACTGGAAGAAACGGTGGGTATATGTTGAGGTTCCAAAGGATTATCCACTGCCTCGGTCCTTCCAGCACCAAGTCAATTTGCGGTGCGAGAGCAAAGGGGAGCGTGAGAAATATGTCTCCCGGGGCAAGCTTAAGATGGACGCCTTGAAGGTCCCTCTTAACCCGGACGAACGGCGGGCAATGAAGCTGTTTGAGACGGAGAAGGATGGGTCGCCGAAGGGATGGATGCCCCCGACGCAGATCATTCTTCAAGATGAGCCGCTCTGCCACGTCGGCCTCATACCGGCCCTAGCGCAGGGTGAGTGGGGTCGGTGTGAGGCCCATCTCTGCTTTTAATATTTCTGTTTTTTTTTAACTTTGATTTATTTCTTTTGTTTAACTCTTGCTTCGTTTCCTTTACAGATCGTTTTGGCCCGGATCTGTCTGAGGAAATCCTCTTGAAGATAGGACTTGACAAAGACAAGAACGTTGTTGAGATGCATCCGAAGGCCGATGCACGTGATCGCAGACCGATGCCAAACGACCTTATGGACCAGCAGTTGAAGGGCCTAGATACGACGGCGGCTCAGGCGAAGGTTGCCGGTAACATACCGCGCCGAACGCGAAAAACAAAGTCTTCGGCGGCGACGGCGTCAACATCAGTTCCACCTCCAATCCCTTCAGTCCAAAAGGAGACGGTGGAGATTGTTGATATTACCGAGGAGGAGGTCACCTTGGCAGTGGAATCTCCTCTCTTCCGCAAGAGAAAAGAGACTACCGCTGTCGCTGCTGTCGCTGCTGCTGCTGCTACTACTGCTGCTACTGCTACTACTGCTACCGAGGCCGGCAAAGAAATGGGTCCTCCGGCCAAGAAGGCCAAACCTAGTACAGATCTATCATGTGGCTCAGACTTAGCCGGTTCATTAGGCGTTCCTGATGACAGGCTCTCTGGTATGTCCATGAATGTTGACATGGATGCTTTGATTGAATTTTTTGTAGATCAACCGCCGCCGTCTACCGGTCCTGCTGAACGGCGTCCTGAGAAGAGACCTGCGCAGGCGGGCGGTAAAGATGCCACCGTCGTCTCCTCCTTCTCGAAGCCTACCCCCGCCCAGATTAGGTCGGAGGGCCTAAGTTTGTCCAGGATGCTGGCGAAGTGGGCTGATGTGGCCGGTGCTTATATTGTGGAGCAAGAAAAGGCCATGGCTGAAGTCGCCCCACAGCTCGAGCGGCTCAGGCTTGAGCTCGCTGCTGCGAAGAAGGAAGCTGAGAGGGCCAAGGCTGAGGCTGAAAGGGCGGTCCTTGCTGAGCGAAAACTTAGGAAGGACGCTAAAAAGGCAGTCCTTGCTGAGAGAGCCAAGGTTGAGGCTGCGGGGGCTGAAGCTGCTAAGCTGCTGGAGGAGCGTAACAAGCTTCAGGCTGTCGCCAACTTCAATGCTGAGAAGATGGAGGAATGGAAGTCCATGTTTAAGGCCCAGGGGAAGGCGCTTCGGAATAAGAAGGCTATCATCGCCCAGAGGGAGTTGGACATTGAGACGCTCCAAAGCAAGATTCTTCCTAACATGTGCGCCCAATACCGGGACCTGGCCGAAGAAGCCGCCAGGGAAGTGATCGGGGAGCTCTTTCCTGAAGGCTCCTTCCCGTGGGAGAGATTTGACGAGCTGCTTGATGACAAGCTTGATGCTAAGGAGAAGGTCGCGGAGGCGAAGGTCACGGAGGCGAAGGCCGCTGAGGAGGCAAAGGTGAAGAAGGAGGAGGAGGAGGAGGCTGCGGAGAAGGCGGCCCGGGATGCCAAGGCGAAGGAGGCCAAAGAAGAGGCCGAGAGGTTAAGGGCACGTGAAGCTGCCGGATCTCCTTCTGGGTCGCCTATCAAAGATGATGCTGCTGCGGCTACCAGTGGTGAGCAGCAACTGGCATAGGGAGACGGGCGGCCGTTACCAGACTCACCCGGCATCTCGGATAGCTTTAGCTGTTCGGGGGGCCAACTATTGAGCCTTTTCTCCCTGCCATCTTTTGGCACTTCAAAGTTTTATGTCTGTACCTTTTTGCTGTTACTTCTTTTTTGTAAACTTTGGTAGGTAGTGTTTAGGCTATCCCAATGGGGACGGCCATCGTCTGCATTCTCCTTACTTGTAATCATTTTCAATAAAGCTTGTTTATTGGCCCTCGGCTTGGCCGGGGCTTTGATCACAATTCTTCACTTGTCTTCTTACGTTATTAATTGAGCGCTTTTTCGTTTTTACCTTCGGTCTGGCCGAGGCAGTTAGAATGCGTATCTCAAATGTGCTTAACATTTTTTTTTTTAAACATGTGAACATGTTAGCGTATCGACCGTTGTGTCCCCTGCCAGGCCTTCGGTTGGCCGAGGCGGCTAGAGGTTACGGCTCGACAGCGTTCGTATCTGTAGACATATTGATCGCTTCCTCTGCCAGGCCTTCGGTTGGCCAAGGCGGCTAGAATTGCGTCTCAACTGTACTTATACGTTCCTAAGGCATGTTGGTCACTTTCGCGAGTATCAATTGCGTTGGTAGTGACTGCCGTGGCGTCTACTTCTTGGGGTGACTGCCCGGCTTGCACCGTGGCGTCTACCTCGATATGAATATGGGGGGTAATAAACACTTTGATGGAAAACTTGGATGATTCTTCATTAGATATAAACACGCGTTGGGGTGCCAACAACAGTTTTGGACACCTCCGCCGCTATACAAAGTATTTCCTAAGGTTGTCAGTGTTCCAATGGCTCATCAAAGGCACACCCTCCATGTCTGTCAGCCGGTATGTACCCGGCCTCATTTCTTCAACCACTTTGTAAGGACCCTCCCAGTTGGCCGTCAATTTACCATGAATGTTTCCTTTGTTGGTGGCGGCCGACTTTCTTAGGACTAGATCCCCTACTTTTAAGTCCCTTTTGTGGACTCTTCGGTTGTAGGCTCTTCTCATTCGGTTTTGGTATACTGTCAAGTTGAGGCGTGCTGTATCTCGGCTTTCTTCGACCAGGTCTAGGGAGGTTCTCAGACCTTTCTCATTTTCAACCGGGTTAAAGGTGGCCGTTCTGAATGTCGGCATGCACCGCGCTTCAATTAGCGGGACGCCGGACCCGTAGACTAAGTGGAATGGACTATACCCCGTTGCTTCTTTCTCCGTGGTTCGAAGGGACCACAGGGCCTTGGTAGTTCATCGGCCCATCTTCCCTTTAGGTCTTCAACTGTCTTCTTCAAACCGTTGAGGATTGTTTTATTGGCTGCCTCCGCCTGTCCGTTGCTCTGTGGGTGGCAGACGGAGGAGTATGCAAATTTGATACCAAGTTCTTCCAACCAGTTCATTATTGTGTCACTCCAAAACTCTCGGCCGTGGTCAAATACCATGACTTGGGGTAACCCAAAACAAGTTATGACATTTTCCCAGATTACCTTTCTTTCGGCCGTCGTGGTCTTGGCAGGTACCGCGACAGCTTCGACCCATTTGGTGAAGTAGTCAACGGCGACAATCAACTACTTTCTTCCTCCGGATGCCGTTGGAAATGGCCCTAGTAGATCCATCCCCCACTGTGCAAAAGGAAGGGGACTAAGTACCTACGCAGTCTGCGGTCTCGCGAAGGTGCATGTATCACCGGAGCATGCATTTGACAGTTGTTGCACTTTTTGGTTTTGGCTCTGGAATCCTCAAGCATGGTGGGCCAGAAGTAGCCGGCTCGGAGAGCTTTGTGGGCTAGTGTTCTTGCCCCCATGTGATGACCACAGATGCCTTCGTGAATTTCTGTCAGTATTAGCTCGGCGTCGGCTAGGCCGACACATTTCAAGAGTGGCCTTATCACGGACCTCCTGTATAATTCTCCTTCAAACACCAAGTACCTTGCTGCGATCCTTTTTATCTTCTGTGAGAGACTGCGGTCCTCCGGTAACTCATTCATCAGTTTGTACTTCATTATCGGAGTCATCCACGTTGTCTCGGCCTCTATGTCGCCCACCATGCCGACGGTCTCAGTAATGCTTTTGGCATTCCTGATGTCCACCAAAGACGGTTCGACCGACATTCTTGATGGTTGAACTGGCAAGCTTTGAGAGAGCGTCGGCTCGGTTGTTCTCAGACCTGGGAATGCATTGTATCTGGAAAGATTTCAATTTTGAAGTGTCAGCTTTTACCCTTTCCAGGTATCTTACAATCCCGTCGTCTCGAGTCTCGTACTCTCCTCTGATTTGATTAGCCACTAAAAGTGAATCTGTTTTCAAAATGATGTGTTCCGCCCCGGCAGCTCTAGCTAGCTCGACTCCAGTTATCACCGCCTCGTATTCGGATTCGTTGTTTGAGGCCGAGAAGGTAAATTTCAAGGCGTACTCAAACTCTTCCCCGTTTGGGCTGATGATAAGGATGCTGGCTCCTGAGCTGTTCGCCGTGGAGGACCCGTCGGTGTATACTTCCCAAACTCCGGGGTTTGGTTCTTCTTGATATGTGCACTCGACCAGGAAGTCTGCAAGTGCCTGTCCCTTTATCGAGGGCCTCGGCTTGTATTGATGCCGAAGCCGGATAGCTCTACTGCCCATTTGATGAGCCTGCCGGATTGCTCAAATTTTTCCAATGCTTTCTCCAATGGTTGGTCGGTTAAGACCATCACAGGATGTGCGTCGAAGTAAGGTTTCAGTTTCCTTGCGGCAACGACGATAGCAAAGGCTGCTTTTTCAATCGGGGGTAATTTCTTTCGGCGGGCAACAATGTATGGGCCGACAAAGTAGATTGGGTGTTCTTTTTTTGTCTTCTTCTCTGATGATCACGGCACTGACCGTGGCCGAGGTAATTGCTATGTATAGATATAGCGTCTCCCCCAGCATCGGCCTGGACAGGGTTGGGAGAGTTTGAAGATGAGCTTTCAGTTGCCTGAAAGATGTGCTCTGTTCCTCCCCCCAGCTGAAGTCTTTATTTCCCTTCAACACTTTGAAGAATGGGGTGCTCTTGTCGGCTGACCGAGAGATGAAACGGGCGAGAGCTGCCATCCTCCCGGTCAAAATCATAACCTCTTTTCGATTCCTCGGCTCCGGCAGGTCCAGTATTGCTTGGACTTTTTCTGGATTGGCATCAATTCCCCTGGCGCTGACAAGCACGCCGAGGTACTTACCTGACCGGACACCGAAGTTGCATTTCATTGGGTTAAATTTCATCTTGTATTTCCTTAGTGAACATAATGTCTCGTGTAAATCGGCTAAGTGCTCGCTGTCAGACTTGCTTTTTACAATAGCATCGTCGACGTAAGCCTCAATGTTTCGCCCTTTTTGATTTTGGAACACTTTGTCCACCAGTCTTGTGTAAGTTGCGCCGGCGTTCTTCAAACCGAACGGCATCATTTTATAGATGTATGTGCCGTTACCGGTGATGAATGCGCATTTAGGCATGTCTTCTTCGGCCATGAATACCTGATGATACCCTGAGAAGGCGTCCGCGAGCTCAAGATAGTGTAGCTGTCGTGGCGTCGATTAAACTATCTATTCGAGGCAAGGGATAGCAATCTTTGGGGCACGCTTTATTAAGATTGGTAAAATCTACACACATCCTCCACGCCCCCGATGATTTCTTCACCATTACAACATTAGCTAACCACTCAGGATAAGTACAAGGCATGATAAAGCCCGCCGCTAGTAATTTATCTACCTCGGCTTTGATGGCCTCATCCTTCTCGGCTGAGGAGTTCCTCATCTTCTGCTTGACAGGGCGAGCGGTGGAGAGTACGTTCAGCTTGTGAACAATTACCTCCCGGCTCACGCCTGGCATCTCGGCTGCTGAGTAAGCGAAGACGTCTTTGTTCTTCCTCAGCAGGTCTAGGAGAGCGGCCCTGAATTTTGGCTCCAGGTTGACACCGAAAGCGATTCTGATGCGCCCGGGTCAATTTCCACTTCTTCGGTCTCGGCTCCTTCGACCATGCCGACAGTGGCATCCATGAGGTCGCCCTCCTGTTGTAAGGATGGGCTTTTCCCCTTCTCTGACTTCTTCGCCACTTTGAGGGATTGCATGTTGCACCCTCTGGCAGATATCTGGACGTTGACTACTTCGTCTTTTTCGTCCTTTGAGACGAGCTTATGCGCTTCCCCCCGGTCCGAGACATACATCAGTGTCAGGGCCCGGATGGACATTACTGCATCGGCCTCGCTCAGAGTGACTCAGCCTATGAGAACGTTGTAGGCGGACGAGCCGTCAATGACCACGAACTCAGATAGGACGTTCTTAGCCGCATTCCCCTCGCCGAACATCACCGGCAGTCTGATTGACCCCAGGGGTACCAGGCCGGCCCCGGAAAAACTGTACAACGGATTGGTGCAGGGGCTCAAGTCCTCAACCTTCAGGCCGAGATTGAGAAAGCACTCCCTGAACATGATGTTCGTGTAGGCGCCTGTGTCAATCAGGCACCTCTTGACCAGGTGGTTGGCTATGTCCAAGTGGACTACAAGTGGGTCGCTGTGTGGGGCGATGACTCCCTCGTAGTCCTTCTTCCCAATAGTCATATCGGGGATGTTGGAAGCGGGGATCGCTGTTTTGGGCACAAAGTTGATGGCCTGATATAGCTCGTTCAGGTGCCGTTTGTGCCCATGAGCGGACCCTCCGTTCTCGTTGCCCCCGATGACAACATGGATTACTCCTATCCGTTCAAAGACGGATTTTTTATTTGAGCCGCCGGTATTAGTCCTTTTGTAACACCCCCATACTCCAAGTGCCTTACCAGGACCACTCAGGTATAAAGATGCTACCATCTCGGTTACCCGAGGCATGATAATCATAAGACAATGAAGAAACATACTTTATTAAACAAGTTAAGTGATTACATAACAAAACCAACTGTAAGCAAAATACAACTGCTCTCAAACTATAAGCCAACAGAAAGGAACTGTCCTAACAAACACAGTGGAAGACTAAAGACTACGATATGTGATGACTCCATCCCCACTAGATCCCACGCGTATCCAACATATACCGCTTAGCAACTCGCTCACCACCCCCGAATGGATCACCACAATTTTTAAAACATTTAAACGGGGTCAGTACTAATCACACAATTTATATACATATCAACAATCCGATAAACAGACAGCTCACACTGTCACACATACAATCATACCAATCCCAACAATCTCAATCACCGACTGTCCACTGGACCACCACCAGCGATGGGGGACCGCAGCCGTACCCACCAAATTCCCGCTCTTCATACCGAGCGATAAACCCATGTTCATTAATGTGCACATCCCCTTCCGTGGCGGGTTCCACGAAGGGCAAAACCAGGGCGTGAAGCCACTCCCGCAAGTGACTCCACTCAGCCGAGAACGCATCTCGAGAACCATAGGCAACCAGTCACAATCACAATATCAACAACCGTCTCGAATCTATCAACAATGTACAATCACAATCACACAGTAGTCACAATACAATTACTATAACAAACAATCAATCTCAACACATCAACAATCATCCCATTATGGGACTAATACGAGTAGGAAATCCTACCCGGTAAGCACACAATCGACGGTCTCTCTGCTTTGAGTCAAAAGCTTCCTCTATGAACCCTCCTCCTATCATACAACATATAGAGGCTACCAAATCACATACTACACATAAACCCCCAAATCTCTAAATTAGGGTTTAACCAAATCAAAGGAAAGACAATAAAAAGGGTACATAGATCTTACCCTCGACGCAAGGAACTCAACGGTATAACCAACGACGCGAACTGACCTTCCAAACTCCGGGATTGCTAATTATGCGATTAGGATGAAGAACTTGCTTGCTTTCTCTCTTAAACAAGAATTTAGGTTTTGCAAAAGTGATTTAGAATAATGACGATAAAGCTTATATACCTTAATCGCGTAATTAAAAAAACCCGAGAAAACTCCCCGTAAAACCGGACACTCGATCGAGTACCCGAGATACTCGATCGAGTACCCCCTTACTCGATCGAGTACCCACGTTACTCGATCGAGTACCCAACAGGTCAGAAACTATTTTAAAACGCAACTCACCCTTACTCGACAGAGTAAGGCCTACTCGATAGAGTACCCAAAGACTTATAAATACGGAGTATTACAGTCTTCCCTCCTTAAAAAGAACTTCGTCCCCGAAGTTCAACCCATACATAAAAACAACCATACTGACTCGACCAAGACACCACAACTTAGCTAAGGACTCAAGAACTCGACCGAACATAGAACATGAACTCTTGACACCCACTCCACCAACTATGTTTACTTCCACAACATGACTCACTATATCGTATCTACCACATATATATCTCTCACGACACCAACTCCATGCATAACCAACTACCATCCTCTAATGCTGCTAGCTCCATAATATCATCAACTATCAAATCCAATACCAAGACACTCATAGACATCAAACGGAATGTTACATTCTACCACGCTTAAAAGGAACTTCGTCCTCGAAGTTTACTCACACTCGTAACCTCATCATCCAACTGTCAACACTAGTGAAATATTCTCACACTCCTAAACATCACGCTACTACAAGCACGGTCATGACCTTTAATAAAATCACCCACAACACGAATCGATCTTATATTCTACATCAAGACTCAACTTCCGAATATATTATCATATGTACAACCATCAAAATCTGTTTTATCGCATCCTACTCCTCTTAAGCCAAATGTTACGTCCTCGTAACTCACTAATACCCAAACCATATCTATATCTCATTACCCTCTGTACCACCACATGTCAAAGATAACCGTCTATAAACCAAACACTCACCATTCTTATAACTCACGATCCGCACTCGTTACGTACACGCACACTAGATCCTCAAGTTCTTTCTTTCATTACCGTAAAACTCATACACAACTTAACATGACACTAATTCCCCAAACACCCTACACTCACTGTCTCAACAAAAGATTATGAACTACCTGCCGCTTTCAGATCATTACAACACATGTTCCACGAATCATTTTCCATTACCATGTCTACCGATGTCTCATCTGAAAACAAGATCAAAATTACTGTAACAACCTCTCACAACCGTGTCCCATCAACAGAATATCACTATAACATGACAACAACGAAAATATATACAACTCTATTTCATATCATATTCTACCTCATTCCCAACTTAACCCGGTAAAGAAAACATCAATCAATGACAAACCGTCTATCTGCACAAATCGAAACTCGCAGGAGCAACATCAAACAAAACAACAATCTATGTATAACTGGTATGTACTTTCGAAACTCGAATCATAATCATCCCGCCTACTCCACCACAACCGGTGACGGCATCACAACACCGCCACCAACAGCCACACCGTAGTGCGAAAATACCCGCATCACAGCACTATGTACCGTGCTCGGATCACCACCCAAGGCACCCCAACCACACCGATAGACATCACAACTGCATACAATTCCCATAAATACTGACTCAGCATAACTTCTCAGACAAGAAAAACTTACTCAAATCGACTTTATTAAATCACCACGCAACATATTATATGGATAAACAGATAAGCATCTCATGAACATCATTTCTACCATTTCACGGAATACACATGTGTTATCAATACACATAAAATTATAACTAGCCATGTCAAATCAATCAAATTATTACCTTTTTGGATATCATTCAATTAAATTATCGTGTCCAACATATATATTACCGAACATTCATAAAACAACTTTATAATTATCACACCATACCACTTCTTGTGAGGTCAGAACCTCACACAAACATTTACACATAACATAGACCCGTAATCACAACCAACTAGTCAATCCTGACCACGTAAGTTACCACTCGATAAAGGTTACCTGCCGCCCGAGTTTAACTCATATGCCCCTCATAACATATTCCCCCATTCGCACAACCATCACTTCCTGCCAAATATAACCATACCTTTACTATTCAACTAATAGCATCCGCCTCATCTAACCACATCTTATACCCTCTCACAATCATACACAACAATCAGGTCCCTACCAAATCAACCTCTTTGGAATTGCTACCCTTCTAATATACCATCACTCTTAACAACTAGTGGTAACACCACCATGCCACCACTGCTCGTATATCAAACCTCTTACACTCATATCAAAATAACATGGTTTTTCTCCTATTTTTGGTTAACATTCCAAATAGCGAACATCAAACCCATCCACAAAATTACCTCAACATTATTCCCAATACCATCTTATTTGTATTGTCATCCAACTCTCCACCAAATATCTCGTATCGTGCCAATACTACACCAACTTCTTACTCCCTCAATTCCTCGAAACTCATTATCAATCATGTTGTCCTGAAACTCCTATATAACCTTTAGCTAACATCCTCGTGATACTATCACACATTTCGATGATTCCTTACCTTTATATCACATAGCTCCGGTGAACATTTTCCCCAGCTTACTTTTATCCTTCTTTTCTCTTTACACTCGATAATACCAATTAATAGTCCAACTCCTTATTCCTTCTAGCTAACTCTTTAGAAATCCAGTTACCCCTTCGTTGCTCCAAAACTCAAATTCCATTATTTTCTACCGACATCATCTCACTCTTTCTTACCATTGATCTTCTCTTATTATGCTATCACTAACACTTGCCACTAATCTATCCATAGAATCAACGTTTAATGTTCAAACAATTGCATCTCCCTTTTTACATCTCTAGAAATCAGAATTCATTTAATACCGTTAATTACCCAAGGAAATCACACAGTAGTTTCATCTTTTAATAACCAAACCTCCCAAACTCACTCACTGTCTACAAATACACCTCGTGACATGTCTCCACAAAGTTCACTATATATTACTCTTCTCAACCCCTTTGAAACGAACTTTCACTACATATATCCATAACCCACACGACTCCTAACCATTTCCCTCCATAATTCTTTACACATCTCAAGCTGCCACTATCCACATCCTTACTTTCAATCTTTTATTCTCACGTTCATTATACTCACATCATCCCTTTCCCATATTCACTTACTTTTACATTACTCAACACACAATCATATCACTCATCCCGTCTCGCAAAACGTGCGCCATGCCTCAATAAACTATACCAATCTTCCTTTTCTTTTTCCACCGTCTATTATAATCACATATAACTCATGTCCTCCCCACCGAACTCATACTCATCATAAGTGCCACTCTTTACATCATAAGATTGGGTAACTTACGCTTCAGGACCAACACATACGTAAAACAATGCATAAAGAAGTAATACAACACCTTTGAATTAAACATAATATGCAACGAATGTCAAAAGATAAACATATGACCCGAAACACGCATATGACCTGCACAGACCCCACTCGATCGAGTACCAGAACCTACTCGATCGAGTTGAGGCTACTCGATCGAGTGCCCAATCATGCTCGATCGAGTGCCCCAACTCCAGAACCCAAACAGACCTTCTGATCTCTGACTTACTTGACCGAGTAGCCCGGCTACTCGATCGAGTGACCCCATACTCGATCGAGTGCCCGAGGTACTCGATCGAGTGCCCAAAAACACGATTCTGGTCAAAATAACGACAAATACCCACTCGATCGAATCAAACCCACTCGATCGAGTCATGCAGACTCGTGAATACTACCCGCATGTTATCTCACATACTCCAACGTACTATGCATTCATTATTATTTCAACATTATGATTACAACTACGCATTCAAATCTGCGCGACTCCTCATACAATCAACAAAATAATCTACTTCGTGTTATCAAGTGCCACGTTATAAACAACCATCATGCTTTTCATCCAATTCGTTATACAAAACACATATCATTGAACCTCTATTCTTCATGTTACTACTTACCAAAAGCCAAACATTACCATCTATCATGCTCATATAACATTCAACTTTCAATCATGTATTACCCGCATGTTTTAAACTTTCATAACTTTTTATAACACAACAACATTACAAATCCACTTCATCACATAAACACTTCCATAATCAAGAAATTCATATCCTTATGAAATTGCCACTTCATCTTTTCCAATCAATTCATCTAGTTCAATCATATACTTCATCTAACAAGCGCATATGATACGATAGTAGACAATTATACGAACTTAATATATAGCTTTACGCAAACAAAACTACGAAAACAAATCTTATCACACCCCCTAACCACATGTTATTAGGATTGCCTCACTATAAACCATTCGTCCTGCAACATCATTATTCATCACGCATCATCATATACGAACTACTTTTTTTTTCTACCATATCATTCATCATTCTCATATACTTTTCCAACGATTCCAACCAACATGTAAACCAACTATCATGTAGCATGCTTTCAACAAACCATATACAAAATCACATCGTCACCATCTTTGTCTACACATTCCCCATTCTCCACAATCATACATCCACTGGTTCATACCACACATTACTATATAGATACACAATACATAAGGTAAACACATAGCGATCCCGACTCGTATCCCAAGGTGACCGGTTCAAAATTGTAGGGCGAGTTCGCGACTTTAGGACGTCTCCCAAGTCTTTGCATTAGCTCCTACAACCTTTACCCCGGGTTCATTTTAATTGACTCCCTATATTCTTTGGATTTATTGGATACGGGTTTCGGATCGTCGCTCGATACCATTTGTAACACCCCCATACTCCAAGTGCCTTACCAGGGACCACTCGGGTATAAAGATGCTACCATCTCGGTTACCCGAGGCATGATAATCATAAGACAATGAAGAAACATACTTTATTAAACAAGTTAAGTGATTACATAACAAAACCAACTGTAAAAAAAATACAACCGCTCTCAAACTATAAGCCAACGAAAGGAACTGTCCTAACAAACACAAATGGAAGACTAAAGACTCCGATATGTGATGACTCCATCCCCAGCTAGATCCCACGCGTATCCAAGATATACCCGCCAAGCAATTGCTCACCACCCCGAATGGATCACCACAAGCTTTTAAAACATTTAAACGGGGTCGATTAATCACACAATTTATATACATATCAACAATCCGATAAACAGACAGCTCACACCGTCACACATATAATCATACCAATCCCAACAATCTCAATCACCGACTGTCCACTGGACCAGCCCTGCCAGTGGGGGACCGCAGCCGTACCCACCAAATCCCCGCTCTTCATACCGAGCGATAAACCCATGTTCATTAATGTGCACATCCCCTTCCGTGGCGGGTTCCACGAAGGGCAAAACCAGGGCGTGAAGCCACTCCCGCAAGTGACTCCACTCAGCCGAGAACGCATCTCGAGAACCATAGGCAACCAGTCACAATCACAATATCAACAACCGTCTGAATCTATCAACAATGTACAATCACAATCACAAAATAGTCACAATACAATTACTATAACAAACAATCAATCTCAACACATCAACAATCATCCCATTATGGGACTAATACGAGTAGGAAATCCTACCTGTAAGCACACAATCGACGGTCTCTCTCTACCGCCAGTCAAAAAGCTTCCTCTATGAACCCTCCTCCTATCATACAACATATAGAGGCTACCAAATCACATACTACACATAAACCCCCAAATCTCTAAATTAGGGTTTAACCAAATCAAAGGAAAGACAATAAAAAGGGTACATAGATCTTACCCTCGACGCAAGGAACTCAACGCTATAACCAACGACACGAACTGACCTTCCAAACTACGGGGATTGCTAATTATGCGATTAGGATGAAGAACTTGCTTGCTTCCTCTCTTAAACAGTAATTTAGGTTTTGCAAAAGTGATTTAGAATAATGACGATAAAGCTTATATACCTTAATCGCGTAATTAACAAAACCCGAGAAAACTCCCCGTAAAACCGGACACTCGATCGAGTACCCCCTTACTCGATCGAGTACCCACGTTACTCGATCGAGTACCCAACAGGTCAGAAACTATTTTAAAATGCAACTCACCCTTACTTGACAGAGTAAGGCCTACTCGATAGAGTACCCAAAGACTTATAAATACGGAGTATTACACTTTTGGCCTCCGGCAACATATTTGCTGAGGCTCCCCTTCCGGATCAGCTCATTAATGGCATTCTTCAGATGCCGGCAGTTGTCAGTTCAGTGACCGGTGTGGCCGTGGTACTCACGATCGGCTCGTGTCACCGTCCCCCTCGCCTTGGGAGGCCTTTCCCACTTCTCGACCCTCGTTCTTGCTCAGGGAGAAGACCTCGGCAGCAGATACGACCAGGGGGGTGTGACCATTGTACCGCTTTTGGTAGTACGGTCCCGAAATCCCCCCGGCGCCCGCCGAGTTCTGTTCCTGGCGGACTTGTCAGACCGTGACCTATTATTGTCACGGCGTCCTTCATCCGGGTTGTCCTCCCGGCGGCTCTTACTCTCTGAGTGCCCGGCCTCGCTGTGGCCTACCCAGGTTTTGTGATAGTCCTCCACCTTTATGGCTTGATCGGCCATCTTCCCCCAGCGGAGTCTAGGTTCGAGCCTCCGCACTTGATGAGCTCGTTTTTAAGTCCCCTCTTGGGAGGCCTTTCATCGGTCTGGCCGCCGATTCGTTGTTCGGCTCACGAATCTGCCGAACCTTGCGTCGAACCTCTTCACATAACCGGAGAGACTCGCCTCCCTCCCGTTTCATAGTCGGGAGATCCGATGTCTCGACCCCTTCTCTTATTGCAAGAATACTTTTGGGCCAAAAATATGTCCCTTAGGTCGCCATAACAAAGATATCGACCCATTGGGTAGCCCCTTGTACCAACTTTGTGCCATCCCATGCAGGGTCGTTGGGAAGACTCGGCACCAAACCTCATCAGGCTGCTCCCATACCGACATGTAAGACTCGAAAGCCTCGGCATGGTCGGTTGGGTCGCTTTCTCCTTTGTATGATATGAGCGGCAACTTTAGTTTAGTCGGCACCGGGACCTCTAGGACATAGGCGCTGAGGGGCTGTCTGACCACGTGTCGAATGACACGCGGCGATCGGCTCCTCGCATCCCTAGTCCGGCTCCCCTCCCCGTGGCGGGAAGGGCTTCTTCTCCGACTCTGGCGAGTCGGACTTCTTCTCCGACTCTGGTGAGTCGGACTTCTTCTCCGACTCGGTGAGTCGGACTTCTTCACTCCTGCTCGGGCGAGGCCTCGTTGGTGCTGCGGCGGCGCTGTCCTCCCGCGAGTGCGGGAAGGACTCGGTCTACCACCGGAACTCCGGCTCCCCGCGTCTTGACATGGTCAGCTTCCTCCAATACTCCGTTCAAGTTTCTCGGAGTCACTTTTTGGGCCCTGGTCTCCTGTGAGGGTGCCGCCGCTCTTGTCGTCGCGACAGTGTGAGTCGGCGTGCTACCCATTAGGTCCAGGAGTAGCTTTAGTTTAGCTGCATCAACCACATGTCCCATGATAGTGACTTGGTCGGTGGGCAGCGGCTGATGCGTGTCTTTTATATGATGTTTTACATCCCATTTTACACGCATTTCAGAGCTCATTCTTGTTGTTTATGCTACATTTCTCCCTATTTCCGTCTACTTCCATATTTTGTACATTATTGCAGAAATGTGAAGAATTCAACGGGAAATCAAGCCAAATCCGTCCCCGAGTAATCTGCATTGCAAATGACGTAAAGGAATCACTTAAGGAACGAGCTTGGTGCGCAATTCAAGGCCCAAAAGACGAATCCACGAGAATAAAGAAGTCAAGTAGCAGCTCATACGATCGATCGACTACCACCTTGATCGATCGACCAATGCTCGTTCGAAAGCCACTTTGTTTGTTTGAGGAAGCGATCGATCGACCCGCATTAGCGATCGATCGACCAGATTTCTATTCCAGGCGTGAATTGAAAGACCGTGAATCTTGAAGCCCGTGAAGTTTAGGTTTAGGAAATAAGATGTTGCGTTGATTGCTATATAACGTAACATAAAACCATCGATTTGGATATCAAGTTTTTATCCAAGTTTTCAACACAATACTGATGCCTTGAGTTTTAGTTTATTTCGAGTAACTAGGGTTTGGGTTATCGATTTTAGCATTGGAATTCTACCCTTGTTCTTAATCTTTCCTCTTGAATCTCGGTATTCTTTCTGCCCTAGTTTCAATTTATTGCTTTACTTTGATTATTAGTATAGAATTGATAGCTAGTGTCCCAAAAGCCAATTATCATATCATCATTGTTGTTATTTACTCTAAGCATGAATTCATTAATTGTTATTAGTATTATTATTGTTATTACTTTCATCATGAGTAGCTAATTCTTTAGTGCTAGGATGTAGGCGATTTATGGCATAGGCGGCATTAGATCGAGAAAAGTCAAGTTTTTTCGCGTGTTGGTCGATCGATCGACCTTTTCGATCGATCGACCGATTGACTCGTAGGGTTCATATTCGTTTTAATTGAATTTAATCTTGTATTTAACGAATCGAATGCATGCGACCAGTTAGATACCTATTTCGTGACTAACCCATTAGATCGAAAGATAGGGAAAGTTATTTGACCATCAATTAAATCGACTAAACTGTGCTAAGATCGAAAGATAGGTATAGTTTAGACCGTTAGTCACTTTTCAGGACGAAAGTTAGTATTAGTGACATTAGGGACCTATAGCGAGATCGAGAGATGCTATTTGTTAAGAGTGGACCGAGAGGACCTCTTTATTTCCCGCCTTACCTGTGTTTGATTCAGACCGACTTAGTTTGCTGCCGCCGAAGCTATAATGAACCGACCATCCTAGTACCCTTCTTTTATCTGTTTAAATCGTATTTTTAGTTTATTATCTTTGTTTGCTCTTAGTCTTAGACCAATTCAAATCAACCCCCATAATAGTTATCTCAGACTGAACATAAATCAACTGAAGTTTACAACTGCCTCCTTGTGGTTCGACCCTGTTACCACTAGCCTAGGTTAGTCTTAATAGGAGATTATAAATTTTATCTTTGGTACTCACAACGACGGGTATCAAATTTTGGCGCCGTTGACGGGGAGGCAATAGTCCTAATTTTAGTTGTTTTTATTTTTAGTCTTTCCTAGTTTAAGGGACATCTGTTCCTTAAACTTTTCTTATACTCCTTTTGTAGTTTCATCTTATGCGCAGGTCACAGGGTGGAGAATTAGTACCGTTGAACCCTGAGCTTGAGAGATCCTTGCGCGAGTTGAGGCGAACACAAAGAGTATTACCGACAGAGGAAGAGCTGAGTACTCTGTCAAGCTATTACGAGAACGATCTGTTCAAGAAGACCCACGATCTTCACCCGTTTCCACTTCTTCACCGAGACGATTACTTCTCCGGAAATTCCAGTCATGGCCGAGGAAGCAAGTATAGCTAGTTATTCTGAGCCGACAGTAGATAATTTATACAAGGGGTTCGAGTTACCGGGAGATGCCAGAAATTCGAACCAAAGTCCGCCTACATCACTATGGTTGAGAGAAATCGGTTTGGGGAGGCTGCAAATGAAGATGCGGCAAGGCATATGGAGACCTTTATTGACTCACTGCTCCATTCCCCCACCAGCCGGCGTGACCCAGGATCAAATCAAGGAGACCATGTTCATCTTCTCCCTCCGTGATGCTTTGCAAGGGAGTGGTATAGAGATTTGGACCGGACCGCTCGGAGATCACGATTGGAATACATTGGCATTGGCGTTCTACAAGAAGTACTTTTACTCGCTTCAAGGACGATCGCTATTAGAGCTCAAATCACGGGCTTTAAACAAGGGCCAGATGAGAATTTCCACGAGGCATGGGTCCGATTCAAGAAGTTGGTGCGAACCATACCGCACCATGGGTTTGAAAAGTGGAGTTTGTGCAATCATTTCTACAATGGGTTGTACGACGATCAGAGGGCCATTTTGGATGCTGCAGCCAATGGAAGATTCGCTGAAAATTTGGGAGCAACCAAGGGGTGGAAGATCATTGACGATTTAGCTACCCACAAGGCCGAGTACGGGAATTCTAGAGGGAACCAGAGGAGAGCTGCTGAATCCTCCTCTGTTGCTGCACTTGAGACTCTCACCGCGAGATTTGACAAGTATGAGCTAGGAGGAGCTTCTAAAGGTGGGATATACCAAGTCAATGTTGTGTCAGACGGTCCTTTCGTCTGTGAAAGGTGTGGAGTTGAGGGCCATGTCTCGAAAAATTGCCCTAGTCCCTTTGAATCTTGTGCTGCCTTTCAACACTATAGGCAGACAAACACCTACTACAAGCCAAGCCACCCAAACTTGAGTTGGAGGAGCCAAAATGTCCAAAATCCAACCCAACATCCGCCGCAGCAACAACCCTATGTGCCCCCACATCAAAAGCAACAGCAATATCAAAAGCCTCCTTATGTGCCGCAGCAGCAACAATCACAGAATTCTGAATTTTCCGAGCTCAAGAATATGTTGCTAAAGGAGTCCCAAGCAAGAGAGGCCGGGATGAAGCTACTAGAGAGCCAAATTGCTCAACTGGCTAGTAAAAATAACACTCGAGCCCCCGGACATTTACCCACTCAACCCGAACAAAAGGAGACCCTAAATGCCATCACTTTGAGGAGCGGGTCCACCCTTGATGGTCCTACCATGGTTGAGGATGCTGTTGGAAAAGATGAGCCGGAAACAAGTCAAGAGAAAGCTTCAACGAACAAATCAAAGAAAAAGACGTCTGCCAGGTATTTCAGTCGATCGACTGACATACCTAGTCGATCGATCCCAAACACGGGTTACTGAGAGCTTACGGCTGTACATCTCTCGGTCGATCGACGAGGAGAGTGGTCGATCGATCGAGATCGCTGCGATCTTGAAGAATTTCGTCCTTTGATGCCAAATAATCTACGAGACCACTTGTTTCGGGGAACCACCGTCCCAAAAATTTTGGGGCGGACCCGAGAGTCTTGATGGGTCGATCCCTGGCTCCAAGTTTGATCCGATGACGGTTAATGGTTCTCATTTGAGACGGTATGAGGAGGGGTCTAGCTTCAACAAAGAGAAGGTGACGGACTTTCAGCCTAAGTCTAAGGATACCGGCACACGCGACTTAGAAGAGAGGGCTAAGGTGCTCCTTACAGCCCCATATCCGGAGAGACTCGTGCCGACCAAAGAACAGGTATCTTTCAATAAGTTTGAGAAAGTTATCCGTAGTCTGAATGTGCAAGTCCCCTTCCTTGAGTTAGTTAACCAAGTACCCGCTTACACTAAATTTATGAAACAACCGTTGTCCAAAAAGCGGTCACTTGAAACGATTGCACACCGTCGCACTTACTAAGGAGTCTTGTTCTTATCTATCTCACACTGCGCCCCATAAGTTAGAGGATCCGGGTAGCTTTTCCGTTCCTTGCAAAATAGGTACCTTCTCGATTGAGAAGGCATTGTGTGACTTAGGGGCCAGTATAAGCGTCATGCCCTTGAGTTTAGCTAGGAAACTCAAGTTGACCCGGTTTGCTATCACTGACATGACAGTTCAGATGGCTGACCGATCTGCGGTCGAGCCTATAGGAGTCCTAGAGGACATACCCGTCCAGATAGGGAAGTTTTTCTTCCCTGTTGACTTTGTTGTCCTTGACATGCCTGAGGATGACCATATTCCCATTATTTTGGGTAGGCCGTTTCTGCACACTGCTGGTGCAGTTATTGACGTAGGCTCTGGAACTTTGACTTTCAAAGTTGGGAAACATTCTATTATTTTTGCCCAACCTGCTAAAAAGAAGGACGCCATGTGGCCCGTAACTTGTAATACGGTTTCTGAAAAGAAATCGTACTTTGTACTTCCCGATATGCCTATTTCTATTCCTGTTGTAACCCATCCGCCCCGGATTGGGAGCAAGAAGGAGGAAGAATCTGTTATTTTAGATAATGCAGGAGCTGGTTTGGGGAAGGAAGAGCCGTTGGATGCTCCAGCTGCGACAAAGCCTATCATTCAAAGAGGAGGTCTTGGATGCCTAAGCTATAGGACTGATGAGGAAGTGGAAGATGAGCCAGCCAAGGTGAGATGGGCTGATCTGGATTCCGACGATTCCGAGGGAGTCCTTGATTGGGGAGATGACGAAGTTGATCCATTGAGCTCTCCGACCGTCGATGCTAAGAAGGGTGCAACTGATAAGATGAGCACCTATGAGGCTACCTCTAGTAGCCAGAAGCCGACGAAGTGGGCCATACCGTGGTCCTTCTTGATCAACTATTAGTTGATCAAGCTCGTTGCAAACTTCTCTTTATTTGCTTTGTTAAGACAATTTTATTGCTTTTTTGTGTGCGCGAAAACTTCGCTTTTATTTTATTTTGCTTAGGATCTTTAAGTACTTTAGACTTCGTTCGGGTTTTGCGCAATTTTGGGCGCGTACTATTGTGCGTTCTGGGTATTTGGAGTTTGTTAGCTCAAATCATTGAGCAATTACGAAGAAATAAGACGCTGCAATGATGTTTGCGATCGATCGATCGGCACCATCGATCGATCGATCGAATTGCGAGTTTACAGGAGCTCTTTTCACACCCACCTGGTCGATCGACCGATCTCCTTAGTCGATCGACCACTGCCGCTGCTATATTCGTTCACGACCTCTCCCCTGCTATGTTTGGTCGATATGCGGACCCAAGGGAGTCTTCTACTCCACTTTATTTTCCGTCGAATTATCTATTTCTTCTATTTTCTCATTTGTGCACAATTTTTACGCTTCAAAATTATTTTCTTCGGTCTTATGCGTAGTTTTTAATTGTCTTTTTAGGTCCTTATTGGTAGCACTGCTGGCTACTGAAACCTCCTAGCTCACGCTGGTTTGGGGAGGTTTCCTTTGCTTTGTAACAAAATCTTGTGAGTTCCATATCTTTCCTTTGTGTCTTGCTTATTTATTTTCTCGCAAATTCCCATTTCTCTTTTCTTCATTACATGATTTTGCACAATGGGGACATTGTGCGATTTGGTTTGGGGAAGGGTTTTGCGTCGCATATCATTTGCTTGCATTCACGTTTACATTTCTGTCTTGCATTTGTTTATTTCATTTCTCATAAATACAAAAATCCATAAAAAAAAAAATTGAAAAATTTCAAAAAAATTTCAAAAATGCACGTTTATTTTAGCATATAGGTCGAGTCGGAACGGTAGTATTTCAAGGATGATCTTTGCAATTGCAATCGTTTTGCACGAGCCTTGCTAGATTAACATGTTATTAGTAGAATCGTATAAGTGCATACCTACGAGTTTTCGTTGAATTACTTGCTGGACTTGAGACTTGACTTTGAAAATTGGCAAGCTACTTATATTTCTGAGATTTAGAGCCTATAACTGGTGACATTCATGACCGGTTCATTTAGGAATGTGAGTAGTACTCCTTATGAGACATGTTTCCTTAATTTGCATGAATATGAAATTGATCTACTTAATACCTGTATGCATTCGGTCTGTGGTTTGTTGACACATGTGCTAGAGGTTTCCTTTTCTCATTTTGCCCATAAACTCCACACTGCCAAAAATATCCTTTTTGTCCTATTTACTACATCCTACACATAGCCTGCCTTTGTCAAGCTAGTAGCATAGTTTTTGGGATTGTTACTCATTTTTGGTGGCATATGCTCTGTTGAGATGACGGTTGGGAAATGAAATGAAAAAAGAAAGAAAGAAACAAAAGAAAAAGAAAGAAAAAAAAATGAAAAAAAATGATTCGAATAAGAAAAAAAAAAAAGAGGTTTTGTACTGTTTAAGCAGTCGATCGACTGCCAAATATGGTCGATCGACTGAGATTCGAGAAAAGAGATCAATTCGCATAATTTAATCCCTATCTTTTGACGATTTTTGCTCCCATGTTTCATTTACATCCTATGGGGAGTTTTATTGATTTGATAGTTTGGAGATTGTGAGTTTTGTGCTTGCTATAGCACCGTTTCATTTGTTTATGAGAAGGAAGTTGGATGTTGTCCTTTGGTTCCGTTTTGGTACTAGCTTGATCACCTGTACCTCCACTTCACCATAAAATGTTTTGCCTCTTCTTACCCATACCTCACATATCCCATATATACCTCGGCATGTGTCATTGGTCATCTGTTCGGTTGGAATGCGTATGTACGGTCGTAGAGGTCACTTTCATGTTTTATTGCTGGCGTGTTTTCATAGGTCGTAGTTAGGTGAGAGTCACTACAAAATTACTTCCTTCTATCTTACATATATATCACCTGTGCTTATTGAGTGATTTGAGCGACCCGCGAGAGTCCAATTTGATAAGTCTCTATAGTCAAAGGTGCGACAAGTTTTTTGACGACTTTATAATTCGTTTGCATGATTCATACACTAGTTGATTGTTGGCTATGCATTAAACTGGTTTAGGCTTTACAGTTGACAATTCGCTCGAGATTGAACTCGTTCCATTAGGTCATTAGATCGAGTCTAGTTCTTGCTTGGGGACAAGCAAGGGTTTGGTTTGGGAAGTTTGATGCGTGTCTTTTATATGATGTTTTACATCCCATTTTACACGCATTTCAGAGCTCATTCTTGTAGTTTATGCTACATTTCTCCCTATTTCCGTCTACTTCCATATTTTGTACATTATTGCGAAATGTGAAGAATTCAACGAAAATCAAGCCAAATCCGTCCCCCAGTAATCTGCATTGCAAATGACGTAAAGGAATCACTTAAGGAACGAGCTTGGTGCGCAATTCAAGGCCCAAAAGACGAATCCACGAGAATAAAGAAGTCAAGTAGCAGCTCATACAGATCGATCGACTACCACCTTGATCGATCGACCAATGCTCGGGTTCCGAAGCCATTTGTTTTGAGGAGCGATCGATCGACCCGCATTAGCGATCGATCGACCAGATTTCTATTCCAGGCGTGAATTGAAAGACCGTGAATCTTGAAGCCCGTGAAGTTTAGGTTTAGGAAATAAGATGTTGCGTTGATTGCTATATAACGTAACATAAAACCATCGATTTGGATATCAAGTTTTTATCCAAGTTTTCAACACAATACAGTGCCTTGAGTTTTAGTTTATTTCGAGTAACTAGGGTTTGGGTTATCGATTTTAGCATTGGAATTCTACCCTTGTTCTTAATCTTTCCTCTTGAATCTCGGTATTCTTTACGCCTAGTTTCAATTTATTGCTTTACTTTGATTATTAGTATAGAATTGATAGCTAGTGTCCCAAAAGCCAATTATCATATCATCATTGTTGTTATTTACTCTAAGCATGAATTCATTAATTGTTATTAGTATTATTATTGTTATTACTTTCATCATGAGTAGCTAATTCTTTAGTGCTAGGATGTAGGCGATTTATGGCATAGGCGGCATTAGATCGTAGAAAAGGTCATTTCGCGTGTTGGTCGATCGATGACCTTTTCATCGATCGATCGACCTCGTAGGGTTCATATTCGTTTTAATTGAATTTAATCTTGTATTTAACGAATCGAATGCATGCGACCAGTTAGATACCTATTTCGTGACTAACCCATTAGATCGAAAGATAGGGAAAGTTATTTGACCATCAATTAAATCGACTAAACTGTGCTAAGATCGAAAGATAGGTATAGTTTAGACCGTTAGTCACTTTTCAGGACGAAAGTTAGTATTAGTGACATTAGGGACCTATAGCGAGATCGAGAGATACTATTTGTTAAGAGTGGACCGAGAGGACCTCTTTATTTCCCGCCTTACCCGTGTTTGATTCGGACCAACTTAGTTTGTTTGCCTTGAAGCTATAATGAACCGACCATCCTAGTACCCTTCTTTTATCTGTTTAAATCGTATTTTTAGTTTATTATCTTTGTTTGCTCTTAGTCTTAGACCAATTCAAATCAACCCCCATAATAGTTATCTCGATCAACATAAATCAATGAAGTTTACAACTGCCTCCTTGTGGTTCGACCCTGTTACCACTAGCCTAGGTTAGTCTTAATAGGAGATTATAAATTTTATCTTTGGTACTCACAACGACGGGTATCAGCGGCGTTTCTGGTATTATTGGCATCCCGTACGCCGGCTGAATTACTCGGGACCGTGGGGATATCCAATCCCGAATTGTGGATCGTATCATCCTGGCGAGTCGGTTTCGTCAGTCACAACTATTTCTTGTTGCTTTGACATTTTCTTAGCTTGTTGGGTGGGTTTTGTGTTTTTTTTTGTAAGGGATTTGACTAGCTTCTAGTATCTATCCCCACAGACGGCGCCAATTGTTCCGGGTGTAATTCCAGAGCAGTATTGTTTTACCACGTAAGCTTGGTGAATGGATGTCCTTCCTTGCTTTGACTCTTCCTTTCGGTCTCTCCTGAAACGATGAACAAACTGAGGGCTCGGCTTTGCACCGAGCGTACTCACTCCGACGCTCAAGTCAGTGAACTTAAAGGGATTAAGTCGTGTGTTACTTGACAAAGTATATTGTAGAGAGATAAGGGAGTTTATACCAGATGAATAATGAGTTTTAGGTTAGATTGTGGATCCCCTTCTCAATGAGAGAAGTGGAGTATTTATAGACTTTCACCTTTTGTCACGTAGTGGCCAAGTGGCTAGCAGGTGGAAAGACTGTTCTACCCTCGGCCGAGGGGCCCATGGCAGGCCGGCTGACTCCATGCCGAGGGGTCTTGGATATGAGTACGCGGATATGTCTCCCGGCTGGCTGATTGCCCAGCCGAGACCCAAGTGACCGGCCGACAGGCTGCGTCGGTTAGACGGTCTAACATGGTTACTTGCTGTCTCTTGATCCTTGACCTTGCTCAATATGTTGACTCGGTCAGCGGGTGCAGAATATGCCCCATCAAGTTTGTTAACTCATTTACATAAATATTACTCAGTATTCATCTTTTGCGTGATTTATTTCTGATGCTAAAACACCGCAGGATGTTGCAGTTTTGTGACGTTGAGTGTGACGGTCCGCGCATTTTACCCTTAAAATTGGTTTATGCATCTTGTTACTCGCATTTACTTTCTGCTTGTCCGACCTCGCATAATGATATTTAGATTTGTGCGGTATTACAGGCTCTTAGGGTGAGATTATCAGTCAGACTCACCAAAGCCTTAAAACTCTGCCACGTCAACTTTCCACTAACTTTTATTACTTTTATATTGCTCAGACCCACCTCAAACTTTATACATTATCAGTCAGACTTACCTCAGACTCTACTTTTCCATTTCACTTCTTCTTTTTACAAACTTAAAAAACAAGAGTAAAAAGAAATGATACATGTGATCCACTCATTTGATAATTTCCTTTGAAAGTGGGGTCAAGACTCACCCAAAGTCTTAAGTTGAGTTTTGAATTTCCAAAACTCAACTTAGGACTTTGTTAAGACTTAGGTAGATTATTGGTAGTCTTGAGTGAGTCTTGTTTTAAGACTTACCAAAATCTTGTCTCAAAACTACCAATAATCATGCCCTAGAAAAATTACCGATCTCGTAAACGTAAAATAAATTTTTGTTGTATCAAGAATAAAAACAAAAATTTTTAGGGTCAGAGTTGTTTAAATCGACCAGTCCTCGGGTTAGCCCAATCCAAAGTCGCAAACCCACGGATGACCAACTTAGAGAAGAAGTTAAGAAATACTAGTACCACAAATCTTGGTAGAGAAGTAAGGGTGAGAATATCAGTCGAACTTACCAAAGTCTTAAAACTCTGCCACATCGGTTTTTCACTAACTTTTATTATTTTTATATTGCCCAGACTCACATCAGATTCTATACATTATCACTCAGACTCATCTCACACTCTATTTTTCCATTTCACTTCTTCTTTTTACAAATTTTTTTAAAAAAAAATGACACATGTGATCCACTCATTGGATAATTTCCTTTGAAAGTGGGGTCAAGACTAAATTTAAGACTTTGTTAAGACTTAGGTATATTATTGGTAGTCTTGAGTGAGTCTTTTCTTAAGACTTACCAATGTCTTGTCTCAAAACTACTAATAATCTTACCCTAAACACAAGTCGAGTGAATGGAAAATTAAAACACAATATCTCATTTTAAACGGATACTATCCGTCTAAAGTTGTAGACGGGTTAAATATGTCACCACTTTTATTATAAGTCAAACAACAAATAGGATAGTAGGAGTTATTTTATTATGAAAGTGTTGATATATTTGACCCGTCTACATCTTTAGGCGGATATACCCGTCTACAATTAGACTAATTGAAATTAAAAAGGTAGAAAAGAAACGTAAGACCCCGAAGTGGCCCTCCATTAGACCTGGCAAATGGGTCATTCGGGCCGGGTTCGGGTCAGGTCATTTTCCGGGTCAACAATTTATAGGGTCAATTTCGGGTCGAATCATTTTTAGGTCGGGCCACTTTGGATCGGGTCGTTTGAGTCATTTCGGGTCATGATTTTGCCCTAATTAAGTCATTTCGAGTCATTTTGGTTCAATCGGGTCATTTCGGGTCACTTTAGGTCGGGTCAATTTCGGGCGGGTCACTTCGGGTCTATCGGGTCACTTTCGGGTCATTTTTGGGTCTCGGGTCAACCTTATCTGGTCGGATCATTCGGCTCAGGTCAGTTTTTCCTGGTCTATCCTCCACTCCACTCCACTCACTAAGGCTCTGTTTCGCAAAACTACCTGAAAAGGTAGCCGAACCCTGAAAAGGTAGCTGAAAACTGAAAGCTAACTGAAATCTTAAAAGGTAAGTGATAAGGTAGTTGAAAATTAGGAGCTGATAAGGTAACTGATTATATAAAAATGTGTTTGGCAAACTAGCTGAAAAGGTAGCTGATTTTGGTAAAAATGACGTAAAATGATAGGAAAATTATTTAATATTATAGATAAAGGGATACAAAATGAAAAATAAGTCATTTCAGATACCTGATTTCTCAAATGTTATCTGAGGTAGTATTTCATTTCAGATACCTTATTTGACCAAATAAGCTATTTGCCAAATACTTGCAAAAAAATCAGATAGCTAAAATTTTGGTCAAATAAGCTACTCTAATCAAATAAGTTACCTGAAGTATCATGTCAAATGAAACCTAAGTCACTAACATTTGGCAACGACGTACTGGTCTCCTTCCCATTTACTTTTTTCCCTCCCTCCCTCTCTTCCCATCTAGGGTTTCGTTCTTTTCCTTCAATCCAACGCGTAGATCTCACTTCCTATGCGCGTGGATCTCACTCCCTTACTATTCGTCTACATATACGGTGTACACTACGAACACCCCACCACTTTCCCACTCTCTTTCTCTCTCCATATATATACATACATACCCCCTTCCTTCTTAACCAAACCCTCATTTACTTCAAATTCTTCCCTCCCTCCCTCTTAACCGGCCGAAATACCTAACATCTTCTCCAACTAACTCGTACCGAGTCAACTCACCAACTAACTCCCTCATGGCTGACGAGTTACTAGACGGCGAGTTCTGGCTTCCGTCCCAGTTCCTTACCGACGACGACATCCTCATGGACTTCAAATCCGACGCTTCCGCTTCCGGCTTCGTACTCACCTCCGGGTCAAACTCCGATCTCGCTTCACTCACCAGCGATGACGACGACCTCCTCCTCTACTCCAAACCACCACCCTCTCTTTCCGGGTCGCCTCAGTCAACCCTCTGCGGTTGGGTGTTAAACCAACCGGATTCCGGTTCTGGTTCCGGTTCACCGCAAAAAAAACACCCGGAAAAGGAAGAAAATAATGATATAAAAAACGACAATGATGACGACGACAACAACAACAAAAACGCAACGTTAGATCTGCTGAATAAAGCGGCTGGTGAAGTGGCCAAGATGAAGTCGAGGACTGAAAGAAGCTCCGGTACTGGTTTCTTTGACTGTATTAACACTGCCAAAACTCTTCCTTCTCCTCCTCCTGCTTTATCGAACCCGAATCAATCTCTACCCCCTCTTTTTCCGCCTCCGTTTTATTACTACCCTCAATTCCGCCGCTTCCCTCCCGTATGTTTCTTTCTTTCTTTAACCCTGACTCAATCATTTGTTTCTCTTTAATTATGTTATCGTTATTAATTTCTTTATATTGTGGTTTGTTTAGAATATGATGATGTGGGGGCCAATCCAATATCCGCCGCCGCCACAGCAACTACAGAACAGAGTCACCAAGAACAGTAACAGTAACACCAAAACAAAAAACACCAAACCCGCCACCAACGGTAATAACAACCGTCTTTTGGGCTTACCTCCATCTGCATGGCCACCTCTACCGGGCCAGGCACAAGCCCAAACTCAACCCCAGGTCCAACCACAACAGCCGCAACCGCAACAGCAAGTCCAGCCTTATATGGGTATATTTGTGGGCCTACAAAGCGCGTCGGTTGGTACTGGTGTATTCTTACCTCGCCGAACCACCACTACCGAGCCTAAAAAGAAGTCAGGTATAATCACTATTCTTACTCTTATTTTATATAAAATGGTCTCATACTCTAAGACGGGTTTGGGGCTACTTTACGTTATTTCACGGTTTATAGTTTTCCTAGATCTCGATCTGTGTTGCAGTTACTGGTTTTATTTGTTTTGACGGTGGAATGTTTAATGGAGTTGTTGCGCAAAACTGTGTTCCTGACAATAAATTAATTTAATTTGGTTTCATTTTATTTTATTAAAGAGTAAGGCCCCTTCTTTTGGACTTAAATCACTCAATTTAAGTTTACTCCAAATTCTATAAGTTATTTAGTTTAGATTTTAAAAGTTCAGTTCAGATCTTATAAGTCTACTTGAGTTTAGATTTCATAAGTTCAATTTAGTTCAGATCTTATAAGTTCTGTTCAGATCATATAAGTTAAGTTCAGATTAGATCTATAAGAACAAGTCCAATGGTAAGTTAATTGCAACTAGCTTACCTTTGTCATATCATACCTTAAGCTACAATTATTTTGAGCTACAAAACAATTACAATGGTTTAGCTTAACATTTAGTGAAAATTGCAATTTACCACCTAGTATTTACTGTATTTTACAAACTGCCATCTTTTATTTCGTTTATTACAAACAACCACCTACGTTACACAGTATATCCGAACTCCCACTCTATTTCATTCTCGATCACCAGTTTATTCAAGTTCCGACTCGTTAAGTTAACATACTAAAAAAAGACCAAAATACCCTTATTTTAATTCATTCAAAACACATTGGGTTCTTAAAAAAAAAGAGAAAACATCATTTATCACAACACCCCAATAATTCATAGTCATCATCATCAAATTGCCAATCATCAAAAAAAATTATCATATCATGAAATTGTCAGATTATATGCTTATTCCCCACCATGTCCCCAGTCCTATCATCTACTCACCAAGTTACCACCCCCACCGACTCACCGAAAACCTCACTCGTCAGTTGTCACCCGGCCCGCAAAATCTCTAATAAACCTCCCGAAAACCACAACGCCAACCTATGAAACCGTCTACACCACCAACAAAAACCCTAGATCTAGGGATTTCGGGGGTTCGGGGGTATGGTAACAAGTAGTTGGAGATCAACTAGTGCGGAGGGTGGTAGTCAGGTGGCAATGGTGAAAAACTTATGAGTGAAGCTTTGTTTGCGGTGGCGGTGGCGAGGACATGGTGGGAAGGATGATGTATGGTGGAAAGATAGTAGTAATTACTCAAATCTTTGAGATTGTGTAAGATTTATGATGAATGATTCTCGGTTCTCTTGATGGATGAAGACCCTCATAACTTTGATTGTTGGATTTTGATTTTTCAAAAATAATGTGATTGATTGTTATTGTATTTTTGGGGTTTGATTTTGGTGTTGATTTTGTTTGTCTTTTTAATTAGATGGTAATGAGTGTTTGGAGTAGATAAAAAGTAAGGGCATTATGGTTACTCCATAGTTTATTCACTTAATAAGTCGGGAATTATGCTAAATGATGATCGGAATGAAATACGGTGGGAGTTCGAATATATACCGTATAATGTAGGTGATTGTTTGTAAAATACGGTAAATACTAGGTGGTAAGTTATAGTTTTCACTAACATTTATACTAGCTTGAATAATGGAATTATCTCCAACTAAATTGCTATTGGTTGTTTTTTTTGTTATGGGGTCATTTAAGCTACTAGTTTAATGAAGCTAGTTGCTTAAACTAAGCAAGCTTACATGGCAAACTCTAATGGTGTAGCAAGTTCAGTTCAGTCTATAAGTTCAAATTCTATAAATTCAGTTCAAAAAAGTTATATACGGAGTATTATTTTTAAAACGGATGCAAAATCATTTGACATTAATTATTCGATACATATATACATTATTATTTTTAAAACAAAATTATCAGTTCTCTCATTATTTTTTATCGTAATGTAATCGTAGTATGATGTATGAACAAACCAATGTATATAAAGCGGAAAAGTGTATTATCTTACGTTGTGTTTTATACTGTATTTTCTTATAACGTTCTCTCTTGGCCGCTCAATAATTTCTTGTAAATAGTAATAGTTTTCTTATAACGTTCTCTCTTGGCCGCCCAATCATAGTAGTAGTAGTAGTGGTGGTAGTGGTGGTGGTGGTGGTGGTGGTGGTGGTGATAGTGGCGGCGGTGGTAGTAGAAATTTCTGATCTCTGAAAATTTCAGATCCTATAAATACAACAACAACAACATCAGAGCCTTAATCCCAAAATGATTTGGGGTCGGCTGACATGAATCATCCTTTCGAACCGTCCATGGGTGAACGCACGCCTCAAAATGCGAATAAAAAAAGGGAAGATAAACAAAAAGGGAGAACGAAAATGTAATGGAAAGTCAAGGTGAACTTAGGGGTTTTAAAATCGAATTCCGTCTTTCTTTTATAAAAACTTAAAATTTAAATCGAGAGAAAAGATTAAAACGATTTTTAAAAGCCGAAATAGAGTTAAGGATCCGGAATGAACCAGGTAAAATTTATAAGAAAGTGGTTGTTGAAAAAGTGTGAAGTAAAGGAGAGAAAATAAATAAATTAATTTCTTTAAATTAAATAAATAAAAAAACACTAAATCAGTCAAAAACATCAAATACTAAAAATCCACATGTATCATTTCCTCCATTTGTGCCCTCTCCGTTACCATACTCTCCTCAAGCCCCGTAACTCTTATATCGTGCTCTATCACTCTCAACCATGTCTGTCTCGGTCTTCCTCTCGCCTCTAGGGACCTTTTCTCGTTCTCCAAGTCTCCACCTCCCTAACCAAAAGGTGCGTCCATAAGTCTCCTTCTCACATGGTCAAACCATCTTAGTCGGTTTTCCATCATCTTGTCCTCTATTGACGCCACTTTTACCTTTTCCCTAATCACCTCATTCCTTAACCGATCTTTCCTCGTATGTCCGCACATCCACCTCAACATGCGCATCTCCGCCACACTCATCTTTTGAATGTGACAATGTTTCACGCCCAACACTCGGAGCCGTAAAGTAGGGGCACCTAATTGTCGTGCGATAAAATTTTCCCTTTAATCTTTGGGGCATATCTTTATCGCATAGAAACCCAGAAGCACTCTTCCATTTCAACCATCCCGCTTTAATTCTGTGAGCTACATCTCCGTCTAACTCCCCATCTTTTTGAATAATAGATCCTAGATATCCGAAAAAAAATCCGAACCTCAACAACATTCCCATCGAAAATAATACTCCCCGCCTCCGTCGATCTCAACCCCGCCACCTTCGCCACCTTAGTGAATCGACACCTCAAATACTCGGTCTTACTCCCGCTTAGCCTGAACCCACGAGTCTCTAAAGTCTGCCTCCACAATTCCAACTTTCTCTCCACCCCCTCTTTTGTCTCATCAATCAACACAATATCATCAGCAAACATCATACACCAAGGGATGTCGTCCTGAATATCCCTTGTCAACTCATCCATAACTATAGCAAAGAGAAAAGGACTAAGTGCGGAACCTTGATGCACCCCGATGGTAATAGGAAATTCTTCCGTTCTCCCAACATTAGTGCGAACACTTGCACTAGCCCCCTCATATATGTCCTTTATGAGGTCAATATATTTTCGCGACACACCCTTTCTCGCCAAAGCCCACCAAAGTACTTCTCTTGGTACCCTATCATATGCCTTTTCCAAGTCAATAAAAACCATATGCAAATCCTTCTTCTTGTCCCGATGGTATTCCATCAACTGTCTCATGATAAAAATCGCATCCATAAATAGTAGTAAAAATTTCAGATCTCAGAAAATTTCAGATCCTATAAATTCAATTCAGATCAGAAAAATTTCAGATCTCAGAAAATTTCAGATCCTATAAGTTCAGTTCAGATCAGATCCGTTTCAGTTCAAAAGAACAGAGCCTAATAAAAGGAATTAAATTAGGGGTGAGAGTATGCGAATATGAAAGGAGTTGGTTTCTTGAGAGACGGTCTCTCACTAAACTTATTGAGAGATCGACCAATAATAAAAGGGGTACGAAAAGTATGTAAAGGGGTACGATAAAAGTGGTCTCTCAATAAATTATTAAGAATTAAGAGAGCGTCTCTCCAAAGTTTTAGTGCAAAGAAAAAGAGAGGTGGGTGGTCACTATTTCTTGTCATGTACACCTGTTAGATTGTTCCAGGAATCTTTTCTTTTTTCGAAGGGTTTTTTTGTCAAACACAACCTTTAAAAAACTTTTTTTTCCAAATACCACCTTTAAATTTTTTTTTTAGTCAAACACACCCTTTAATAAATTATTTTTTGTTAAACACGACTTTTGGCTAGATTCTGACATTTTCTTGACCGCTTGCATTGGAATGACTTTCAGTCTATATTTGTAACGCCCCGGAAAGCAGACACGCAGCTCAAAATAACTCTTTTTATTAATAATAAGCAGAGCGGAAATACAAGGCGTCACCGCCGTATTTTCCAACCGGAAAATACAAGGCTACTAAAGGAATAAAAAAAAAAAATGCACTGTTAAAGCTATAAACTAATAACTCGATTACATATTCATCCTATTAGGTCATCGATCCTATCTGAAATTCCTCACACTTGTCATTCCCCGACACTTGTACCTGAAAAAGAATGAAAGTAACGGAATTAGCCAACCACAGGTTGAGGTTGAGTATGACTCTGGTCACCTCCACCGGCCCTACCTTCCTTCATTTTAATATTTTAATAATGTTTCAGAAGGCTGTGTGATAGGTCACCAGGGGTGCAATTGAATCATAAAATAGACATGCATAACCTGTCATTTTGATATGCAACATTTCATTTTAATTTTATACCGGTCTACCAATATTAAAAGGAGAGACATTACGGAGTCAAAACTCCTCCGGCCAAGCCCACCTCCATGTACATAGGATAAGAAATCCGGGTCTGAGACCCATCTCGGCCATTGCCGAATAACATAATTATCATTCATGTGGTGTCATACTTCCCCCTCATTTCATCGTTCATATGAGGTCATACTTCCCCCTCCCCCTCCTTCCATGTACATAGGACAAAATAATGTCGTCTCAATTCAATAATCGTATCCCGAATGCGACAATTGGCCAATGATACATTATAACGACAGTACCCTTATAACTTTATAAGACGGTAAATAATATAACATGTGGGCTGTATAACAATTATAAGATGAAATTAACAATAAAACTAATATAACATGTTAGTTCTACTATCTTATTTCAAATGTAAACAATTACTTATATTGACGAAGGAACCCGAAATCATACCTTATTTTTAGAGAGAATTAGTAATATAAATGAAATTTTATAACCCATTTATCGCTTTCTTATTGGTATCTGTATTCGAGTAAGATGATATGTAAACCTGTAAAATGTTATCAAAAATAGTGTTGCGCAGCTTTCTATTTATAGTAATGGAAACTTAACTTAGAAGAAATCTAATTGGATAATATTTCCTCATTGACTTCCACGTAACCTTTACATGGCGCATTCAAAGGTTTCCAACTACATGTTATAGGCCACGTTGATTTTAGTACCAAATTATAGTTCCGTCTTGTTATCTTATGCATCCGTCCTTTCGATATTAACTATATTTTCGTATTAACGGACAATATAAAAATATTTCATCTTAATAATTTAATAAAATAATATATTTTTTCCGGGTATTACAATATTTGAGATAGCAAACCAGGAGTTATCAACGCGGTGGCCAGAGTGGGCTTATGTGGGGTCGATTGGTGCGTAAAGTAAGGTTGGTCACAGAAAAGATTAGAAGTTTAGAAGTTTGGGTTTACAACAGGTTGTTAGAGGGGTTTTCGAGGGTCTTTTAATGCGGTTATGATATTTTGTTTGGTCTGAAATTTGATATGTAGGTTGAGGGGAGTGCAGTGTATGTCATAGTTGTGTTGTTTGTGGTGGTCGTTGGTTGCAAAAGGTGGTTCAAGGGGAGTGAATTAACCCACGGAAAAATCCTACTTTGACTTACATCAACCCCATGTGACCAGCCTTACTTCACTCACCAATCTACCCCACATAAGGCTACCTTTGACCACCGTGTTGACAACCGCTGGAAAGCATGTGCTCCCACCTTCCAACGAGTTCAAGAACACCTTAACCCGACCTCGTTTGCTATCTCAAACATCGATTAAAAGTCACACCATTACAAGTGCTCAAACTTTGGTCAAAATGTCGTGTTTGACAAAAAAAAAATTATTAAAGGTTGTGTTTGACAAACTTTTTTTTTTAAAGGTGGTGTTTGGAAAAAAAAGTTTTTTAAAAGTTGTGTTTGACAAAAAAAAAAAAAAACTTTTTTGAATTACTATTGTCCTAGCAAAACGTAATTGATGGAATCTAAGGGGTCCCATTAAACAATGCAAGAACTTAAATTCATGTGAATTACAAAATGGGTATGTTGTTTGGTTACTCCAATTCACATGAATTGGAAGTTCCCATGAATTCCAATTCCTCCACAATGGAGGAAGTTGCTTACCTAGGCCCCCTAGATAAGTTAGAATGCCTACATGAATTGCACTCCCTCCATGGCAACCAAACATTTTTTCGCAATTTACATGAATTCCAAATTCACGTGTTTTATGACTTCCTAAGCAATACAAATTCCTATATGCAACCAAATGACCCCTAAGTATTGGGCCGTCTATTTATTCCACAGTAAATACAATTCAAATTTAGAATAAATAAATCAATTGGTATGATTGTTATAAAGCCTATATGTCTGTCTTAAATAACAATAAACGGTTAATGTAATAAGGTCCTCTTCTTTGGTTAAGGAATCGGATTTGAGGGGATGAACGTATTTGGCTCATTATCAAATATTAAGGATTCCTTCCCTTGTTGATTTGTTAACATTAGCATATATTGATAAAGGGTTCATTTCCCCTGTTTTGATTCGATACATTCTCTGCTCTTTACGGCTATTTGGAATAAAGTTGTGTACATTCGATTTTCATATCTTGTGATATTATCTTACGTGGTTAAGAAAGCCTAGTATATTTAACACTTTATTCTTTGATAAACCCAAGTAAAAATATAAGACGATCTTGTTTGAGAATTTGTATCTGATCCAAACCTCTTCAATGCATAATTTGTAGATGGTAATGTGATGAAGACGAAAAACAATAAAGGAACACAAAAACGAAGCTCCGCTCCAGCAAAAACAAACAATGACGACATTCAATTGCCTTTGGAATGGGTTTATTGAATCATTTAGCAGGATGATCTCATACTTTGATGTGTTTATCTTTTGTTTTTTGATGATTTAGGAAATATATTTGTTTTCTTGGTTTCGGTCGCGTTTTCTACAGTCAGGTTTGGTTTACTTAGCAGGTACAGAGTAGAACAAACTATAGGATAGTCCTCATAGCAGAAGTAAAAATTACAAATTCTCGTCTTTTTGGGTTTACTCACCGGAACACAAGTTTGTTTCATTCTTGGCTGGTGATAATAAGGGTATTCAATTTGGCTCCATGGGTTGGGCGTTTGTTTTATCCATGGTGTTGGTCCGGATAATAAATTTTGAAGCGTTGTCTCTTTTTTTATTTTTGGGTTAATTAGAATTTATATCTTTATTTTATTTATTATAAGGGATGTAATTGGAGGGAAAATTTGTTCTCATGTATAACCAGTCATCAAGAATATTGTACAATATCTAATTTTAATTTGGTTCTTCTCCATTATTTTCCCTTTCCATTACCTCTTAATAGTTTAGATATTATTTCGAAACGATCTAAGGGTCACAATATTAAGTAATGAATGATAATGTGTAGAAGAAATAATATATTAAAATGACTTATTAGAGGTAATGAACCATCCATTATTTTTCAGCTAATGGAGAGAATCCTAAAACATCTAATTCATTGTGTTGTGAACTTGATACATAAGCTTGTAGAATGACGTATTTGCTTGTCTCTTCCTTTCGCTCTCTCCTGTAAAGATGAACAAACTGAGGGCTCGGCTTGGTACCGAGCGTACTCATTCCGACGCTCAAGTCAGTAAACTTAAAGAGATAAGTTGTGTGTTAACTTGGCAAAGTATATTGTAGAGAGATAAGGGAGTTTATACCAGATTTTCGGTTAGTTTTTGGGATCCTTTTCTCAATGAGAGAAGTGGAGTATTTATAGACTTTTACCTTTTGTCACGTAGTGGCCAAGTGGCTAGCAGGTGGAAAGATTGTTCTACCCTCGGCCGAAGGGCCCATGGCAGGCCGGCTGGCCTGGTTGACTCCATGCCGAGGGGACTGGATGCGACTACGCGGATATGCCTCTCGGCCGGCTAGATGCCGAGACCGAGACCCAAGTGACAGCCGACAGTCGCGCTGGTTAGGGTCGTCTAATACGTTGACTTCTTGTCTTTTGGCTTTGACCTTGCTCAATATGTTGACTCGGTCAGCGGGTGCAGAATATGCCCCATCAATTTGCCCCCAGCGTAGTCTATGCCGTGGTATGAACCTTCGATGAGTGTTGAGCGTATTCTGCGCCTATTGAGCTTCTTCCTCGGCTTCTTCTTCCTCGGCTTGGTTACTCGTTCGGTGCCGTACCATATCCCCCTCCACATGGTTGTGTAATGGACATCCAATGTGGAAAAGAAAAATGGCGCCGGCCGAGACCAAGGTTGAGAGTGCCGCGTGCTTTGATTGCCCCGGTCGGTCTTTGCCAAGCTTGGTTGATCACCGTGGCCGTTAGCAAGTAGATACCAAGGAGCGTGTCGAAGAAGATTTGTTCTTGTATGTCGATTGACATTCCGTGGCCGCATGCTTGACACGTGGCTTGGTCCGATTGGTGGACGCTTCATGGGCTTTGCTCGATTGGTCCATCGAATGGGTTTTGCTCTATAAATAGAGCGATTACCCCCTCATTTTGGCCATCAAACTTCATTTTCTCAAAAATTTCCTCTCTTAGCTTTTTTTCAAGAAATTTCTCTCTAGTCTTCAAAGCGTTACTCGGCGTAACACTTTCTTCCAAGGTAAAGAAACAAATTTTTCCCAACTTTTTACTTGTTTAAATAATTGTTGTCACCATGTCTTCTCGCGATGCTCAACCCAAGACCTCCTCTGGCCGGAGGGCGAACCGTCGCGTCCTGATGAACAGGAGCCACTGGTTGTCACCCCGATAGGGTTTGGGAGTCCCAAGTCGCCTTCTCCTGAAATTGAGGAGAAATTTTTGGAGGGTTTCGATGATGATGATGATGAAGAGACCCAATCCGACTCAGAGAGGTCGCGTTATTCGTGGCACGGCGAAGCCTGTTCGATCAATCCTGATCGTGTTTGGACGAACAAGTTCGCTAGTTGTTCCGAGCCTGATCTTTTTGAAGACCATTACTCCTTCGGCGGGGGGTATAGAATCGTTATCCCCGGGGGTGATCGGGTGGTCCATTGCCCTCCCGAAGGTCAGATCGGCGTGTACATCGGACATCCGGAGTATGGGCTCCGATTTCCTCTTAATGAACACGTCGCTGCCATAATCAAAGCTATGAACGTCGCTGTGGCACAACTGCATCCGTTGGCCATTAGGACTATTATTGGCTTTGTATGGTTATGTCTTTTTAAAGGGGAGGCCCCAACGGTGAACCTTTTCCGCCGGCTTCACCATCTTCTACCCAGACTACCCTAGGCGGCTCGGGGTGGTACAAATCTGACCGAGCGGGTTACGTCACCGTTTCAAGCCGACATCTTGCAAGGACCGGAAGGGGCGGTGGGTATATGTTGAGGTGCTTGGGAGGACTATCCACCGCCCCGGTCCTTTCGAGCCAGCGTCAACTTGTGGTGTGAGAATCGGGGGGGAGCATGATAGATATGTCTCCGGAATAAGCTTAAGATGGACGCTTGAAGGTCTATCTTAAGGAGGACGAAGAGCGGGCAATGAGGTTTTGAGGTGAGAAGGATGGCACGCCGAAGGGATGGATGCCCCCGACGCGGATCGTTCTTCGGACGAGCCGCTTTACCACGTCGGCCTCATCCGCCCTCGGCCGGGGGTGAGTGGGGTCGGTATGAGGCCCACCTTTGCTTTTTATGCTTCCGTTTTTGAGCCTTGGTTTACTTCTTTTACTCAACTCTTGCTTTGTTTCTTGCGGATCGATTCGGCGGGATCTCCCCGTCTCTATCCTAAAAGGTTGGGACTCGACCGGGCGGGAGAGTTGTTGAGCCGCATCCTAAGGCCGCGCCACGTGATCGCATGACCGGCCCGCACGAGCTTATAGAGCAGGCGATGAAGGCGATGGATGTGGCGGCGGCTCGAGCGGAGATCGGCGGTAACGTCTTGCCGCGCCGAGACCAAAAACAACGTCTACGGCGGCAACGGCGTCAACTCCAGCTCAATCTTCAATCCCCGTAGTCCAAAAGGAGCGGGTGGTCGTCGATGTTGAAGAGGAGGTCACCGTTGTGGAGGGTCCTCCTCCTTCAAATAAGAGGAAGGAAAAGACGCTTCGTTTCTTTATTCGAGGCGAGGAAAGAGAAGGGGTCGGTAGGCCCTCGCCCAAGAAGGCTAGGACCGGTACGGATCTAACCCATGGCTCGGATTTAGCGGGTTCCCTAGGCGTCCCGATGACAAAGCTTTACGATATGTCGATGAATGTTGACATGGATGCTTTGTCGGATTTTTTGTAGATCGGCCGCCGCACACCGTCGTTCTCACCGAACGACAATTGGAGAAGCGACTGTGCGCAGACGGGCGATAGTAATGTCACCGTCGACTCCTCATCCCGGAAGGTTTCCCTCTCGACTACGGCGGAAGGCATAAGGTTGTCCAAGAGGTCAGTGAAGTGGGTCAACTAGCTGGCGCTTATATTATGGAGCAAGAAAAGGTCATGGCTCGAGCCCCTGCGCTTGAACGGCTTAGGCTCGAGCTTGCCGCTACTAAGAAGGAGGCCGAGAAGTCGAAGGAGGACTTCCGGGCCGCCATGAAGGACTTCCTCGCCGAGCGAAAGCTTAGGGAGGACGCTGAGAAGGCGGTCCTAGCCGAGAGAGCCAAGGTTGAGGCTGCGGAGGCCGACGCCGCTAAGGCTGGGGAGGAGAGAGACAAACTTGGGCGGTTATAATTCCATGGTTGAGCGGAGGGAAAGATGGAAGTCCCCGCATCCGGCCGAGGCGAAGGAGCATAAGAACACAAAGGCTATCCTTGCTCGGAGGGAGAAGGACATTGAGACGCCAAGACCGTCATCATCCCGACATGTGTGCCCGATCACGGACCAAGTCAAGATGCTACCAGGGATGCAATTAAAGAGCTCGTTCTGAAGGCTCCTTCCCGTGGCAAGATTTTGACCGCTTGGATGAGAAGGCGGCTGCTTTGCGGAGGCCAAGGCCGCGGATGAGGCGAAGGCGGCGAAGGCCGCTCGGAGGTCTGCGGAGAAGGCGGCCGGATGCTAAGGTGAAGGAGGCCGGAGAGGGAGGCCGAAAGGGCAAAGGCAAGTGAAGGCCAAGCTTTCCTCTGGGCCGCCCACCGTTGGTGATCTTGCTCTGCGGGTGGCGAGCAACAACAAGCATAGGGAGACGGGCGGTCGTCACCAAATTCACCCGGCCCTTCTGACAGCTTCAGCTGTTCGGGGGCCAACTATTGAGCCTTTCCTCCCTGCCATCCTTTTGGCGCTTCAAGTCTTATGTTTGTAACCTTTTGTTGTGCCTTCTCTTTTTTTTTTGATAAACCTTGGTAGGTTGTGTTTAGGCTATCCCTATGGGGACGGCCGTCGACTTTGTTTTGCCTTGTAAACATTTTTCAATAAAGTTTGTTTATTTGCCTCCGGCTTGGCCGAGGCTTTGATCTCATTCTCCATTGAGTTGTCTTCTTACGTTTTTAACATATTGAGCGCTTTTTCGTTTTTACCTTCGGCCGGCCGAGCGATTAGATTGCGTATCTCAACTGTACTTAAACGTTTTTAAACATGTTGTCATGTCGGTCGCTTCCTCCTCCACTCCGGTCTTAGCCGAGGCGGTCAGATTTGCGTTTCCCAACTGCCGTTGTGAACATGTTAGCGTATCGGTCGTTTCCCCGTCACTTCCGGCTTTGGCCGAGGCAATCGAGGTTACGGCTCGACAAATGTCGTATCTATAAACATATTGATCGCTTCCTCTGCCACTCCGGATTGGCGGGCGCGGGGGTTGCGTTCTCAATCGTACTCATACGTTCTTAAGCATGTTGGTCGCTTTCGCGAGTATCAATCGCATTTGTAGTGATCGCCCCGGTGGCGTCTACTAAGCATGTTGGTCGCTTTCGCGAGTATCAATCGCCATTGCGGTGGATCGCCGGCTTTGGCCGTGGCGTCTACCTTGGTACGACTATGGAGGGGACTCTTTATTTTGATGGAAAACTTGGATCACTCTTCATTAGATATAATCACGCGTTGGGGTGCCCACAACGGTCTCGGACACCTCCGCCGCTATATGAAGTATTTTCTAATGTTGTCTGTGTTCTAGTGGCTCATTAGAGGCACTCCCTCCATGTCCGTCAGCCGGTACGTTCCCGGCCTCATTTCTTCAACCACTTTGTAGGGTCCTTCCCAGTTGGCCGTCATTTTACCATGGATGTTTCCTTTGTTTGTTGCGGCCGACTTTCTTAGGACTAGATCTCCTACTCTTAAGTCTCTTTTGTGGACCCTACGGTTGTATGCTCTTCTCATTCGGTTTTGATATACTGCCAAGTTGAGCCGTGCCGTATCTCGACTTTCTTCGACCAGTGTCTAGGAGGCTCTCGTGCCTTCCTCATTTTCGACGGGTCAAAGGTTTGCGTTCTAAATGTCGGCACCGCCGCTTCAATTAGCGGGACGGTCTCGGACCCATGACTAGGTGGAATGGACTGCACCACCATGTTGCTTCTTTTTTTACCGTGGTTCGAAGTGACCACGGGACGCGGTAGTTCATCGCCCATCTTCCCTTTAGATCTTCAACCTTCTTTTTCAACCCGTTCAATATTGTTTTATTAGCTACTTCCGCCGCCCGTTGCTCGAGGGTGGCGACGGAGGAGTATGCGAATTGATACCGAGCTCTTCCGGCCCGGTTCATCACCATGTCACTCCAAAACTCTCGGCCGTGGTCAAATACCATGACTTGGGGTAACCCAAAACGAGTTATGATGTTCTCCCAAATCACCTTTCTTACGGCCGCCGTGGTCTTGGCAGGTACCGCGACAGCCTCGACCCATTTGGTGAAGTAGTCAACGGCGACGATCAGGTACTTCCTTCCTCCGGAGGCCGTTGGAAATGGTCCTAGTAAATCCATCCCCCATTGTGCAAATGGTAGGGGACTAAGTACCGGTTGCAGGTCTCGGGAAGGTGCATGTATTACCGGAGCATGCATCTGACAATTCTTGCACTTCTTGGTCTTTGCTCTGGAATCTTTCAACATGGTAGGCTAGAAGTAGCCGGCTCGGAGAGCTTTGTGGGCTAGCGTTCTCGCCCCCATATGATGTCCACAGATGCCTTCGTGAATCTCTGTCAGTATGAGCTCCGCGTCGGCTGGGCCGACACATTTCAAGAGTGGTCTTATTACGGACCTTCTGTACAATTCTCCTTCAAATACCAAGTACCTTGCGGCGATCCTTCTTATCTTCTGAGAGAGATTGCAGTCCTCCGGTAACTCTTTTGTCAGCTTGTATTTCATTATCGGAGTCATCCACGTCGTCTCGGCTTCGATGTCGCCCACCATGCCGACGGTCTCAGTGATGCTTTTAGCATTCCTGATGTCCACCAGCACGGTTCGGCTGACATTCTTGATGCTTGAACTGGCAAGCTTTGAGAGAGCGTCGGCTCGGTTGTTCTCAGACCTGGGGATGCACTGTATTTGGAAAGATTTCAATTTTGCGGTGTCAGCTTTTACCCTTTCCAGGTACCTTACCATCCCATCGTCTCGAGCCTCATACTCTCCTCTGATTTGATTAGTCACTAGGAGTGAATCTGTCTTCAACACAATGTGTTCCGCCCCGGCAGCTCTAGCTAACTCGACTCCAGTTATCACCGCCTCATATTCGGATTCGTTATTTGAGGCCGAGAAGGTAAACTTCAAGGCGTACTCAAACTCGTCCCCGTTAGTAGGGGTGAGCAAAACCGGTTAACCGAACCGGATTTGAAAACCGGTTCGGTTACCGGTTTTCAAAAACAGGTTTTTTCCCAAACCGAAACCGCCCCGGTTTTAAACCGGTTAACCGGTTTTTTAGCAATTTAAAAACCGGATCCGAAAACCGGTTACCCGGATCCGAATTTATAAACTGGTTTTAACTTTTTTTACCCCAAATTGACGCTTTTCAACCCACCTCTCCATCCTAACTCTTAAATTCCTACGTAAACCTTCGTGCATCCCCATTAATTCAACCAAATCACACATCTTTGTTGATTTTAAGTCGTTTTCTTATTGTTTTTTTTCGGAAAAAAAGTAAACCGGTTTAAAACCGGTGCCCGATTTTGCTTTTTTAGGACCCGAAACCGAACCGGATTTCCCCCAAAAAACCGGTTCGGGCACTGAACCGGAAAAAAAACCGAATTATCGGGTTTCTTAATTCGGTTATCGGTTCGGTTTCGGTTTAAAAATTCGGTTCGGTTTATTTTGCTCAGCCTACCCGTTAGGGCTGGTGATAAGGATGCCGGCTCCTGAGTTGTTCGCCGTGGAGGACCCGTCGGTATACACTTCCCACACACCGGGATGTGATTCTTCTTGATATGTGCACTCAGCCAGGAAGTCTGCAAGTGCTTGCCCTTTTATCGAAGGTCTCGGCTTGTACTGAATGCCAAAGCCGGAGAGCTCCACTGCCCATTTGATAAGTCTGCCGGATTTTTCGAATTTTTCTAACGCTTTCTCCAATGGCTGGTCGGTTAAGACCGTCACGGGATGCGCGTCGAAGTAGGGTTTCAGTTTCCTTGCGGCGACGACGGCAATGAGGGTCGCTTTTCGATTAGCGGGTAATTTCTTTCGGCGGCCAGCAGTGTATGGCTGATAAAGTAAATTGGGTGTTGCTGCTTGTTTTCTTCCCTGACGATTACGGCACTGACCGTGGCCGAGGTAACTGCCAAGTATAGATATAGCGTCTACCCCAGCGTCGGCCTGGACAGGGTCAGAAGTGTTAGAAGGTTGGCTTTCAGCTGCTTGAAAGTCGTGCTCTGTTCCTCCCCCCAGTTGAAGTCTTTATTCCCTTTTAGCACTTTAAAGAACAAAGTGCTCTTGTCGGCCGACCGAGAGATGAAACGGGCGAGAGCCGCCATTCTTCCGGTCAGCATCATAACCTCTTTTCGATTCCTCGGCTCCGGTAGGTCTAGTATTGCTTGGACTTTCTCTGGATTGGCATCAATTCCCCTGGCGCTGACAAGCACGCCGAGGAACTTGCCGGCCCGGACACCGAAGTTGCATTTCATTGGGTTAAGCTTCATCTTATATTTCCTTAGTGAACAAAATGTCTCGCTCAAATCGGCCAAGTGCTCGCTGTCAGACTTGCTTTTTACAATAGCATCGTCGACGTAAGCCTCGATGTTTCGCCCTTTTTTATCTTGAAACACTTTGTCCACCAGCCTTGTGTAAGTTGCGCCAGCGTTCTTCAAACCGAACGGCATCATTTTATACATGTATGTGCCGTTATCGGTGATGAATGCGCACTTAGGCATGTCTTCTTCGGCCATAAACACTTGATGATACCTTGAGAAGGCGTCTAGCAAGCTTAGCATGGTGTAGCCTGCCGTTGCGTCAATTAAACTATCTATTCGAGGCAAGGGATAACAATCTTTAGGGCACGCTTTATTAAGATTGGTAAAATCAACACACATCCTCCACGCCCCTGACGATTTCCTCACCATTACAACATTGGCTAGCCACTCTGGGTAAGTACAAGGCATGATAAAATCCGCCGCTAATAGTTTGTCTACTTCAGCTTTGATGGCCTCATCCTTCTCGGCCGAGGAGTTCCTCATCTTCTGCTTGACAGGGCGAGCGGTGGAGAGTACGTTCAGCTTGTGAACGATCACCTCCCGGCTTACGCCTGGCATCTCGGCGGCTGAGTATGCGAAGACATCTCTGTTCTTCCTCAGCAGGTCTAGGAGATCGGCTCGAATTTTGGCTCCGGCCGACACCGAAACGATTACGGTGCGCCCTGGGTCAATTTCCACTTTCTCGGTCTCGGCTTCTTCGACCATGCCGACGTTGGTGTGCATCGGATCACCCTCCTGCTGTAAGGATGGGCTCTTCCCTTTCTCTGATATTTTCGCCACTTTGAGGGATTGCATGTTGCACCCCCTGGCGGATACTTGGACATTGACTATTTCGTCTCTTTCATCCTTTGAGACGAGCTTTTACGCTTCCCCCCGGTCCGAGACATACACCAATGTCAGGGTCCGGATGGACATCACTGCATCGGCCTCGCTCAAAGTGACTCGGCCTATGAGAACATTGTAGGCAGACGAACCATCAATGACCACGAATTCAGATAAAACATTCTTGGCCGCATCGGCTTGGCCAAACATAACCGGCATCGATTGACCCCGGGGTACCAGCCGCCCGGAGAAGTCAGTATAGAGGGTTGGTGCAGGGGCTCAGGTCTTCAATCTTCAGACCGAGATTGAGAAAGCACTCCCTGAACATGATGTTTGTGTAGGCGCCTGTGTCAATCAGGCACCTTTTGACCAAGTGGTTGGCTATGTCTAGGTGGACTACAAGCGGGTCGGCCGTGCGGAGAGCGACGACTCCCTCGTAGTCCTTCTTCCCAATGGTTATATCGGGGATTGTGGAAGCGGGGATCGCTGTTTTGGGCACAAAGTTGATGGCTTGGTATAGCTCATTCAGGTGCCGTTTGTGCCCATTAGCTGACCCACCGTTCTCGTTCCCCCCGATGACAACCTGGATCACTCCCATTCGCCGGAATATCGATTTTCTATTCGCCCCGTCGGAGCTTGTTTCGGGCCTCCACTACATACTTGCTGAGGGCCCCCTTTCGGATTAGCTCCTCGATGGCGTTCCTCAGATGCCGACAGTTGTCGGTCTTATGGCCGGCTTGGCCGTGGTAATCGCAAAACTGGCTAAGGTCGCCGTCCCCCCTCGCCTTGGGTGGCCTTGCCCATTTCTGCCCTTCATTCTTGCTTAGGGCAAAGACCTCGGCCGGTGATTTGACCGGGGGTGAGACTAACATGCCGCTTCGGGTGTATGGTCCCGAACTCTCCCGGCGCCCGCCGAGTTCTGTTTCCTATTAAATCTCTCAGGCCGTGACCTATTCACGTCACGGCGACCTTCATCAACGTTGTCCCGGCGGCTCTTCCTCTCTGGGTGCCCAGATTCACTGTGGCCTACCCAGGTCTTGTGATAGTCCTCCACCTTTATGGCTCGGTCGGCCATCTTTCTGGCGGTGTCTAGGTTGAGGTCCTCGCACTTGATCAGCTCGTTTTTGAACTCGCTTTTTGGGAGGCCTTTCATCAGTGCGAAGGCCGCCAGTTCGGTGTTCAGCTCACGGATCTGCTTAACTTTTGCGTCGAACCTCTTCACGTAGCGCCGGAGGGACTCGTCCTCCCCCTGTCGGATAGTGAGGAGATCTGATGTCTCCACGGCCCTTCTTTTGTTGCAAGCGTACTGGGCTATGAAATTGCCTCTCAGGTCGGCATAGCAGTATACCGAGCCATTAGGTAGGCCCTTGTACCAACTCTGGGCCATCCCATGAAGGGTTGTTGGGAAGACTCGGCACCACACCTCATCGGGCTGCTCCCATACCGACATGTACGACTCGAAAGCCTCGGCATGGTCGGTTGGGTCGCTATCCCCTTTGTATGATAGGGGCGGCAGCTTCAGTTTAGTCGGCACAGAGACTTCGAGGACATATGCACCGAGGGGTGTCGACCACGTGTCGAATGACACGCGGCGATCGGCTCCTCGCAACCTTAGTCCGGCTTCTCCCGTCTCGGGAAGGGCTTCTTGTTGTCCGACTTTGGAGAGTCGGACTTCTTTCTTCATTTCTTCGGGCGGGCCTCGTTGTTGCCGCGGCGACGCCCTCCCGCGAGTGGGGAAGGACTTTGGTCTCGCCACCGGCACCACGGGCTCCGCCGGCGTCCTAGCATGCCCAGCTCCTTGTATTACTCCGGCCAAGTTGTTCGGAGTCACTTTATGGGCCCTGGTCACCTGTGGAGACGCTGCCGCCCCTGTCGTCGTGACAGGGGTAACCGACGTACCACCCATCAGGTCCAGGAATAGTTTCAATTTGGCCGCATCGACCACATGTCCCATGACAGTGACTTGGCCGGTCGGCAGCGGCGTTTCTGGCTCTCTTGGCATCCCGTACTTCACCGGCTCAATGACTCGGCTGGTGGGGGACTGCCCGATCTCAGAATTAGGGAACGCGTCATCCTGGTAGAATGCAGTTTCGTCACTCACAATTATTTCTTGTTGCTTTGACATCTTCTTAGCTTGCTGAGTAGGTTTTGTTTTGTTTTTTTTTTGTAAGGGAGGTGACTAGCTTTTAGTATCTATTCCCCACAGACGGCGCCAATTGTTCCGGGTGTAATTCCGGAGCAGGATTTGTGACCACGTAAGCTTGTAGAATGACGTCTTTGCTTGTCTCTTCCTTTCGCTCTCTCCTGTAAAGATGAACAAACTGAGGGCTCGGCTTGGTACCGAGCGTACTCACTCCGACGCTCAAGTCAGTAAACTTAAAGAGATAAGTTGTGTGTTAACTTGGCAAAGTATATTGTAGAGAGATAAGGGAGTTTATACCAGATTTTCGGTTAGTTTTTGGGATCCTTTTCTCAATGAGAGAAGTGGAGTATTTATAGACTTTCACCTTTTGTCACGTAGTGGCCAAGTGGCTAGCAGGTGGAAAGACTGTTCTACCCTCGGGCGAGGGACCCATGGCAGGCCGGCTGACCTGGTTGACTCCATGCCGAGGGGACTGGATGCGAGTACGCGGATATGCCTCTCGGCCGGCTAGATGCCGAGATCGAGACCCAGTGACAGCCGACAGTCGCGCCTTAAGGGTCATTTGTCTAATACGTTGACTTGCTGTCTTTTGGCTTTGACCTTGCTCAATATGTTGACTCGGTCAGCGGGTGCAGAATATGCCCCATCAATAACTATTAATTTTTTTTTTTAATAATATTAGTGACTTATAGTATCTTTTATATTCCATTGAAAACAAACTTATCTTTTGATCCAGTGGGTTAGATGAGGTTTCAACCTAATTTAACGGGTTACTTCGGCCAATTGGTCCCAACCTCCCAAAAGATCGTTTGAAAACGATCATTTCATTTTATATTTCTCGATTTTTATTCAGCCTCTCGATTACCATGTTAAGTAGGAATTCATGTTTAGTTAACAAGAGGACAATTCATACTCCAACGAGTACTCGGACATTAAACCTAATGTCTCATATATCTTAAATTCACCGTTTAGAATCTCCTAATTTCAAATGTAATTTATAATTCAAATCCAAATTCTTAAATATAACTATATACAAAATATAACCATGTTTTTTGATAAATTTTTTATAATAATATTTTAATTGCATACCCGTGCAAATGTGCATGGGTTTAAGACTAGTAAAAGTAACAAACTAAATGCCTTCTTCATTTTTGCTATAAATGAGGGGTAAGGCTATACAATACGGAGTAATTTTTTTAGTGTAAACTGTAAAGGGAGGCACGGGATAATTATGATTTTCGCGAGGTTAAAACTCAGGTTATGAGTATTACTTTTTATGACTTATAATAAAAATACATAAGAGTATTTATGTAAATTTACTCTTATGTATATTATTAACTTAATCAAGAGAAGATGATTCAAACTCCTTACCTATTATCATAATAATTCCATTGTCGGTCAGGTGTGATGTCTATAAATTGGAAATTTGAATTTTAGCCATTAAGATTGGAAAGTTCAATATGAATAAGGTACAATGGGCGTTTGGATCTCTCCGGTGCTAGAAATAACTGAAGGGTCCAGTACCATAGTGAGATAAGGACACGTGGCTTAGTTAAAAATCAAGGGTTGTGATTGCTTTACAATTACAACTAGTTTTCATGCTCGTGCGTTGCACGGATACTAAAATAAGTTGCAACTATAATGTCTTGCATTACTTATTTTGAGTTTTATTAACAAATGAGGTAAAATAGAGAGATAATAAAAATATTAATAGTGAGATATATTTACCTCTCAAATACAAACCAAAATCCCATAAACATAGGATAAATTTGAAACAAACTTATCATATTCCAATTTCCATATTTTCATCCTTTTTTTCTCCCTCCATCTTATTCCTTCTCTTTTCCTTTATATTTTTATTTTTGCAAACAAAGTGTAAGTAAGTTACATGACTTTAAATAAATCAATATTAATCAATTCAATATATAAATTATAGTCATCAAAACCCTCTTTTGTCATTCCTCATTTCTCTCATTTTCTTCCTTACTCGTTTTTCCCTTTCCAATATTGTTTTTCCCCTCGTTATATAAAATGTACAAAGTAATGCGTTTATATACACGATACTTCAGATGCATTATTTATCCTATATTTATCATATGTTTACGTTTTTCATTTCCTCATAGTACTTCCTTTTTACCTTTTCAAATATTGCTCACCATATCAACTATTTTCCCACGTGCATTCACCCTTCCTAGTTCCCACCAAACTAAACAACCTAAACCCATCGTATCAAACCCCATCCATATCCGTGTATAATTTCCCCTATCGATATTTGCTTATATTATCTAAATTGCACTCTAAACCGTCAGGGATTAACCCACCTCTCAAGAGACTTACCCCCTCTCCAGAAGCCTAACATACCCTTGTTCCTACCCCTAAAAAAAACACACCAATTACTCTATGAGATTCATGTCCTGCCCATAATGAATAAGACAATATTGATCTTAAATTAAAGTTGTGAAATTATAATCATTAATACTCTCTTTTGTCATTTCTTATTTGTCTATTTTTTTTCTTACTCCATTTTCTCTCTCCAATATTATTGTATTTTTTACTGTTATATAAAACATACTCCCTCCTATCCACTCTTTTCTTCCATATTTCCTAAAACGGATTATTCAGGTTTTAATCCCCTTTCCTTTTTGAGAAAGTTTTTATTAATATTATACTCTTACCTCTTTCCACTCATCAAACTCCACTATATACTTTATTAATATTTAATTCTAATTATTCCTACCTCTCTCCAATAACCAAACCCCACCCATCTCCTTTATTAATATTTAATCATAATTATTCATACCTCTCTTCAATTACCAAACCCCACTCATATATTTATCAATATTATACTCCCACCCTTAATCTCCGTGCCCACTTCATAGGGGAAAAAAAGGATGGATAGGAGGGAGTACATATTATATACTTATATATGGTTTCGTTTATATATCTAATACTTCAGAGAAACTTACCCCTTCAAATAATATAATATGTGGTTTTCTCCTTTTCTCATAGTACGACCTTCAAATAAAATATACCTATTTACATGTTCTAATATTACCTCACCAAATCAGTTTTTCACGTGCATTTACCCTTCCTACCCTTCCTACCCAACCTAACCTTTTCTACCTAAGCCCATCTCTATTAACGAAGAATTCGCCATATCGATATCTGCTTATGTTCCTAAATTACAGTCTTACACGTTAGAGATTAACCCTGCTCCTCGAGAAACTCACCTCTCCCCAAAAACCCGCCATACCCCTACCCCTACCTCTTAAAAAAATACACATGCACAGTGAAGCCATCTCTCGCCCTATAATATTTAATTGATTGATATTGATCTTAGATTAAACTCCAGAAATTATAATCATTAAAACTCTCTTTTGTCATTTTCTATTTGTCTCATTTAGTTAAAGCCTAAAGAAAGAAAGAATATTAGTTATTGTGTGCAACTGTATAGTGTAAAAGATAAAAAAAAAGTGATCATTTTATGATAGACAGTGATAGCTATATGTCAAATGAGATAATTTTATAATATATTAGAAGTGGTAAATTTATAATAATGAAAAGTGGTTAATTTTTGGAAAATGCAATGGCGACACCGGGTGGTACTCAAATTGAGCGACACCCGCGATATTATTGTAATTTCCTTGGGTATTTTGCTTTCCCTCCATAAAAATTCGAAATTCAAATTAATGATTGTTAAAGGGTAATTTAGGAAACTAACATTAGTTAATTAATTATAAAAATAATGATAATAATAAATTATCTATAAAAAAAACAAATTGATAGATTGTGTACGGTGGTTTGATGGAATCTAAACGTGATATTCAATCACAAATCCGGTAAATTTTTGGATATTAGTTGCAATCTTTGACAAAAAGTCAGTACTTGAGATATTAATGATTCAAATGTACCCCATAATCATCTTGCTTTCATGGTATCTTAGTCTTACGATCATACATACATCTTCATGATCATTTTATGTTTGTTCTTCCATGTGAATGAACACAAAAAATTTAATGAACAAATATTTCATCTTTCGTTTGTACAATTGAACATACTTTAACAATTATGAATCCGGTGGAGAAAATTTTTGTAAGGTATCTGTCATTTCACTTTTGACAATAAAATTCTCTCCTTATTTTTGTTAATTTGTTTTTTTAGTTTGTTAATTGGTAAATGTATGCTTTGATGAAGATAGAGATGTGTTGTTATGATACGGATTGTGAATTACGGTTTTATCCTTATGATATTGGTGCAAAAACGAAATTTAATTTTTAATTTTTTATTACTTTGTATTTTTTTATTAGGGTATTAATGAGTTTTGGTAACACCCGGTGTCGCCCTAACACTTCCCTTAATTTTTAACATGAAGTAATTTTTTTTTATAAAATGGATCTTAATTGAAAAAATTATAAATAATACACCCTTAAACGTTAGAGATTAACCCTACCCCTCGAGAAACTCACCCCCTCCTCAAAAACCCGTCATACCCCTACCCCTACCTCTCAAAAAAATACACATTCACATTGAAGCCATCTCTGGCCCGATAAGATTCATGTCCTACCCATAATGAATAAGACAATTTTAAATAGGTTTATATTTAATTGATTGATATTGAGCTTAGATTAAACTTCAGAAATTATAATTATTAAAACTCTCTTTTATCATTTCCTATTTGTCTCATTTAGTTAAAGCCTAACGGAAGAGAGAATAGTAGTTATTGTGTCTAACTGCATGGTGCAAAAGATAAAACAAAAAAAGCGATCATTTAATGATAGACAGTGGTAGCTATATGTTAAAATAAGATAATTTTATAATATTTTAGAAGCGCGAAAATGGTGATTAGCCCCCAAAACTTTAACCAATTGTGAGATTATGGCCATAACTTACAAATGCAGTAATTAGGCCCCATAACTTTGATAAAAAGTGAAATTCAACCCAACTTTTTATTTTCAACCAAAATTGCACCAAAAAATTCAATTTCATTCATCAATGCAATTTATAAGTATACAATAAAATTTACCAAAAATTTAAAATTGTGTACGTAATTTATTACACATTGTTGGAAACAAATATTTGAATGAATTAAATAAAATTGAAAACTTGTAAACGTATCTCATATATATATGTGAATTATAATAAAATAAGTAAAAAAATATTAAAAATATTCTAAAAATTATGTTAATAAATTAAATAATACTTTTAAAATGTTAATAATTATTTAGTGTACAATGAACTTGTTTATAAAATGATTTAATTATATGATTTAAGTTGAAAAGAGAAATTGAGTTAGATTTCACTTTTTGACAAAGTTATGAGGCCTAATTACTACATTTGTAAGTTGTGGGGCTTAATCTCACAATTTGCTAAAGTTATGGGGGCTAATTACTACTTTCGCGATTTTAGAAGTGGTAAATTTATAATTATGAAAAGTGGTTAATTTTTAACATAAAGTAGTATTTTTTTTTTTATAAAATGGGTTTTAATTGAAAAGTTTGTAAATAATTAATTTATATAAGTGGATATTTTTCTAATTTTAATAGGAAAAAAATTAATTATTTCCTAATTTTAATAGGAAACATAAGTCTTTAATAATAATAAGTGTATAATTTTTTAATTGTAATAGGAAAACATCAAAAAAAGCCTGAAATAGATATATATATTGATTGATTGATTGATTGATTGATTAAAAGCTCACTTTGCTTTAGAGCATTAGCAATAGTAGTTCTTATTCTTGAGATCTCAACAAGAACTTTATTTAAATAGTTGATCTACTAAATCATAAAGTTGGTTCTTAATTTTAAGAATTGAGTTCTAAAATAAGAACTAGGTTGATAAGCATATGGAAATGTGATGACCAATGACAATGCATAGAAAATGTGAAGTGTCTTAAAACTTTGTCTATTTCCAAGGGTAAAAAAAGTTCCTATATTGTGAATAAAAGTTCTTAAATATAGGAAATAGACAAATATGATATGGCATGAGAAGAACTTATATAGAACATTCACAATTTACAATGATTCATAAATCTGAACCCAAAAAAAATGCTTCATAAATTATAATCAATGGGTGAAATCAACATTCAAGTATTTTTTACAATAATTCTATCTTCCTCATCAAACTAGCTTTGAACAACAATGGTGACCCAAGAACAAGTAGCATCACCACATCATGCCACCATTACAAGTTTACAACCATCCCCGATGTCCACGGCAACCCATCGGACCGTCATCCTCACGGGACCAATTTCTCATCGTCAAAGTTGCTGTTACCGTTGCCCTTTTAGCATCACCACCGCCTCAACCTTTATGGTCGTTTGTTCTATAATCGCCGGCAGGAATATCTAAACTTGCTGGTATAATAATTTTTACTCGTAGTAAATAAGAGTGCTGGCGGTGCAAAGTTCATTCGCCGTCAAATTTAGGACGAATTTTTTATAATCAAACTAAAAAAATTTGGTGGGAGTGGAGATGGTTTAGCGAGAAATCAGAAACAAATTGTAGCCGTCCATTTTTCTATTGTACATGCATCGCCGGATTCGTCACCACCGAATCAGAAGCCTAGCCTTGTCGGAGGCGCCTTGAATTTCCACCTTATTTGGTTTCCTTGAAAGTTAAACTTGAAGAAATAATAGGGAGGAAATAATGGTGTGATACTTTTTCTCTTGATTGATGACTGATGAGCACAAGACTGGAGAGAGAAATAAAAGGAAGAAATAGAATAAATGATCTTGGCCGTTGCTTTGTTTTCCTGTCCAATTGGCTCCAGATTAAATGGGTACTGGACTGCGTAATTAGTGTGCGAAAATTGGGGCCAAACATGCGGTGCATAACTGTTATTGTTATAACGGAGGCGTCCCGTTACCCAAATAGTTAATTGATAAAGAGATAAGAACAATAAATAACGAATGTAAAAGTTGACACAATGATTTACGTGGTTCACCACTAAAAATAACTGCTACGCTCCACCTCAAGCGAGAGATCAAATTTCACTTTGTGGAGAAAATAAGTACAACGATGAACCTAGACACACGCGCTCATATGAGCCAAAAGTATACCCTATTCTACCAACAAATATAGTAGTCTCAAAGGAACAAAAGAGACTACCCCAATAAGACGAAGGATAAATAATCTTGAGGCCTACCAAGATCTGAACAAACTCCTTCGATCTTCAAAGACAGATGACCAATAATAGAGCCGGAACAAACCGAGTTTTCTTCTTCGGAAGGAACCTCAAAATCGACCTCTTTATTATCTTCTCAAATCTCTCTCTTATTTAACCTAGAATAATACTTGGGTCTTTATATATTTATTCCACCCAAGATAAAATATCTAGCCTAATAAGAAATTAAAAGGAATAAGAAATTAATAATTAATTTCTTAAACCGACTAACAAAACGCACGACTAACCAAAAACACCAAGGTCTCAAATAAATAGGAAAGTGGCGGGTCCCACAGTTTTCCTAGGCCAAAGATGTAGAAATCGTCACACTTTAACCACGGTCAAAGTCTTAGAATCTTTACAGCAATATTATGCGCGCGACAGAATGAACTACGGACCTTGTTTCTTCTCTTTGCCTTCTTAGTCCGTATTCGACACAAATTCAAGGCACAAATTCCTAACAAATCTCCACCTTGACTTGAATTATCCAAAAACGAACCAAACCCAAATCAGCTTCAATAGAGTTGATCTTCAAGTCACTATCTGTCCCGATAGTCTCCAATTTGACTTGAACACAACTCACAAAATGGACAAATGAACCAAGTGTGCAACAAACGTGACCAATATACGAAGTACCCAATGTTGTAAGCTGAAAACTACCAATTGTACTAAGTACCCAATATATCTTCATATACCAATAGGAAGGCCAAACGTAGCAAACTTCGAAGAGGGCAAAAGCTACCAAACGCCAACACAAATATATGCGATACCAAATGTCACTATGATGGAACGGTGTACCAAAATAACACACACAAGACTCCAAACAAAATATCCTCCAAACTACATGGCTAAATGTACCGTCGTACCAAGCTCTTCCAAAAAGAACACAAATGCCACGAACAAAACAAAAGTCTCACTTGAGTATACTAGGTGTCATGACCACCACAAAAATTGCCTACACCAAGGCAACAAAACTCAAGTCGAAACCAAACAAAAGCAAACATTCTAAGTGAGCACAAATTACCTCCATCAAAGGTACAAATTGTTAGACAAGATACTCCAACCCAAAAGCTCCAAAGAATAAACTCCCGTCGAAGTTTCAAATGACCCCTTCCGAGGTCCCAAACGGCTCTCTTTCAAGAGCCACAAACAGCTCCACCTGGAGCCCCAAACCGCCTCACCTCTTGGGGCGCAGACCGCCTCATTGAGGCGTAGAGACAAAAGTAGATAGCTTGTCTTGAGAACCATGTAGCTTGACCTGTACCGGAATAGACTCCACCTTACTGTCAACACTACCATTCTCACTAAAGCTATCCAAAACCGAATTATCAAGAATATCACCAAATGACCCAAACTGGACGTGCTTCAAAGTATCGTTCACATATCCAAATTGCATATGCCCCAACTTAGACTCGAGAGAGACAGAAGAACGACTACCTGATGCTCCAACAGTCAACACAGTGCCTTAAAGGACATAAACAGTTCCTTCCTTAACACCCCTCAAAGTAACAGAAGAACCCTTACCAACGCACAACGATCCACCATCACCTTGAAAACTGTAGCCCTGATCAACTAACATCCCAAGTGATACAAGATTTCTCTTCAAACGTGGAACATGCCTAGCACCTTCTAGGAAGATAACAACACCATCACATGTCCTAACCCGAATAGTACCAACTCCAAGCACCTCACAAATAAACCCATCACCCATGACAACATTGACCCCATGTGAAGCTTCATAAGAAGTAAACCATTCCCTAAAAGGACATATATGATAAACGCATCACGGGACCAAAATCCAACTATCCGAAGAACGTGGAACAACATCAACAACGAGAGCATAATCTTCCTCAGAATCGTATTTAGCAATCTTTTGTGCAACAGTAGAAACACCAGCTTCCTTCAACTTAGGACACTGATTTTTCCAATGACCGGGTTCCTTGCAGTAATTGCAGACATTCTTACGAGGATCCTTAGACTTGGCTTTACCCTTACTAGAACCCTTCGAATTAACAACAAGCCCTACAGGACTACTGTCTACAACACCACCTGACGCTACTCGGCGCAAATCCCTAGTGTGAAGCACTGACCTCACTTCCTCTAGGGTAAAAGAATCTTTACCAACAACAAAAGACTCCACAAAAGTCTCAAACGAATTTGGCAAAGAAACTAACAAAATTAAGGCGGCATCCTCATCATCTACCTTAACATCTAAATTACGAAGATCAAGTAAAATAAAGTTAAGACGGTCTAGATGGTCCTTTAGAGACGTACCTTCTTGCATACGAAGACCAAACAAACGCTGCTTAAGAAGCAACTTGTTGGTTAGAGTCTTTGTCATATACAAAGATTCCAACTTCAACCACAAACCTATAGCAGTTTCCTAATCGGCAACCTCAACCATAACATCATCAGATAAACATAACAAAATTAAATAATGAGCCTTCTCCTCCAAGACTACCTCTGCATCTGTCTTTGCTTTCTTTTCTGCATCAGACGAACTACCTACTAACTTTGCCTTTGAGATAACAGACCAGACGCCTTGCTGTCTAAGCAAAGCTCTCATCTTTAACTGCCATAGCCCAAAACTATTTCTCCCAGTGAACTTTTCAACATTCAAAACATTCGTAGACGACATCTTTTCACCTGAAAATCAATAAACCCAAATAACGCCTAAAACACAACTAACGCGGAAGCAGATCCCAAATCAGAACCTTAGCTCTGGTGCCAATTGTTGTAACGGAGGCGTCCCGTTACCCAAATAGTTAATTGATAAGGCGATAAGAACAATAAATAACGAATGTAAAAAGTTGACACAAAGATTTACGTGGTTCACCAGTAAAAATAACTGGCTACGTCCACCCTGCGAGGAGATCAAATTTCACTTTGTGGAGAAAATAGTACAACAGTAGACCGGTACACACGCGCTCAATATGAGCCAAAAGTATACCCTATTCTACCAACAAATATAGTAGTCTCAAAGGAACAAAAGAGACTACCCCAATAAGACAAAGGACAAATAATCTTGAGGTCTACCAAGATCTGAACAAACTCCTTCGATCTTCAAAGACAGACGAACACCAATAATTGAGCCCCGGAACAAACTGAGTTTTCTTCTTCAGAAGGAACCTCACAAATCGACCCTCTTTATTGTGCTCTCAAATCTCTCTCTTATTTAACCTAAAATAATATTTGGGTCTTTATATATTTATTCCACCCAAGATAAAATATCTAGCCTAATAAGAAATTAAAAGGAATAAGAAATTGGCGGGTCCCACCGACTAACAAAACGCACGACTAACCAAAAACACCGAGGTCTCAAATAAATAGGAAAGTGGCGGGTCCCACAGTTTTCCTACTTTAACGGTCAAAGTCTTAGAATCCTTACAGCAATATTACGCGCGCAACAGAATGAACTATGGACCTTGTTTCTTCTCTTTGCCTTCTTAGTCCGTATTCGACACAAATTCAAGGCACAAATTCCTAACAGGTATCGAGGAACGAGGTTGCCGTCAAATGGGCAAATGGTAAGCATGATCTCAAGAATAACAAAAGTAGTGAATTAGCGTTAACTATCATGATTAAGGGTGCTACGTACCAAACTTTTTTTTAAAAGAAGAGATCTACTATCAACTAGTTTTAAACCCGTATAAAAAATGCACGGGCCATATTGTCGTAGTAGCAGGCACTATCATTGGATATATGAGTTAAATAGTTTAGAATTTAAAATGTGTACTCACTATGCTAAATATTTTATTTATGATATACATTACTTTTTATGAACCTATGGTGGTGAAAGTAATTGACGTAGGCTCACATATAATGAAAAAAATATTACCATTTACATTTAAATTCCATTATAATATGTTTATTAAAGTGTCTATTGGGTCGGTCTAATATTTTTTAACTATTAATTATCAGCCTAAGTGTGATCTCGTTTATTAAAATTATTCGATCACTATTAATTATAAAACCCTTACAATAGTATTAAACACTACATAAATACGAATTTTAGTTAAGTAATTTATAATTTGACGCTATTAGTCTATTACTCCCTCCGTACCATACAAATGGTAACGTGGTAAAAAAAATGGGATTTTTAAGAAAAGAGGGTAAAAGTAGGGATAAAGAGGGAAGAGAATAAGTGGGGTATGTAATTGTAGGTTTAATTGTGAGTTGATAGGTGGGTATGTAATGATATTTTGTGTAAATATCAAATGGGTATAAGGATAATTTGGTAATATTGTGGGCCAAATAAGGAATGTTACCATTGGTGTGGTACGACCGTATTAGGTAAGTGCTACCATTGGTCTGGTACGGAGGGAGTAATATCCTTCCCGTTCGACTTTCGTTGGCTTTTGTGTTAAAACTAAAGGTAAATAATTGACCGAAACGAAGGCAGTATGAAATAATTTAATTAGGATTATCATTAAACTACTACTATAGATATAACTATGTTACAACCGTTTACGATAGATGTATATATAAGAACATATCAACTTGTTAACGCAAATAAAATACTCTGTATTAAGTTATCCTTAAATGGCTCAAATACGATACATCGTTTATGATAAATGTATATGGGAACATATCAACTTTGTTAACGCAAATAAAATACTCCGTATTAAGTTATCCTCAAATAGCTCAAATACAATACATCATTTATGGTAAATCTATATGAGAACATATCAACTTTGTTAACGCAAATAAAATACTTTGTATTAAGTTATCCTAAAATAGCTCATATACGATCCAAGAAAAGAGTAGGATGATACTCCGTATTATAGAAGCAGATACAATTGTGATCATAACCAAATCATATACTCCTAGTACTTAGAAAGAGATACATACGGCGTACTACTATATTTTTGCAAACATAATTAATTAACCTAGCTACTTCTATATTTCACCTAACCATCACTCTCATGCTATCTCTCTTATTTTTTTTTTTTTTTTTTTACCTTCTTTCACTGATTTAAATTTTTAGCCTGTCAATTAATTCATCTTATATATTCAAAATAATTATCAAAATCGTTAGCCAAAAATATTCGATCAAGTGAATCTGAAAATTTGTTGATATGAAGTTGAATATTTTCATATTTGATTAAGTGTTCGACGTGATAATATTAAATTTTTTTCTTCAGTTTGATCGACTCATCAATCCGGTAAGTACATGCATGTTGTTGATGTCAATTTATAAGATTTTCTAGGATTAATGATAATTTTAGTGTGTTTGTGACTTCTTAGTTTTAATTTGTTTTTGCTAATTAAAGTCCTCTAATATTTTTTTAAAAAAATTTACTTTAAATGTTTTTGCTTTGTTAATTTTCTAATGAGAGATATTTTTTTCCGTTTTCTGCAATAGTTAGTCCAATTAAATTGTATTCAACATATTTCAAATATTATACTTTGTTAATGTTCTCAAGATTTTCACGTTTGTACATAAAGTGAATGATTGATTGATAATATCATCTGATCCTTGAAATTTTTCTTTGAATCAATTTTTTTTGGCTGCAATTTTATTTCATTTTTTTTCTTTCATTTGATGTATAATGTATGGTTTTTAATGTAAGTATAATATAAAGAGGAATAATAATGAAGAGAGGAGAAGTGTAGTAGGAAGAGTCTTAATAATTCTATAGACATCATGGAGGACCCCACACCAGAAAAAAAAAACCAACAACCAATAGGAATCCTTTAAAAAACCCATCTTTTATACTATGTAGATGTTTACGTTTGTACATAAAGTGAATGATTGATTGATAATATCATCTGATCCTTGAAATTTTTCTTTGAATCAATTTTTTTTTGCTGCAATTTTATTTCGTTTTTTTCTTTTTCGAAAATCATTTGATGTATAATGTATGGTTTTTAATGTAAGTATAATATAAAGAGAAATAATAATGAAGAGAGGAGAAGTGTAGTAGGAAGAGTCTTAATAATTCTATAGACATCATGGAGGACCTCACATCTGAAAAAAAAAAAACCAACAACCAATAGGAATCCTTTAAAACCCCATCTTTTATACTATGTGATTCCTATAAAGGAAAATAATAAATACAACCTAATAAGTTGTATTTAAAGAACTAAAAAAGAAAATAAATACTTAATACATGCATTAATTGCATTGATTCATGTGTAATTTATTCCCTAATTTCTAAATTAATATCAAAGTTGGAAGGGTATTAAATGCTTACTAGTATGACACCCGTGAAAATTCACGGGGTTGTTTTAAAGTTTTAGAAACTAAATCTGTTTATTAAATTTAGAAAATGAATGTTACACGATATATCTGATTATCATAATCATAAAATATATACTTAATACGTTTATATATATGGTTTTGCCGCTCCATCCCTGCTTGACATCCTATATTTATCTTTTAATGTTTATTTTGTATGAAATAGAATTTGTACGATGTTAAGTGGTCTAATTTATACGTTTTATCATTTACGATACATAATTTAAATTGTGATTAAGAAAATTTTATCAACCCGATAATGAGAAATATTCACTGCTCCTGTAGTTATTAATGTTACACTACAAAAAAAATGTTTCGATGCGACGGACACATTGCGACGGAAGATTAACCCGTAGCAAATTTAAACCTGCGACGGACCTCAGAATGTGCGACGGATTTGCGACGGACTTGCGACGGACTTTCCGTCGCAGCATATTTTCCCAGACCGCCAAATTTGGGAGCACCACCGCCGCTCGACTGGTAACCTCTTTTCTACTCCTCATACTCCGGGTTTTGTTGGTAGAGTCGCAAAAGAGAATGCCCGACTTAAGCAAGTCGAGGCCGAACAATCTCAAAGGCTTGCGGCAATAGAGGAGTTCTAGAGCCAACAAGGTTTTACTACTCAAACTTGTAACCCCGGAGGTGTATCTCAAGCTAGAAATGACTTTGATGATGATGGTGGCGACAATGCTAGGCCTACTCCTACTTCCGTGTATTGATTAGTAGTTGTTAGTTGATTAGTAGTTATCACTCCTACTCCCGGTTTATGGACTTATTTATCTTTCTTTGTTGAACAGTTATTGTACTAAACGGTTGTAAACCTTTTATTTTAAGTTAATGCAAAAACGTTGTTTGGAAATCTTGTCTTGAACGAGTTGTGAATTTGTCAATTGCTGGATTTTCTGTATGTTTGTAGGAAACCGGGAGTATATGTAATTGCTTTCAAAGCAATTGGGGAGCTGGAAAAACGCTGTAAAACCCCTGGTTCATTCTGCCCTGCGACGGAATTTGCGACGGATTTTCCGTCGCAAAGTTTGACTAATGTGTTGACTTTGGGGACACGTGGCCTTTATGAACAATGTTCTGCGACGGAATATCCGTCGCAAATGTTGACTTTCTGGTTGACTAATGTGCCTACATGGCCTGTATGAACAGTGAATTGCGACGGATTTTCCGTCGCATATTTTGACTTTCTGGTTGACCATTGTGCCTACGTGGCCTCCCATGAACAGTGAAATGTGACGGAATTTCCGTCGCATGTCCATCTTTTGCGACGGGTTACTGCGACGCTTTGATCCGTCGCAGATTTTACTTTGCAACGGAATTCCCGTCGCAAAACTAAATTTTGCGACGAAATAAAGCGACGGAATAAATCCGTCGCAATTTCGTCGCAAGTTCTGTATTTGCGACGGGATTGGCATATTTGCGACGGAGTTTTCCGTCGCTATGGAACCTTTTCTTTGTAGTGTTACTTTCACTACCCAAACAATTAATATTGTTACTGTAATTACATTGTTCTTTCACTATGTGCTACTCTCGAACATTAATGGTCTGAAAGATGTTCAAGCTCAATAGCTGAAACTCACCCTAATGTGTGCTACTCTCCAACGTTAATGGACGAGCTCATCGTAAGATAGATTATTGAATTTACATAGATTTAAATCTTAAACTTGTAATATACTGTCTCTGTTACTTAGAATATGAATTTTGTGTTTCTGAGAAGATACTACTTCTTGGTAATTTGTTAATTTCGATGATATCAGAGCTAATAGGGATACCTTTTTAAGAAATTTTGGATATCGCAACCAATCTAAGAAAATATAAGTTTTTTATTAATGTGATGTGACATACTCCTCCATTCAACTTTTATCACCCCACTTCTCCAATATATGTGAGGAATATTATATTGAAGTGAGGTGTTAAAAGTTGAATGTAGGGAGTATTAAAGAACATATGAGGCCATAGCTTAAGACCACGTTCTGGATGAAAACTTAAAAACCCGTGTATGGACCTTGAAATAAAAGTAGTTTATAACTCATAAGGATGAAAAAGTAAAAGATAGTTGATTCTTTTGGATGTGTAAGCAAAATATATCTATCGATGCTATTGTTAATTGAATTGTTTTTACAGAGTATTGATGCGATCCCGCTAAGTGTTCACAAATTAAGATGTGGTCGTTGGGTCACGGTCCAATCAAAACACAATTTATAGCTTCACAAACAACTCTACAATTAGTAAAGAGGCAAGTAAAGGTCGGATCCCAAGGGACGGGTATTGAAATGAGATTTCTATTGCAACTAGTGGTGTCTAAGGGGTGTCACAAATTGGGTTGATGTAGAAGGTCACTAAACTAAAATAACAATGAAAATAAACAAGTAAGATGAATTAAAGGGGTGTAAACAATTGATTAAAGGCACTAGGGTGTCATGGGATCATAGGGGAATCATGGGATATGATCATACAAACATGTTCTCAAATTATAAGCAAGCAATTATTGTTGTGATGGATTGAGTTGGGTTATATCTTACAATCCTAGGAAAGTTTGGGTCCCGGAGCCGAATCGATTAGATTGTACAACACCTACAAGTCGACTTAATCTTCCCTACTCAACAACATGCATGGTCTAATGAGACTCGAGTTGGGTTATGTCTTACAAGTCTCATTGAAAAGATAGGAGATGATAGTAAATGCAAGGATTCATAGGCTTAACATTTCATCAAATATAACATGTGCATGAGTTGAGATCAAAACAAGCAAGCAAATAAAACATGAAAGCATATTAATTTAAGCATGAATCATTCCCCATGTTGGTTTCCCCTAATCACCCATTAACCCTAGCTAAGAGACTACTCACTCATTATCATGTTGATCATGCTAGCAAGGTTGTCAATCATACCAACAATATGAAACATGATGAATAAATGAAAGTAATTAACAATAGTTAAAAAGGGATTAAGAGATTATACCTACTAATGATTCCAATAATAAAGCAAAGATAAAAGAAGTACTTGAATGCTTGATTGAGAGGTTGTCAATCTCCCAACAATAACCCAAATAATCTTCAATTACCCAAAATAAAGGATGAACAAAAGAGAGATTAAAGAACTAAAACTTGGATTAAAACTTGATTAATACTTGATTACAATATTAAAGAGAGATTTGATTGATATTAACTACACTAATTATTGATAAGAAGAACATGCCCCTCTAATTAGACTAATGGGGTATTTATAGTGGAAATTAGGGAGGATGCATTAGGGTTAACTAAGGGCTAAACTAGTAATTACACTTTTTAGATTGAGTAAGGAGGAGCCGGTATTTTCCGAGAGAAGGGCTTCTTTCTTCGTAGCTTGGAGAAGACAATCCGTGCTGTGCTGGAATCCGGGCGGAATAGGGTCGGGACGGGCGGATTCTGGCGTTGGAATCCGAGCGGATTCAGGGGAATCCGGACGGATTGTGGAGATGGAATCTGAGCGGATTAGGGCAAAGCCGCTCGGATTGTGCTGCTGCGGGACGGACGGATTGGTGACAATCCGCTCGGATTGTCAGTCAGCAACAAATCTTCTTCTTTTCTTCCCTTTTCTTCACAAATTCCTTGGGGATTTCCTTGGGGACTCAAGGATCCTTTCTCAACTTTGCTCTTTTACTATAATATGTACAAAGGCCTTCTAATCTTGTCTTTCCTTGATGCTTGGTCATTGAATTCGATCAATTTAGTCTCGTTTTGCCATGAAAATGCAAGATTCTTACTCCTTTCCTACCAAGGGATCAAAATCTCAAAGAATATGCAAAACAAAGAACTAAAGATAAGAAATGACCCAAATAAGCACTAAAAAGCATGGGAACAAGGCTAATTAGGGGGCTAAATATGCGCCAATTATGGTCACATCAAATATCCCCAAACCGAATCTTTGCTCGTCCCGAGTAAAGAGGTGACAAAGACTATGACCAATACTAACCTATCCTAATAATATAGCCGATATGAGACAATTAGCGGGTCTCACTCCGCCCCTTCAACTCACAACAAGACAACCATGAGGTAGGATGCCTTCTTGCAAGGCAAGGTGGGTCTTGCCAAAATGGCGACACATCCAAACTTTAAGCACACAAAAATACATAATGGATGCATCTACAAAAAGAATAGCCACTCCCTCATCAAGTGGCGGAGGCACTAAAGAGGAACAAATTTAAGAGCATGTAATCCTTCACAAATACTAGTTCAACAAATTACTAAGTCTAAGAGGATGGCACTAAATCACCTCCAAATGGTGTTAAACTAGACTACTTTCGTCCTCAATTTCCAAATGCTTTCGTCAAGAGCGATCAGATGGTGGTGGAATGATGATCCCTATGATGCTAGTAGCATATGACATGACAAGTCTCGAATTCTCTACAAAAGTAAAGGTCATGGATCGTCCCAAACTCGACCAAGTGGTTTGACAAAAGGCTTTTTGGGAATGAAATGCTCAAATCTTTATTCACAATGGGTGGATATGACTAGTATTCAAAATTGTCCTCATTTCACTTTCACATTTCAAAAATTTAAGATGGGGTTTGTCCCTTCCGGGCTAGTGTCCTTTGCTTTCGCCAATCGCTTATTAGGCAACCGGTTAACCTCTAGACAATAGCTTTTCGGGGTGATAGTCACTCTGTCTCTGGGCAGCCGAATTCACAACCGTATGGGGGCCCAATTCAATGGATCCCGCACCAAAGCACATCGAAGTGGTACGCCTCCATCAAAACAACTTAGATTTCTCAACAATTCATAACATTTGAGGTTTCCTTGGCATTACATTACTTCCACATGACAAAATTTCTTTGAAATGAGCACTTCAAGCTTATTGATAGAAAATATTTTTGGGTTGCCTTACCACAAGGTCAAACAAGGTCACCTAGACAAGTTAACCAAGTCCACATCGCATCACGGGGTTGGATAGGTGACTCACATGCAAACCCTTGACTAGGCCTTGGGTCATGGGTCAAAAGACACTAGTATGACACTATCTAGGGTGTTTTACAACCATTCTAGTAGGCAAAGTCTTAAGTTGAACAAGTATTTGTAATGGCTTAGTTGCTCTTGTCAAAGTTCCTAAATAGGCATTTTTCAAAACATTTCTAACATGCAACTACATGCCATGATGCAACTAATATAAACATCCTAATGCAAGTGGTTCTATCAACTAATATGACATATAAACTAAATGCAAGTCCTAAATTCACATTGTTATACCGCATCAATCAAAATAAAGCCACATAGTCATTAACATAAAGAGGAAAAAGGAGATTGGAAAGATCATACCATGCGGTCTTCAATATCCTCATGTCTCGGATGTGGCGTAGTCAATAAATGTGAACAAGGATAGAACAAACACAATATATACAAGACACTATATACAAGACTACAAAAGGAAATAAACATGTTTTTGGGTTTTCAATTTTCAAATTTTTATGATTTTTTTTTTTTTTTTTTTTTTGAAATTTTTCAATTTTTTGGATTTTTGAATAAGAGTTAAATTTTAGAATTCTCATCCCCACACTAATATGGGCATTGTCCTCAATGGCCAAAATGATGGAAATTATGCAAAGATGATGCATGATTTCTATACTAAATGCAATCTACACTAAGCTATACTACATGATGCATGGTTTTTGTTATGACGGAGAGGATAATTTAGATTACCTCCCGTTGTGTATGCATTAACTTCCCCAAACCGAGTGAGACACTATTACTAATGTCCAAGGATGGGTGTAGTTCATGCACACACTATGCTATGCATGAAACTAATTTGTCATTTTGGATTTTGAAAATGGGAACAATAAAATGAGAACACCTCAATGGTACCGAGGTGTGAGTCCTCTAATGGGGCTAGGACTACTCCAACAATGATCAAAATTAAATAAAATACAAAGAGAGAAATAGACAAACCATGAGAGGGTAGGAGTCTCCAAGGCTTGCTAATCTTCCATCATGCTATCATCATCACTTTCCTCATTAGAAGTGGCCATATTGCCACTTCCCTTGTCATTTGCTCCTTCACTTTCTTCCTCATCTTCCTCATCATCATCTTCACTATCCTTTTCTTCTTCACTTGCTTCTTCCTCAATATTATCATCAACTTCTTCATCATTTTCAACAACCTCATTGTCACCCAAAACGACCCTAGATGCACCCGTAAAAAGGACTTCTCTATCCGCCCAACTAGGCAAAGGACAAGATGGATCAAGTAGTCCTTGCCTAGCTAAATGTAGGAGGGGTGGATATTGAGCCAAGTAGGCATTTTTCCGATCTTCATAGCCTTGCTTGTGCATTGCTTGCATGAGAAGAGTAACATAGTCTTTCCCAACTTCAACTCCTTCTGGCTTGAACTCTTCATACTTAAAGGGGTAAGGTGGTATGACAATGGAAGAGGAGGGCATTTCAAGATCACCCTTTTGTTGTTGAATGATATACTCGGCCTCTTTGGAAATGGGAAGTAGATAATTGGTCCGGTGGACGCTTAGACGACAAATCTTCGAAGGCAAGGTGAACGATCTAGTTTCACTAGTGAGCCATCCATACTTAGTGTCAAGGGGGTTATGGCCAACCCACTTGAACTTGTGAATCATAGTATGCATATCAACAAGATGGCCACCCTCCTTTGCTTTGTACTTGTTATCCTTATTGAAGTTAGGATCAAAGTGCTTGGCTAGGATAGTGACTAGGCCGCCATTGACAATAACGGTCGTGCCCTTCTTCCCACAATCAATGTTGAGCCATCTATCTAGCAAGAGCCTCAAAGAATTGTAAGGCTTGGTGTGTACTCTTCCGATATTCAAAGCCGATTCAAGGAGAATAAAATCAAGTCTTGTGAAATGGTTGGTATCTTTCCTAGCAATTATGGTGTTACCCACGACCTTGTGCCATACTCTTATGCCCGGATGGTGGACCAAAAGAGCACGACTCGCATGAAAATCCTCAAATATCTTCCCGGAGATTGCCTCCCAAAGAGGTTCGGGGTCATACTTTCCATAACTCTTAAAATAACTCGGTTCATCACTAAGACCCAAAATTTCACCCAATTCCCTAAAGGTAATGCGTCTACTAACATTAGCTAGACGAAACTCGAGATTCTCCCTATTCTCAACTTTGGTGACTTTCAAAGAACTTAAAAATTCCAAGGTAAGGGAGGGGTATGTCAATTCCCTTATTTTAAACAATTTCTTCAACCCCATGGCATTGAAAAAGGCTCTAGTTTGCTCAAGAACACCCAATTTTTCTAAGGTATCTTCACATATAAATTTTGTGGATTGTAATGACTTCATAGCAAACTTGACAAAGGTATTTCTATGGGTATCGGAAATAAAAGTTACCTCCGGATAATGCAAAAGTTGATCAATTACCGGAGTAGAAGGTGTTGTTGCTCCCATAGAAGGTTGTTGTTGTTGTTGTTGCACTTCCAAGTTTGGTGTTGCTACCACCATAGCCAATGCTTTCTTTGTTTGAAGAGCCTTTTGCCTTTGTGAGAGTGCCTTAGCCTTTGGTGCCTTAGTTGCTCCCTTAGTCCTTGCCATTGATGAACTAACCAAGAAAAGAATGAAAATCTTCAATTTGTAGTATGCCCAAATCGATTTGAAGGTGAAAGGCTTTGCCTTTATGAAATCAAAAATCGACTCAAAGGTTGAAGATTTTGTGCTTGGTTTTGATTTTTGTTGAAGAAGGAGTGATTGATTTGTTGTTGGAAGGATGGTTTGATTTGTATTTGGTGGATGTTGTTGAGGGTTTTTGTTTTTGTGATGGAGAGGATGAGGGTTTTGATGTTGTGGGTAGTGTTTATGAATGAATGAATGAATGAATGAAGGTGGGAGGGGTTTTAAAGAGACCGAAATTTTCGAATCTGCAGGGGCAATCCGTGCGGATTCTGCCCAATCCGTGCGGATTCTGCTCTTTCTGGACTTTGCAAAACTCGCCTAAAGACGGGCGGATTCAGTAGAAGACGCTCGAATTTGCTGAACACGGGACGGGCGGATTTGCTTAAAGACGGATGGATTTCAGTCCAGAAAATTTTGCTTGTTTTCCTCAGCTGCAAAGACGGACGTCTTTCTTACAAGACGGGCGGATTCTTCACAGGACGCCCGGATTCAGTCACAGTCAAGAAATTTTCAAAATTCAGCTCGATTCGGGACGGGCGTCTTTTACGCAATACGCTCGGATTATCAAGACGGGCGGATTCTCGAGAATCCGCTCGGATTCTTCCCACAATACACGTTCGATTCCATCCGTGCACAATGCATTTCCCTTACCATTCTTCCATTCTTTCTTCAAGTCTTGTGTTCGTCATTGTGGGGGCACTACTAAGGCATGGATAGCCTAGGCAATTGCCATCCCCACACTAAGCTAAAAGCACTACACATCAATTGAAATTGTTAGTCCCTCCCTCACTTCTCTCAAACATGACAATTTTTTTTTGATCAAAGTAAATAAAGATCCAAAGATGACAAAAAATGCAATACAAGAATTGAAATGTAAGTTAGGGAGTTAGAAATATTTACAAGTGGTGGTTTAGGGAGGACTCCACCAAACTCTCATTCTTGATGAGATGTCAATGGGGCATGTCCAAGGTGTTGTTGATGTTGCTCAATACCTTGAAGAAGTAATCAAAAGCTTGTTCATTATCATGGTAGAGGTTCTCAATAGACCGTGGCCCTTGTTGTTGGTCTTGATCGATGGCATTACCAATGTAGGGATTAAAAATCCCTTCAAATTCGTCGTCCCAAAGACCACAAACTTCATTAAGTTGATCATTGAAAATCGCTTGCTTAGATGGAGACAACTCTCCCAATTTCTTCTCTTGGCCAATGAGGCCATCCTCTTCTTTCTTGGTTGATTTTGATGAGCTTTGCAAGCTCTCCTTGTCACAATTCACTTGCTCTTTGAATGGAGCATCTTCAATTCTCTTCTTCCATTGGTGTTTCGATTTCTTCCTTTCATCCTTTCGGCTATAATGATCAATCATGAAACATGGTTCATGCAAACGAGGAGCTCTCATAGTCTTGTCAAGATTAAAAGTTATGCTTTTATCTCCCACTTCTAGAGTGAGCTCACCATGTTTCACTTCAATCACCGCACCCGCGGTGTGTAGGAAAGGTCTTCTAGGATGATTGGAATGTTGGAATCTTCCTCCATATCAACAATGACAAAGTCCACCGGGATGAAAAACTTCCCAATTCGCACGGGGACATCTTCCCATATCCCTAATGGTGTCTTCGTCGATCTATCGGCCATTTGGAGTGTGATATTGGTGCATTTAAGCTCTCCCATCCCCAACCTTTTACTCACCGATTACGGCATGACACTCACACTAGCCCCTAGATCACATAAGGCTTTGTTGATCGTCGTGTCGCCAATGGTACACGGTATTGAGAAGCTTCCCGGATCCTTTAACTTTGGAGGTGAACTCCCTTGAAGTATTGCACTACTCACCTTAGTGAAGCCGATAGTCTCAAGCTTCCGGATCGACTTCTTCTTTGTGAGGATATCTTTCATGTATTTCGCATAGGCCGGCACGTGATTGATTAATTCCGTGAAAGGAATTGAGACTTCCAAATTCTTCACAATTTCCATGAATTTTCCAAGTTGATCATCAAATTTGGGCTTGGCTTGACGACTTGGAAAAGGGAGTCTAATCACAATGGGCTCCTTCTCCTTGGCCTTGTCTTCATTTTTCTTTGAACTTTCTTCTTTTGATGATTCTCCATCTTTGGAGTTTTGCACAATTTCTTCCTTTTCGCTAGCTTCCACAACTTCATCCTCAACTTGCTTCTTCGGTGCTTCATACCTTGTACCACTTCTCAAGTGAATGGCACTAACCGTTTCATGTCTAGGGGGATTACTTTTAGGTGGTAATTGCCCCTTTTGTCTTTGTGAGCTTGAAGATGCTAGTTGAGTCAATTGTGTTTCCAACATCTTGGTGTGAGCTAGAATGTTATTGATGGTGGTTTCCTTTGCTTGGCTATCTTTTTGCATTTGAGTGAAAAATTCTTGTTGATTCTTTTGCATTTGGAGGACCGCTTTTTGGACATCAAAACCTTGGTCATTTTGGTGATTGTATGGATTTTGATTTTGGTAACCTTGGTTTTGATTGTAAAAGGGTCTTTGATTTTGGTTTCTCATGGGTGGTGGAGTGTATGTTGTTTGAGGGTTTTGAACATTTTGGCTTTTGTATGAGAGATTTGGATGGAATTTGGTGTTTTCATTGTAAAAGTTGGAATAAGGGGTACCACTCTTGTATGCTTGGAAAGCATTCACTTGTTCATTTGTTCCCCTACATTCACCTTGGTCATGTCCCAAAGTTCCACAATTCTCACATATCCCACTTGGGATTGATGAGGATGCCGTCATGGCATTAACATGATGCTTTGATGATTTTGAGTTTTCCTCAAGTCTAGCCATAGCTTGTTCAAACTTCAAGTTGATTGTGTCAATGTGAGCACTAAGTTGAGCACCCAATTGAGTAACGGAGTCCACTTCATGCTTTCCTCCTCTAGTAGCCTTGCGAGGTCTACTATATTGTGAGTTAAGGACCGCCATTTCCTCAATCTTGTTCCATGTTTTATTGTCATCAACTTCGGTGAACATTCCATTTGATCCCATATTGAGAATGTTCCTAGAATCTTCATATAAACCATTCCAAAATTGTTGTACCAAAAACCATTCGCTAAGTCCATGGTGAGGACATGAGCGACAAATTCCCTTGAACCGCTCCCAAGCTTCATACAAAGACACTTCATCCCTTTGCTTAAAACCCGTAATTTGAGCTCTTAGCATGTTAGTCTTTTCCGGTGGGTAGAATTTTTTGTAGAAAGCTAGAGCCAACTTCTTCCAAGAATCTATTCCAAGGGTGGCCTTATCAAGGCCCTTCAACCATTACTTCGCAGTGCCGATTAAGGAAAAAGGAAATAAGACCCATCTAATTTGGTCTTGAGTCACGCCCGTTTGAGAGATAGCATCACAATAGTCGCAAAAGGTTTCCATATGAGAATGAGGGTCCTCACTAGGCATCCCCCCAAATTGGCTCCTCTCAACTAATTGGATGAAGGCGGACTTGGCAATAAAATTTCCGGTTAGATGTTGCGGTGCAGGAGTACCATTTGGTAGATTCTCCTCGGTGGGTACGGAGTGTGACGAGAATTTAGGCATTGTAGGTGGATTTTGTGGGGTATTGTGTAATGGGTTTTCTTCTCCTTCTATTGCGAAAGGATTGACAAACTCACTAGTGGGTTGAACAACTTCACTAATACCTCTTAAATTCCTCCTAACAAGTCTCCTATTGTTCGTCAAGGTTCTTTCGATTTCACGGTCAAAAGGTAACAAATCACCTTGTAACCTTCTAGACATGGAAAATATCAAACAACTCGAAAACAATTAGAACAAACCTTGAGGAGTTTGACTTCCTCAAGGCAAAGAAAGACACAACTAATAACAATAAAAAGAAATCTAAATCAAACAAACACCGTCCCCGGCAACGGCGCCATTTTTGATGCGATCCCGCTAAGTGTTCACAAATTAAGATGTGGTCGTTGGGTCACGGTCGAATCAAAACACAATTTATAGCTTCACAAACAACTCTACAATTAGTAAAGAGGCAAGTAAAGGTCGGATCCCAAGGGACGGGTATTGAAATGAGATTTCTATTGCAACTAGTGGTGTCTAAGGGGTGTCACAAATTGGGTTGATGTAGAAGGTCACTAAACTAAAATAGCAATGAAAATAAACAAGTAAGATGAATTAAAGGGGTGTAAACAATTGATTAAAGGCACTAGGGTGTCATGGGATCATAGAGGAATCATGGGATATGATCATACAAACATGTTCTCAAATTATAAGCAAGCAATTATTGTTGTGATGGATTGAGTTGGGTTATATCTTACAATCCTAGGAAAGTTTGGGTCCCGGAGCCGAATCGATTAGATTGTACAACACCTACAAGTCGACTTAATCTTCCCTACTCAACAACATGCATGGTCTAATGAGACTCGAGTTGGGTTATGTCTTACAAGTCTCATTGAAAAGATAGGAGATGATAGTAAATGCAAGGATTCATAGGCTTAGCATTTCATCAAATATAACATGTGCATGAGTTGAGATCAAAACAAGCAAGCAAATAAAACATGAAAGCATATTAATTTAAGCATGAATCATTCCCCATGTTGGTTTCCCCTAATCACCCATTAACCCTAGCTAAGAGACTACTCACTCATTATCATGTTGATCATGCTAGCAAGGTTGTCAATCATACCAACAATATGAAACATGATGAATAAATGAAAGCAATTAACAATAATTAAAAAGGGATTAAGAGATTATACCTACTAATGATTCCAATAATAAAGCAAAGATAAAAGAAGTACTTGAATGCTTGATTGAGAGGTTGTCAATCTCCCAACAATAACCCAAATAATCTTCAATTACCCAAAATAAAGGATGAACAAAAGAGAGATTAAAGAACTAAAACTTGGATTAAAACTTGATTAATACTTGATTACAATATTAAAGAGAGATTTGATTGATATTAACTACACTAATTATTGATAAGAAGAACATGCCCCTCTAATTAGACTAATGGGGTATTTATAGTGGAAATTAGGGAGGATGCATTAGGGTTAACTAAGGGCTAAACTAGTAATTACACTTTTTAGATTGAGCAAGGAGGAGCCGGTATTTTCCGAGAGAAGGGCTTCTTTCTTCGTAGCTTGGAGAAGACAATCCGTCTTTGTCTTTGGAATCCGGCGGAATAGGGTCGGGACGGGCGGATTCTGGCGTTGGAATCCGAACGGATTCAGGGGAATCCGGACGGATTGTGGAGGTGGAATCCGAGTGGATTAGGGCAAAGCCGCTCGGATTGTGCTGCTGCGGGACGGACGGATTGGTGACAATCCGCTCGGATTGTCAGTCAGCAACAAATCTTCTTCTTTTCTTCCCTTTTATTCACAAATTCTTTTGGGATTTCCTTGGGGACTCAAGGATCCTTTCTCAACTTTGCTCTTCTACTATAATATGTACAAAGGCCTTCTAATCTTGTCTTTCCTTGATGCTTGGTCATTGAATTCGATCAATTTAGTCTCGTTTTGCCATGAAAATGCAAGATTCTTACTCCTTTCCTACCAAGGGATCAAAATCTCAAAGAATATGCAAAACAAAGAACTAAAGATAAGAAATGACCCAAATAAGCACTAAAAAGCATGGGAACAAGGCTAATTCGGGGGCTAAATATGCGCCAATTATGGTCACATCAAGTATAAATTAACAAACTCATTATAAGTTGTGACAATTACAATTTAATTCAAAGTTATGTAATTGTCATATTTCCCAAGTTAAAATATTGTCTTTCAAATTAAATCATACCTCATCGAATAATTAATTAGTAACTTAACTATGTTTGGCCAGTTAGTCTTCTTGAACCTCGGTCTTAACATTAAAACTCATCAAATATAATATGCCATTTGAGCATATAAGATAAATATGTTGCTTTTCCCTAAGCATTCGGCTTTTGTTTTATTTAACTCGTTTTAAGTTTAAGATGGATATAATACACGCGTCTTAAATAAGAACTTGTGATTTGACAATTTAAATACGGAGTACATGCCTATTTCCATTAATCCTATTAAACTTATTATAATTATTTATTGTATTATTTACCAACACGTGGTGACTTGTCAGAAATTAAGCTATATGGAGTACAAACCTAAAATCCAAAAATAGGATTATACATCCAGTTGTACCATAAGCATTGTACAACCAAGGTATAAAAATCCGAGCTTATATGTATTCTTTCTGAGCTAATTCAAAGTTCAGGTTTTTAATGTGTAAATGGATGAACTCAATACTTTCTAATAAAGCTCATATTCTTTAATATAAAACCCAGATACTTTATCATAAAGCTCAGATTCTACACCGTACAACATATACAACTGGTTGTATAGTCCATGAATTGCCTAACCCCCCCCCCCCCAAGTAGTAAACAACAGTCAGAGGCATTGAACAAAATGAACATCAAAACAATATGTAAGGTTTCTAGACTTGGTTTTATAAACATCAACACAAAAAACCAAAACGAAATGAAGATAAAGCATTTTTCATCTGACACGGTGAAGATTCTCGATTTTTCTAAAGAATACACTCCTAAGAGCAATATCAATAGTAGTTCTTAGTATTGGGGTTGTTAGCAAGAACTTTATTTTAAAAGTTCTTCTATTGCATTTAAAAGTTGGTTCTTATTTTTAAGAACCAAGCTCTAAAATAAGAACCAAGTTTATAAATATTGAAAAATGTACAACCAATAAATATAGCTTTGTAAAATGTGTGAAACCATTTAACATTATTCATTTTATAGTTTTTTTCATCTAAGAACTTTATATAAAGTTATTCTATTGTGAACAAAAATTCTTAGAAATTGGGGTTGGTGTATTTTGACATAGCATGTGAAGAACTTTATATAAAGTTCTACTATTACTATTGCTCTAATCACCATTCTAACCCAAATTTCACTATTTTCGTGTAACACCCCCAACTACCAATGGGCCTTAACCAGACCTTCCCTAGCAGATACGGGCATTACCATCTCGGTTGCCGAGGAATAGTATATCATAACGTCAATAAAAGAACTATTAAAGTTTATTACAAGTTTAACTTAAAGAAAAGAAAGATACAGCTGATTAACAAACAACTATCAACTATGGTGAGACCACTCCATGCCAAGACTCGGTGAAAGACTTGTCCCTCCAACGCACCCAGATAAGCTCCACATATCAACACCTGCTAAGACTGACTGCTCACCATAATGGATAACGGCACACACATAACAAGAAAGAAACACAGACAACACCACACAAGGTCAGTAACTTGTTGTGCGAAAGCATGAATATCTCGTGTTGGGCCTCTGCTGCATCTGTGTCCACCGTCCATAATAGTACGATATTGTCCGCTTTGGGCCAAGCCCTCACGGATTTACTCTTAGGCTCCTTCCCAAAAGGCCTCGTACTATTATATTTTGTAGACACTGATAAAGATGAGCTTTCATCTTTATTCTACCGATGTGGGACAAGGGTTTGCACCCTAACAATCCTCCCCTAAAACCAAGGACCATCATCTTAACTTGGACCTTGACCACCACGGAGAATTCCCCACACCATGCAACCCCATCACCTAGACACCCGCATCACCAAGTCTTGATAACCTCTCCTTAAATGACACACCATGTGTCTCACGGGGCTTGTGCTACACTTGTGTAACAAACTCCTCTGCATCCAATATACCCTGTACTGGGTCTAAATCCACCGCCTCAGCACGTCACACCGGACCGCCTTTTTGGACTTACCATGAACCGCTTTTGTTTCCTCCATTAAGCCTCAGCCCACCACACATCGGGTCGCTGACGGTCTTCTCTTGGATGGCCCTGTCTCAACGCCGTGAGACCATGTCACTTCTCGCGAACATATTAACTCTCCCTCGAGCTATAGGAGTTCCACGTCTTATAGTGTACGTCCACCTTCAAGTCTTGGCCTGATGAATCTCTGTGTCTAGCCCAAGTCAAACCTTGGGCTCTGATACCACTTGTTGTGAGGAAGTATGAATATCTTGTGTTGGGCCTCTGCTGCATCTGTGTCCACCGTCCATAATAGTATGATATTTTCCGCTTTGGGCCAAGCCCTTACGGATTTACTCTTGGGCTCCTTCCCAAAAGGCCTCGTACTATTATATTTTTTAGACACTTATAAAGATGAGCTTTCATATTTATTCTACCGATGTGGGACAAGAGTTTGCACCCTAACATAACTGAAGAACAACACAGAACACAAGGTATAACACACACACACACCCGTCTCCAACTCCAATCATCCATCAATTATCTGATTAACCCGAAGGTAAAGTCCTGCCAGAATATCCATCGCAACAGATATTCCACACCGCCAGTGGGGACCACAGCCTTACCAACTAAGCCCCGCTCAACACCATAGAGCGAATAACCCATGTCCATTAATGTACACATCCCTCTTGTGACGGGAACCACAAGGGGCAAATCAAGGGCGTAAAGCCACTCCCGCAAGTGACTCCACTCATCAGAGGACGCACCTCGCGAATCACAGACAATGACAACCAATCGCAAACAAAAACACGACGCATCACACATGACAACTAATCAACAGTACTGAGTAGTAAAACCTATCTTTAGCAATCAGCAGCAATACCGCATACATCCTTACGAAGACAAGACAACCTCCATCAACACCTATCACAACCAGTAGGGAAAACCCTATTACTAATAACCATAACCAGAAAGGAACCTAAGGATGATGATGATGACTTACCTATGCTCGGCATTCCGGCGACAAGATCGCGACTCCACTCAAGTCTCCATCCCCATGGTGTCTCCAAGTGTAAAGGATATAAAAAGGGTGAAGGATGGTGAGGGAGAAGGTGTATCGTCAATTAGGTTTAGGGAGAAATGAAAAAGAAAACTGATTTGGGTTTACGACTCATGACTTATATACGTACATTGAACTCGCCATACTCGATCGAGTATGGAGCTTACTCGATTGAGTCACTAGACTAATCGATCGAGTAGTTTACACTAGATCGAGTTCCTACTTCCCAAAGGTTAATATGACGCAATATCGCTTGTGAAAGGTTCTAAGGGTCTAACATGTGTCAAAGGTCAGTCAACAGGCAGTCAACATGTCCCACAGGGCGGGTACTATAATCTCCCCCCCTTAAAAAGAACTTCGTACCCGAAGTTCAACTCACCACCTCCCACACACCGAAAGTGTATCCTAAGCAAAGATAACCAACAACAACCCAACCCGATAAGAACCAATATAACCATACTCAATCATACCACCCAACCTCCCATGCCGACTAATCATCATCATCCTCTCTTGCGAACATATCTATTAAAACACAACTCCATCACGGGTCATCATCCAACGTTAACAAATAGAAAAGATGCATTCATACAACTATTACTTCCATTTTACTACGCAATTTCACACAATACAACACCAAATAAGTTTGACATAATTAAGTTACTCAACCAAATTCATATCTTCTTACAATGATATCTTTTTACAATGCAACAAATAAATACTCCACAAATGATTAAATCATTTAAACCACACTTTAACTATCTCAAAAGAAACAACAATAAATTACTAATAAATTGCTTTAAAAGATGACCTTTTAAACATTTTCACGCGTGATATTACTCTTCCCCTCTTAAAAGGAACTTCGTCCCCGAAGTTCACCTTTAAGATGAGCTATATCATGATAACACAAAAATCACAACCTAACCTTTTGACATTACAAACTAATCATGGATTTATGTTAACATATGATATGGAAATAACAACAGAAAAACAAATTTGTCATGCGCAGCAATACTAATCAACATGTATATAAATTCAAAAGTGATTCGTCCATGTAACATCATGACAAAATGATTACCAAGCACAACCATCCCAAAATGATTACCAAACGATTATATAAAATTAACAACCGCATAGAACGATAATTAAAGAAGATTAGTAACCACATAGAACTACCATTACTTCATACCATCGTGATACCACTCATACATAAGCAAAAAGCATAAAGATAACTATCAATGGTCTTAATAACAACATATGAGTCAACAAAATACCCCACGGTGCCAAGTAAAACAACAGAAGAAGGTATCCATATACATGTAGCGGTACTCGATCAAATTAGGTGTACTCGATCGAGTACAGAGTCGGGTACTCGTTCGAGTTAGACATACTCGATTGAGTATGTGCAGGTCAGAATGCTTGTTAAAACGCCGTATACATGGTACTCGATCGAGTTGAAGGTACTCGATCGTGTATCTTCAAATCAGAATGTTCTCTAATGCCATGCCAAGCTAAGAAATATACTAAAGTCTCGGGATTTCACTCTCGCCATCATTGTACCTACATAACAAGTCTAGAAAATCTAATCACAAATACGACCTTATGGCCAATTAAAAACCAAGATAAAATCCAATACCGCAAAAACAAATACAACAATCCAACACAAGTCCACTAAAACAAGCATAAAACAAGAAACTTTAACACCCCCATAAGTCGAGATCCTTTCCCTTAGGCATTCCCAACACATGAAGGCATTACAAGACTTGGTTTCCCAAGCTTGTAGTGCGAACAATCAAGTAAAGAAGTACTTAGCATAATATAAATAGAGAAGTTGTGGCAAGTTAACCGGTTACAAGTTTAAGGGATGATAAAGCCATCCCAAAGATACAACCAAATCGAAGTAAGGAGTTTAATAGTAAAAAATCTAAGATAAACAAGAGTGATGACGACTAATGAAGACCGCTCCCCAAGTCCTCGAATCTATCATGCTAACCTGTCAACACTGCTGCCCATATGGGCGGAAATCACCATATGGTTCACCACAGATAATTCAAAACCCAAGTGTTAGCTTAACGATATAAATGTTTAATGCATGCAATACTAAGCTTACTTATTCATATGACAATGCAAGGTAAAAACAATAAGGTATGATGATAAATAGGAATCACCCTCCAACATACATCTCCACAAACCAGGTGACCGGGACACGCCCACGACGCCACTATCAACAAAAGGTACTCGAAACACGTCCGTGGTACCGGGCCCGAGTACGACTTGAGTCCCCTGCCAGACGTCGTGTCTCACCACACGAGTCCCTCCATAACCCAAGTACTAAATGTGAAAATCCCCCTTGGAGTGGGAAGCTCCAAGGGTGACTTGACCGGAAGACGGTTTTCTAACCGCCTTCCGTCTCCAAAATCGTAACCAATAATCCTCCAACATCCTCCATTGTCAACCAAACCATGAGCAAACCAAACAAGTCCAATCAACACAACTATGAAACCATATTATCCCAACAAGTATAATCATGCTTAATTCCTCACTAATTCATTTCTTCTCATTTAATTGCTCTTTAACATGTTATAATGCAATATAATCATCCTTGTGACAATTTACCATACTTATCATCACCTAATTACCATAAAGTTATCTTATGTGATAAACCCTAATTACCAAAACATGTTATAATGCAACTATCATGAGACAAATGTAATTAATGATAACAAATACACAATTAAACACCAATATTATCATAGCTAAGTAGTGAAAACCCTACCTCAAGCTTATCTTCATAAATCCACAAGCTACTCACTAGAAATGCTCCTCAATGAAGCTCCCTACACATATTAATTACTACAATCATTACTTCAAACCATTATAATAAATCTACTAATTAAACTCTTTAATTATTCCTCTTAATTCTCATAACCTAATTAATTATGAGGTAGTATACTAGGATAATCAAGATTACTAAGATAAGATTAGAGGAAGTGGAGTATAAATCGACTTAAAAAAAAGATGGATGAATAAGGAGGCAAGGATTCTTCACTTGGATGCTAGGGTTTTTAAGAGGATTTGTTGGTGGATACTCTAATCTTATCTTCACTTGGATGCTACGGTTTCATGAGTCTTAGGGTACTCTATCGAGTGGGGCTTACTCTGTCGAGTAAGTTGGTTTTTACGCAAAATAGTAGTTTGCCTGTAGGCTACTCGATCGAGTAAGCCTGGCACTCAGTCGAGTAAGGGTCATTCGATCGAGTAAATGACTTACTCGATCGAGTAAGTCGGTTATCGGGTGATTTGCGATGGGCTTGTTAATAATGCGGATTAATATATAATGTTTTGTCATCTTTTTCCTAAAACACTTTTACAAACCTAAAAGCACAATAAAGAGAAGATCTAAGTTACGTTGCTTCATCTCATCGCATTATTAGCAAATCCCGGAGCTTGAGGTGTCGGTTTTAATTGTTCTTTATACCGTTGTACTCCTTGCGTCGTGGGAGGAGGCTTTGTTGAGGAGAGATTATGAGTAGCTGCTTAGATCGTCTGATTTCGTGTTGCTTTCCAGGTATAGTTTCCCTACTCGGTATTAATTACATAATGTGTGTGGTGGTTGTATTGTAATTATTGATTAATTATATTGCTGGTGATTGTGACGGTTGTTGGTTATATCGTTGATTATTGTTGTTGTTGTTGTTGTTGTTGTTGTTGTTGTTGTTGTTGTTGTTGTTGTTGTTGTTGTTGTTGTTGTTGTTGTTGTTGTTGTTGTTGTTGTTGTTGTTGTTGTATAACTATCTGTGATATTCGGAGCGCATCCCTGGCTGAGTGGAGTCACTTGCGGGAGTGGTTTTGACGCCCTTGGTTTGCCTCCTATGGAACCCGCCACAGAAGGGATGTGCACATTAAGGAAACTTGGGTTATTCGCTCAGTGGTTGATGAGCGGGGATTTGGTGGGTACGGCTGCGGTTCCCCACTGGCGGTGTGGAGTACTTGTTGCGATGGGTACTCTGGCAGGACTACACACTTTAGTGTATAGTCAGCTGTGTGGAGATTGATTATGGAGACCGGAGACTAATGTGTTAATTGAGCTTTTTGGCATTTGTTTCACTGTGGTTTGTATCGTGTAATTAGTACTGATCCCGTTTAATTGTTTTAAAAACTGTGGTGATCCATTCGGTGGTGGTGAGCAGTTATTAAGCAGGTATGATATGACGCATATGGGATAGCTGGGATGGGTCATCACGTGGCAGTTAGAAGAGTCTTCTGCTGTGTCAGACGATGTCTTTTAGTTCTGACAGTTTTATTAGTAGACAGTTTTGGAATTGATGTATTTCAGTTAACATTTTTGGGATTTGAACGTGAAATCGCTTAAACCGTTTTTGCTTTTAAATTATGTTTCTTCATTGTCTTATGATTATCATTGCCTCGGGTAACCGAGATGGTGATGTTCTTATACCTAAGTGGTCCTGGTAAGGCACTTGGAGTATGGGGATGTCACAACGTCCGGGTGCTTGACCTTTTCTACGAGTTCGTAGATTGGCTCAGGAAAGCCGTTGTAGATGTAATACTACGGTTTTATGAGCTGTTGGGTACTCTATCGACTAAGGCCTACTTTGTCGAGTAAGTGAGTTTTGCTTTCTGGACAGTGTTCTGTCTGTTGGGTACTCGATCGAGAAGGGGCAACTCGATCGAGTAGGGACCACTCGATCGAATACCTCACTTACTCGATCGAGTACGACACTTACTCGTTCGAGTGCGTCGGTTCTTACGGGTTTTCAGTCAGGTTTTGATAGCAACACGAGATTGGTATATAAAGGATTTTTACCAGTTTCTTTTTTTACTTTTTACTTCATTCTAAGCATTTCACAAGAGAAAACAAGTAACGTAGCAATCCTTGCTCACGTTGCTATCAAATCCAAGGGCTTGAGTCGTCGAATTCCAGAGTTTTTTACACCTTTGAGACCGTTGCATTGTGAGTAAGGTCGTAGTACAGTTTTTATGTTATTTCATTAATTTTGATTAAACCCTAATTGGGTAATTTGGGGGTTTTTTGGAGTATTATTGGTATTAGATGGTGATTGTATGATAGTATGTTGATAGGAGGTGATTTTGTTGAGGAGCGTTTATGATCTGCTGTTGTGTCGACTGTGGTGATTGCATTTTTAGGTAGGGTTTCCTCCTCAGTTATTGTTTACATGAATATGAGATAGTTGATTGGTTGTTGATTTTGGTTAATGGCATTTGTCTATATCGTAGTAGAATTGGTATTGTTGATGTTCTGGTTGGTTGTTGTTGTTTGTCTGTTGTTCGCGAGGTGCGCCCTCGGCTGAGTGGAGTCACTTGCGGGAGTGGCTTCACGCCCTTGATTCGCCCCTTGTGGAACCCGCCAGAATAGGGGATGTGCACATTAAGGAACATGAGTTTGCGCTCGGTAAAGATGAGCGGGGCTTAGGTGAGAACAACTGCAGCCCCCCCACTGGCGGTGTGGATTACTGGTTGCGGCCGTAATCTGGCAGGGCTAGACCTTCAGGCTAGCTAGGTGATCGGTGAAGTGACAGTGTTGGAGAATTATGTTTGTATATTGTTGTTGTATATCTTATATTATGTATGCAGTAACTGACCCCGTTTAATTGTTTTAAAAACTGTGGTGATCCATTCGGGGATGGTTAGAAGTTATTGAGCAGGTATTATTTGGATGCGGGAGGGATTAGCTGGGCATGAGTCACCACGAGTCTATTAGACGTCTTCCTATGTTATGTTGAACATTTTATTTACTTTAGTTGGTTTTTAGATTTGGAACAGTTGTATCTTACTTTACAGTTTTTGGGTTTTGATGTATTCACCTAAACTATTTATTTAAAGTACGTTGTTTGATGGTCCATTTGATATACATGTCCTCGGGTAACCGAGATGATAACACTTTCATGCATTAGGTGGTCTTGGTAAGGCACCTTGGTGTATGGGGTGTTACAAAGTGGTATCAAAGCGACGGTTTTGGAACCTGTAACTAATGATTTTAATGAACTTAGAGAGTCAAAACTAAAATGAACCCGGGTAGGAGTTGTTAGGAACTAATGCAAAGACTTGGGAGACGTCCTAGAGTCGCGAACGCGCCCTACAACTTTGAACCGGTCACTATGGGGTGTCATGGGATCGCTATGTATTTACTATTTTTTATATGAATATGTTGGATGGATGATGTGTGGTTGAATGGAGGATGTGGTGGAAAAAAGGTGAAGGTAGATGTAAATGATAATATGATTTTGGTTTAGCATGTTGCATGATGAATTGATTTATAATGTCGCCATATTAGTAGCATGGGAATATGAGATGTTGTGTTGTATACTATGTTTTGGTTCTGACGAAAAGTTATCAAGTTAAAGGCATGCGGGTAGTTAAAAACGTCAGCATGACTCGTTTGAGTGGGGGAAACTCGATCGAGTAGGGTGGACTCGATCGAGTGGGCTGAGCTCGATCGAGTGTGCTGATGACAACGTTGGGTAGTAGCTGCTGTTTTGTGCAACTCAATCGAGTAGGGGGAGAACTCGATCGAGTTGGGGCTACTCGATCGAGTACATGTGTGACTCGATCGAGTGTGTTTTTGTGTCAGTTCTGGTCAAGTTCTGGAGTTGGGTAACTCGATCGAGTAAGTGGGCAACTCGATCGAGTGACCTCTACTCGATCGAGTGGGTGTGGTTACTCGATCGAGTAGGTGCTGTGCGGGTCATATTTGCTTTGAGCCGTAGGCTATGTGCTTACGTTTATTTCTCCTCTTAATAACTCAAAGATATGCTACCAAAAAGGTCTGCCATGTATTCTAGGGCTCAGGAGATGAGTGTTGATGAGATTTCCAAGATGCTTGAGCATAAAGATGCGCTTACCGAGGCCCCTAAGAGGTTTGGGAAGTACAAAGATGCCGGGGTAGACTTTGCCAAAATGAGCACTAAGATATCCCGCTTCAACCCAAAAGAATATATGGGTACTGATGCGCCAATTTTGCTCGACAATTGGCATAGGGAGATGGAGAATATCTTAGGAGTGGTTCATTGTCCCAAGGATTTTAAGGTGGAACAAGCTGCATTCTACCTGAGAGATGCTGCGGGGGAATGGTGGGACAAGGTGAGGGAGAGTGCCCTAGATCTTTATCTGAAGCAGGGTAAGTCAGCTATACCATGGGTTGAGTTCAAGAGAGAAATGAGGAGGGAGTTCGTTCCGGAGCACGTTCACAGTAAGTTAAGGGAGGAGTTTGATTCTTTCACCATAACCTCGGATATGATGGTAGTGGAGTGCTATCATAAGTTTAATGAGAAGTCGAGATATGCTGAGGACATGGGGCTGAGTCAGGAGAACATGGCACTTCGGTTTGAGAAGGGGTTGACCTATCAGATCATGGAGAAGCTACCGGTTGGGGTCCTTACTGATGTTAAGGAAGTGTATGAGAGGGCGGGACGAGTTGAGCGGTTGGTAGAGATGGCCAAAGAATACAAAGAGAGAGGTTCGAAAAAGAGAAAGGCCGAGAGTGAGGGTGGTGGTCAGTCTAGCTACAAGAGGGGTAATCATAACCAGGCAAGGGCTTATTCGTCGGGATCGGGTTTCAGTGGTGGAGCTTCTTATGGGCGTGGACCTGGTGGTAGCAGCAGTTGGAATATCTCTTGTTTCAACTGTGGCGGTATGGGCCAAAAGAGGCATGAGTGTACGAGTGCCGAGGGCAGAGGTTTTCAGAGACCATCGTAGGGGAGCTTTTCGCAGGGTCTGACACAGAGCTATGCTAGCAACCGACCAGCTGGGTTATGGAATAATCAAGGAGGACATGGTAACAACAGTGGTGGGTCCAACCGCAATGGCGGTAATTCTTATCAGAAACCTGCGGCTAACAACAATCAGGGGTCAGCTGCCAAGCCATCTACTTCAGCTAGCACAGTACAAGGAAGTGGACAGAACACCAGTGGCACGTTGTTTATGATGGACAAGAAAGCTGCTGAGGATGATGCACACGTGATTACTGGTACCTTTATTGTTAATGATGTTTCTACCTTTCTTTTGTTTGATTCGGGGGCGTCACACTCTTTTGTATCGTCGAGTCATGCTAAGCTTTTGGGTTTGAGAGAGTTTGAGTCTGTAAAAGATGAGGTTTTTATACCGTCGGGTGAGTCAGTGTCTTGTGGGAGGATGTATAAGGGTGTATCCATGATAGTTGGGCAGGTTGATCTTCTAGTGGATTTGTTAGAATTTCCTATGGATGGTTTTGAGATGATAATTGGTATGGACTGGTTGGGTAAGTAGAGGGCTAGATTAGATTGTCAAAAAAAGAAAGTCTCTTTGAGAGGTCCTAAGGGAGTTAGTGTGTCTTATCGTGGGTTTGCTGTCAAGCCCAAAGTCAAAGTGATTGCAGCGGTGACCTTGAAGTCTAACTTGAGGAAGGAGTGTCCTTTGATTCTATGCCATGTGAAAGATCATAGTATGGTTGAGCCGACAACAGATGAGATACCAGTGGTGGGAGAGTTTTCATATGTTTTTCCGGAGGAGATACCAGGTTTACCACCAACAAGAGAGATATAGATTTCAGTGTGGAGTTGAAACCAGGGACGAGACCGATCTCTAAGGCCCCGTACCGCATGAGTTAAGGGAGCTGAAGAAGCAGTTGGATGACTTGATAGAGAAGTGATACATTAGAGCTAGTGTATCACCGTGGGGAGCACCCGTTTTGTTTGTGAAGAAGAAATATGGGGGCTTGAGGTTATATATCGATTACAGAGATTTGAACAGTGTTACAGTGAAGAATAAGTATCCTTTGCCAAGTATAGATAATCTGTTTGACCAGCTGATTGGGGCAGGAGTCTTTTCAAAGATTGATCTGAGATCAGGGTACCATCAAGTGAGCATTCGGGATGAAGACATACCAAAGACAGCTTTTCGATCGAGGTATGGTCACTATGAGTATGTGGTGATGCTGTTTGGGTTGTCTAATGCGCCGACAGTGTTTATGGATTTGATGTACCGGGTCTTCAGTCAGTTCTTGGATAAGTTCGTAGTGGTATTCATAGATGACATCCTAGTCTATTCTAAGACTAAGGAGGAGCACGAGGAGCATTTGAGGTTGGTGTTGTAAACTCTGCGCGACAATCAGCTGTATGCAAAGTTGTCTAAGTGTGAGTTCTGGCTAGAGAAAGTGGCTTTTCTGGGTCATGTGATTTCTAAAGAGGGCGTATCTGTGGATCCTAGCCAGATAGAGGCAGTAACTAAGTTGGAAGTACCAAAGAACGTGGCCGAGATCAGGAGTTTCTTGGGTTTGGCAGGGTACTATCGACGGTTCGTGAAAGACTTTTCGAAGATTGCCAGGCCTATGACCGCGTTGATGAGGAAAGAGAACAGGTTTTGATGGAATAAAGGTTGTGAGATGGCGTTCCAAACATTAAAGGAGCGTTTGATCAGAGCTCTAGTCTTAGCTTTACCTGAAGGGTGTGAGAATTTTTAGGTGTATATAGATGCTTCGAAGAACGGGTTGGGTTGTGTGTTGATGCAGAACGGGAAAGTCATTGCCTATGCTTCTAGGCAATTGAAGCCTTATGAGGAGAACTATCCGACACATGATCTAGAGTTGGGTGCAGTTGTGTTTGCTCTCAAGACTTGGAGGCACTATCTTTATGGGGCGACCTTTAAGGTGTTTTCTGATCACAAGAGTCTAAAGTACATCTTTACACAAAAGGAGCTGAACATGAGATAGAGTAGGTGGATGAAGCTTATCGGGATTATGACATGGATATCATATACCATGAAGGAAAGGCAAACATGTATGGTTGACGATGCGTTGAGCAGGAAGAATGTGTGATGCGTGCATTTCATATAGTCTTTTTATGCCTACTTTGCACGCATTTTATGTGTTTTACATAGTATTATGCTACAAATGTCCCCCGAGTTGTGTACTTTGGTTTGCTTTGTCTTAATTGCAGGAATGTACCAAAGAGGACGGAATTGTGCTTAGAACTGTCCCTATAGCTTGCATTTAGAAGATGGAAGGAATTGGAGCGAGAGTACTTATGCCTTGGGATGCATGAAGTTGTCTTGGAAGCTAAATCAACGTCCTATGGCTGGTTCAGTGGTAGATTCTTCGATCGAGAGCTTTGCTGGCCTATATGCTCGATCAAGACCTTTTTGATGGTGAACAGTCCTCGATCGAACTCCTGCTATGTTCGATCGAGAAGTGGGTTTTTGCTGTTCCTCGATTGAGTAGATATTATGCTCGATCGAGAGGTTTTGGCTGGAAGTTGATCGATCAAGGAGTTTGGAAGTGCTTGATCGAACACTTTGAGATCTGACACAAGATTTTATTGCGTAAGCCTTATTTAATTGATATCTTAGTTATCGTATTGAGGTTAATAAATATCTCCCCTATATAAAGGAGAGACTTAATTAGGTTTAGGTATCTTTCATTAATCTTTAATCATTCATTAACTCTAGAATTAAGCATTCATTACTTGATTACTCTCGTTCAACGTTGCTTCGCTATTTCTCGGATCTCAACTTGTGTAATTCCTTTCTCTCTTTAATTCATAGTTTTAATTCTATCTTGCAACATTTAATCTCTTATCTCTTAATCGCTGTTAGATTATTAGAATTTATATTTAGTTTATGCAATTTTCTTTTTATTCATCGTTATACCATGTTTAATATTGTTTTATCTATCCTTATCAGTTCTATTATCGTGAGTAGCTAAATTCCTTATTGCTAGGATTAGGGGAGCCATGATAGTAAAACAATGATGCTATAATTAGTTTAGGAGATTTAGTTGTGAGAATTGTTTTATAGCAATATAACAATAATTACTTGGTTTAGTGCACGCAACTGATTCAACTAATCCGGTTAAATTCAAACCTAGATCGGAAGATTGGAATGAATAGACCTGTTATAAACAATAGACTACCCTAATCAGAGCGGAAGCTATTTAAGAAGAATCTAGGGCGGATGGCGGACCGGAAGGACCTTTCCACTACCTTTCTCACATCAGACCGACCGACCTTACCTTTAGCTGATTTGCGTAATATCATGGTGAACCGACATCCTAGCATCATCCTCTTTATTTGATCACACTCCTTTTCATCCTTGCTATTTTTGGTTGTTGTTCCTTTTATTGCTTTTAATTCAGTTCATTAGTTTAGTTAAAACAAATCAATCAAAACCCTCCCATTTTGTGACCGTTGACAGACTAGATAACAAGTAGATAGTGACCGCCTCCCTGTGAATATGATACCCTGCTTACCTCTACTGCATAAGTTTAGGCCGGTTAGGTTTTATTTTTTATAGGTTGCGACAGCCGTGTCAGTGTGCATTCTCTATGTACAGCTATGTCTTTGATGAGGTTGAGAGATGAGGTGGGTAAGATGGGGATACATGTGATTCAAAAAGGGGATGCTAGGGGAGACTTGACAGTGAAGCCGGATCTTTATGATGATATTCGCAGGAAGCAGGCTCTTGATCCTAAGATTAAGGAGTGGAGGGCTGGAGTAGAGAAAGGGACAATGTCTCGGTTCTCTATTCATTTTGATCGGAGTGTTCGGTTTGATGGGAGATGGTGTAAGCCTAAGGATGATGAGTTTTAAAAGGTAATCATGACAGAGGCTCATTGCACACCGTATTCAGTGCATCCGGGTGGTGACAAGCTTTATAAAGATCTAAAAAAGACTTTTTGGTGGCCTGGGATGAAAAGGGAGACAGCTGAGTTTGTGGCTAGATGTTTGACATGTCAAAGGGTTAAGGGGGAGCAGCGAGGACCACAAGGTAAGATTCAGTCTCTTGAGGTACCTGAGTGGAAATGGGAGTCTATCTCCATGGATTTTATAGTGGGTTTACCGAGGAGCCAGCAAGGTAATAACATGATATGGGTGATAGTTGACCGTTTGACTAAGTCAACTCACTTTATTCCAATGAAAGATACATGGAGTAAGGTGCAGCTGGCTAATGGCTACAGGAAGCATGTGGTGAGTTTATATGGGGTGCCAAAAGACATTGTGTCAGATCAGGATACGAGGTTCATTTCTCGGTTTTGGCAAGAGTTGCAGGAGATGATGGGAACTACCTTGAAGATGAGTACTGCGTTTCATCTTGCAACAGATGGACAGACAGAGAGAACTGTCAAGACTTTGGAAGATATGTTGAGGGCTTGTGTAATGGAGTTTGGTGGTAGTTGGGAAGATAGGTTGGACTTGATCGAGTTTTCTTACAACAACAACTACCATACGAGTATTGGGATGGCACCGTTTGAGGCTTTGTATGGGAGGAGGTGTAGGAGTTCGATTTGCTAGGATGATAGTGCTGAGGCGGTTTAGGACCACAGATGGTACATGAGATGATAGAACAAGTGAAAGTGATTCGGCAAAAGATGAAAGCGGCGCAGGATCGACAAAAGAGCTATGCAGACTTACATCGTTGGGACATCGAGTTTCAGGTTGGGGATAAGTTTCTTTTGAAAGTGTCACCTAATTGTGGGGTTATGCGGTTTGGTAAGAAAGGGAAGTTAAGCCAAAATTTCATTGGACCGTATGAGATTTTGGATCGTGTGGGAGAGGTTGCTTATCGGTTAGCTTTGCCACCATCTTTGGATCGTGTACATAATATGTTCCATGTGTCTTAGTTACGGAAGTATGTGAGTGATCCTTCCCATGTGTTAGAGGTGGAGAACATCGAGTTGGATGAATCCTTGTCTTATCTGGAGGTGCCAAAATAGATTCTTGATTACAAGGTTCGCAAAACTAGGTCCGGGGAAACGGTGTTGCTTAAGGTTTTATGGTCTAATCACAATGTCGATGAAGCGACTTGGGAGGCGAAAGAGGTTATGAAGGAGCGGTATCCGTCTCCTTTTGATCAGGTATGTGTGGTTACGGGGACGTAACCATGTTTCTTTTAGGGGGGTAGGAGATGATCGCATAAGATTTTGGTAAGGTTTTATGTCGGTTTTGGTACAGTTAGTGGTTGTTTTGAGTCGGTATGAGTTATGTTTGGTTTTTTTTTGAGTTTTAGTTGCGTTGTTGTGTCGTGGTTGAGTTAGTAAGTTTGTTTTTGAGTATAAGTTTGAACTTCGGGGACGAAGTTCATTTTTAAGGAGGGAAGTCTGTAATACTACGGTTTTATGAGCTGTTGGTTATTTTATCGAGTAAGGCTTACTCTGTCGAGTAAGTGAGTTTTGCTTTCTGGACAGTGTTCTGTCTGTTGGGTACTCGATCGAGTAGGGGCCACTCGATCGAGTACCTCACTTACTCGAATGAGTGCATCGATTCTTACGGGTTTTTGGCCGGGTTTTGATAGCAACGCGAGATTGGTATATAAAGGATTTTTACCAGTTTCTATTTACTCTTGAATTCATTCTAAGCATTTCACAGGATAAAATAAGTTACGTAGCATTCCTTTCTCACATTTCTATCAAATCCAAGGGCTTGAGTCGTCGGATTCCAGAGTTCTTTACACCTTTGAGACTGTCGCATTGTGGGTAAGGTCCTAGTACAGTTTTTATGCTGTTTCGTTAATTTTGGTTAAACCCTAATTAGGTAATTTGGGGGTTTTTGGGAGTATTATTGGTATTAGATGGTGATTGTATGATTGTATGTTGATAGGAGGTGATTTCGTAGAGGAGCGTTTCTGATCTACTGTTGTGTCGACTGTGGTGATTGCATTTCTAGGTAGGGTTTCCTACTCAGTTATTACATGAATATGAGATAGTTGATTGGTTGTTGATTGTTGGTTAATGGCATTTGTCTATATCGTAATTGAATTGGTATTGTTGATGTTCTGGTTGGTGGTTGTTGTTTGTCTGTGGTTCGCGAGGTGCGCCCTCGGCTGAGTGGAGTCACTTGCGGGAGTTGGTTCACGCGCTTGATTAGCCCCTTGAGGAAACCGCCACAAGAGGGCATGTGCACATTATGGAACATGGGTTTGCCCTCGGTAAAGATGAACGAGGCTTAGGTGGTAACGGCTGTGGTCCCCCACTGGCGGTGTGGATTACTGGTTGCGGCCGTAATCTGGCACGGCTAGACCTTCAGGCTAGCCAGGTGAGCGGTGAAGTGACGGTGTTAGAGAATTGTGTTTGTATATTGTTGTTGTATATCTTATATTATGTCTGCAGTAACTAACCCCGTTTAATTGTTTTAAAAACTGTGGTGATCCATTCGAGGATGGTGAGCAGTTATTGAGCAGGTATGATATGGATGCGCGAGGGATTAGCTGGGCATGAGTCACCACGATTCTATTAGAAGTCTTCCGCTGTTATGTTGAACATTTTATTTACTTTAGTTGGTTTTTGAATTTGGAACAGTTGTATCTTACTTTACAGTTTTTGGTTTTTGATGTATTCACCTAAACTATTTATTTAAAGTACGTTCTTTGATGGTCTATTTGGTATACATTGCCTCGGGTAACCAAGATGATAGCATTTTCATGCATTAGGTGGTCTTGGTAAGGCACCTTTGTGTATAGGGATGTTACAGTAGAGCTCGGACTCTCCCTCGAGAACGAAGTAGCCACTGAGAGTCAAGTGGTAGGGGTGGAGGATGACTCCTTGCTTTTAAGGCTTTCGTACTAGAAGACCCATTTCCTGGATGTCTTCATCGGTCGGTTCATAGCCTAGCCCGAAGGGGATGTTGGGACCTTGGTCTGTTTCATAGGAGGCAAGGTGCTCTTCAGTGGGTTGAGAGGTAGGTGTTGGAATATGTGTCCTCCGACAATAATGCCATCACAACTGTCGATCATGATGATCACATGTTTAAATCTCATTTTAAGAATACATGTGGGAAGTAATATTTTACTGTCAACTGGTCCACACATATCGGTAATGATTAGCTGACTAGAGTTTGACATTACTGTCGTGCGACGGTGGTGATCAGTTGATCCCCTTAGGTCATACCTAAAGGGTAACACTCTTAATTGATTATTTAATTGATCGTATATCGATACGGGTTAATTAAATTGCTTAAAATTGACGGATGATTTTGTGAGTTTTACTGACGTGTCTTATTGTAATGATTAAATAAAGATACGGTCTAAGTAATCAAATTGTTTTATTACTTGGATAAAATTATTGTTTACGAAACAATTAAAACTGAATGAATAATTTATTATAAATACAAGACGTTGTGATTTATAATTGATAAACCATTTTTGGTACAAGTAATTATGAATTACTAAGTCGATTTTTGTACATGACGTATTTTTTAATACGTTGATTTTTAATATGTTAAAAATACATTGCATTGTGACATGTCATGTAACATGTAACATATGACAAATTAACAAATGACAAAATATAAAATGGACCTCCCATTTTATGTAAGTGCCGAAAATAAGGAGGGAGTGTTAGGTTTAAATTATGTTAATTAACTTTAAGTGGAAAGCATAATCATAAGACCTAATACATAGCCATGCACACCTAGTTGCTTTTGTGAAGAGCATCTTGGTCATGCATTGGCCCTTGCCACCCCCCATAACCGGTTTTCAAGAGGGCCATTATAGAGAGTTTTTCTCTCTAATTATTCATTCACATCTTGTATTATTTTCTAGTGTAAGAAAATAAAATTTTCTCTAATTCATAAAAGCTTAGAGAAATAAAAATCTCTCTATAATCATCCTCTCTTGGCCGAATTTTCAAGAGGACAAAAACAAATTTTTGGGTCAATTTTAGTTAGATTATTATTATTCTAGATCAAGTAATATTAATCTATTATCTTTGGGAGGGATTTTATCCTTGAATCTTTGTTCTTCCATTTGTAAGGAAAGCTCAAGAACAAGTAAGAAAGAGATCTTACTTGTGCCCTTTTAATCCGAAAATCCATAGTAAGAATAACGATTTCTTCTCTATTTCTATTTATGTTTGCACGCATAAGATTTGTAATTATTTTATGACTAAATAATTTCTCACATATATGAATATGTTATATAATGAGATTAATAAATTCTAACAAGCGGTATCATGAGCTTTAGGTTGTTTGCATGCAAATCGGTTATTGTTTTTCCGAGTTATACGATTAACAAACAAAACTTATAAATTTGTGTTTATTATGAAATATCATGAAATTTATTTTCATGTTAAAGTTTCTGGTCCTAAAATGTATTTAGGATATTTTGGTTTATTTATGGATTTTATTGTTCATTTTATTTAACAATGGCATTAAAATGTGATTTTTATGATAAAAATGTCATTTTTGGACTAAAAATAGCTAAACTTCGATTTTCCAGTGGTTTTTGGATATGTTTTCAAATATATTATCTACTGATGGCCTGTAAATTTTCATAATAAAATGAGTTGTTATGTTCGAAATATGGATTTTTCAAGTTAAAATCTTATTTAAATGGGAAAATAGGTTAATATGATTTATATTTCGAATATCGTCATGAAAATTTAGTATGTTGTTACATGCAATTTTGCACGATGTGTGTAAAATATTTGGCTATAATGAAGTCCTTATGCATGATTTATGAATTTTTGATGAAAAATCACATAAATAGTGACTTTAATTAGTAAAAATTGCTAAAACATACTTCATGACTAAATAAAAACTTCACATGTTGCATTTTATCATATATTTCAGATCTAAAAGTGAAAAGTTAATAAAAATAATTTTTCTCATTTTTTATGGTTATAATTGATAAATCCGATAAACCGCAACATTGTTTTTCTCGATAAATTTTCGAAGTTTTTAACCTAAGTTTTGAACATTATGAGTGTCATGGTATTTTTCCAGAATGTTCATGAGTTTAAATTTCAAATTTCAAATTTATTTGAAATTTTATGATTTAATTTGAAGTTTATGACAAAATTTTGTATTTTAAGCCCATTTATGAACAATATTAAGAAATATAAGTTAATTATTGTCAATATGTTAGTGGAGACTAATTTTGAGTCCTAAGTTGGTTAGGGTAATTAACTTGTACATAAATATGAATTTATGTAATTATTGTGATTATAAAAGGTTAAATCACGCAAATCCATAAAAACCGATTAATATACGATATTGGCTCCTTAAAGGCGATTTAGCATAAAATTGGGCATGTTCATACATATATAATGCTGCATTTTAATTATGATTGTCATTTTTAATTTTATGTAATTTTTTAAAATATGTAATTTTACTTAGTATGGCCTTAGTTTTAATTGATATTACCCGAAATGTATGGAAATATCGATTCGGTTGTAATTTATTGTGATCTCGTATCACCGTTTTGTAATTTAATAGATTTATTTTTATTTTTAATTACAAATGTATAATAGGAAATTATGTATTTTATTATGTAATTTATTTATTCCGGAGCTCCTTGAAGATGGTGACACTCGAGAAGGCGATCCATTAAAGAAAGTGTTGCCTTGAAATGCGTGCCATGACCGAAGTTCAAGGGACCAAAGGAGTTGGTTTCTGAATTTGTAATAGTTTATTAGATTTACTACTCTAGGAAGGCCATACTAGGATTTTATTTATGCTTTGCATTTTATTTATATGTTGCATGCATCGCTAAATCGCCATAACTAAACATGCATTTTTATCGAGTTTATCGACCGTGTCAATCACAATTATCGTAGTTCACCGCTTTAGTTCACTTAAAACGTGATAGATAATAAATTGACATGACCTCTCGCTAAAATAAACAATTGAGACTTAGCCTTACCAAAAACTAGAAACCCTGAAAACCTATTTCGCGAGGGAGTGCACTCGGCCACCCCGGGGTATAAATGTCTATCCACCGAATTCATGTTGATGAGGGATGAATCGGCTACCCCGTGCCCAAGTTAATGTGAATTTGGATCATGGACACATTTATTTGAAATTTGGATTGACCTCAACGGAAGTATTCGTGACCGTAGTCGCATGTGTTCCGGGCTATAGATAAATATTAGAGTAATTTTATCGACCGTGAGTTCTAAAAGTAGAATCGATTAAAGAGTTAATCCACCGAGTTATATTGATGAGGGATGAATCGGCTACCCCGTGCCCAAGTTAATATGAATTTGGATCTCGGAATCATTTATAATAGTTGGGTAGAGGTCGCTATATAAATGCTCATATCTTGTTAAAATATTTACAAGAATGATTTAAAAAGTCAAATGTTAATATTTTCTTTTCCTCCATACTTGTAGTTCATTACAATGAATCCATCAAACGCTACTACACCGATTACCATTGAGTATTGCCACAATGTTTTTGACGACGTTTGCTTCAACAATGATTTCGACACTACTAGAGAACTTTCTTTTGGGATAGGCTCGGATGGAAACATAAACTTCATCACTTCTTCTAAACCTCCTACTACTACAATATCTCTTGTGAGCCGGTCTCAGAAAGACCGCCTCATAAAATCTATAGGATCTTTGTCTTTGGAAGAGAAAGATGCCAAAACTAGTAGGAGCTCAAGCAATCAAGTTCTTGCTTCAAAGGGCAAAAAGGTTAAGAAGAAGGGAAAGAAAGGGAAAAACTTCAAGCAAGTTGAAGATGAGTGCCATTATTGCTATGGCATGGGACATTGGCTTAGGAATTGTCCCGTATATTTGCGAAATATACGGGAAGGAATCATCATTCCAAAAGGTAAAATTCCTAAAGAAATTTATGTTATTGATGTAAATTATACTTCCACTACGACATGGGTACTGGATACCGGTTGTGGTTCTCACCTTTGTAATCATTTACAGGGGTTAAGAGACGTGAAGAGGCTTAGCAAAGGAGATGTGGATCTACGCCTTGGAAATGGAGCTCGAGTAGCGGCCGAATCCAAGGGAACTTATGTATTAGCTTTGCCTAATGGATTTCAGTTGTATTTACATAATTGTTTTTATGTGCCTACACTTTCTAAAAACATTATTTCAATCGCTATGTTGGACATAGACGGTTTTTGTTTTGTCATTAAGAACAATCGTTGTACTATTTCAAGGAACGACTTGATTATAGGCCAAGCTCCTTCCGTTAATGGCATTTACATTTTAGAAACCTCGAATCCGACTAATGACATCTACAACATTCAATCAAAGAAACTCAAATCAAGTGATCCAGATGAATCGTTCATTTGGCATTGTCGATTAGGTCACATAAACGAGAATCGCATCAAAAGATTAATTTCCACTAATGTGATTACACCATTTGATAATAAATCATATGGAACATGCGAATATTGCCTTCTTGGTAAAATGACTTGTAATCCTTTTAGCGGTAAAGGAACTCGAGCAAGTGAACTATTAGGACTCATACATACCGATGTATGTGGACCAATGAGTATCACCGCTCGAGGAAATTATGACTACTTCATAACCTTCACCGATGACTTGAGTAGATATGAGTATATCTATTTAATGAAGCATAAAAGTGAAGCTTTTGAGAAATTCAAGGAATTTCAAAACAAAGTAGAGAACCAATTGAACAAAAAGATTAAGGCACTACGATCCGATCGTGGTGGAGAATATCTTAGCCTTGAATTCGATTCACACTTGAAAGGTTGTGGTATTATATCACAACTTTCTCCACCCGGAACACCACAACTCAATGGTATTGCCGAAAGGAGAAATCGAACCCTACTTGATATGGTTGATCCATGATGAGTCAAACCGAGTTACCGAACTCGTTTTGGGGGTTTGTAATCCAAACTGCAATTATATCTTTGAATAATAGTCCCACAAAGGCAACCGAAAAGACTCCATTGGAGATATGGAAAGGAAGAGTTCCTAATCTATCCTACATGAAGATTTGGGGATGTAATGCTTACGTCAAGGCAAAGACCGACAACAAGCTTGCCCCAAGATCCGAAAAATGCATCTTTGTAGGTTACCCCATGACCTCTCGAGGATATTACTTCTACAAGCCTCAAGAAAACAAAGTGTTTGTGTCTTGCGAGGCTGTCTTATTAGAAAGAGAATTTATTTCTAAGAGACAGAGTAGGAGAAATTTTGAACTTGATGAAGTTCAAGAGCCACAAACCAATATAGAGACGCAAGAAGATGTTCCTTCGTCGTCTAGCACGGTTGTCCCTCCTTCTCTTAGAAGAACGGGCCGAGTTATTCGCCATCCCGATCGATATGTGGGACTTATCGAATAAGATGGAACATTCAATGTGTTGCTTTTAGAAAGTGACGAGCCCGCCACCTACAAGGCCGCAATCTCTAGTCCATATTCCTCCTTATGGCTTGAAGCCATGAAGTCCGAGATGGATTCTATGCATGAAAACCAGGTTTGGAACTTGGTGGATTTGCCTAAAGGGGCAAGACCTCTTCAATGCAAATGGATTTTCAAGGTCAAGAATGGCATAGAAGGACATGATGATGTCTACAAAGCTAGGCTAGTGGCAAAAGGATTTATACAAGTCCAAGGTCTCCATTATGATGAAACCTTCGCCCCCGTAGCCATGCTAAGATCCATACGGATTTTGTTAGCGATTTCCGCATTTCATGATTATGAAATATGGCAAATGGATGTCAAAACCGCTTTTCTAAATGGGCATTTAGAAGAGGAGGTGTACATGATACAACCCAAAGGTTTTGTTGATTCCAAAAATCCTAACAAAGTGTGAAAGTTTAAGAGATCCATTTATGGTCTTAAGCAAGCATCTAGAAGTTGGAATCATCGATTCGATCATGTGATAAAAGAGAATGGTTTCACTCGAAGTGTTGAGGAACCATGTTTATACATGAAATTCAATGGGAGCAATGTTGTGTTCCTAATCTTGTATGTCGATGACATACTACTCATTGGAAATGACATTCCAATGTTGTCTTCCATTAAGAAGTGGTTAGGTAACCACTTCCAAATGAAAGATTTAGGAGAGGCACAACGCATATTAGGTATCCGGATCCATAGAGATAGATCCAAGAGGATATTGGCACTAAGTCAAGATAAGATTCTTCGACGTTTCAGCATGGACAAATCAAAAAGGGGATTGGTACCTATGGTAACTGGGACGATATTGAGCAAGTCTCAATCGCCCTTCGAACCCCATGATGTTGAACGCATGAAGTTGATCACTTATTCTTCCGTTGTTGGATCAATCATATATGCCATGATATGCACACGTCATGAAGTCTCGTATGCCTTGAGCATGACGAGTAGATATCAAGGAAATCCAGGTGAGAGTCACTGGATAGCCGTCAAGAACATCCTTATGTACTTGAGAAGAACTAAGGATTCTATCTTAGTGTTTGGAGGAGACACCGAGCTCCGTGTTAATGGATACACGGACTCAAGTTTTCAAACGGATAGAGATGACATGAAATCACATGCTGGTTTCGTTTTCATGCTCAATGGTTGTGCTGTTAGCTGGAGAAACTTCAAGGAAGCTGTGACTGCGGATTCAACAACGGAGGCTGAGTACATTGCAGCATGAGAAGTTGCCAAGGAAGCTGTATGGATCAGGCAATTCACGGAGGGTCTAAGAGTAGTACCTACCGCCAATGATCCCTTCACTCTCTATTGTGATAATAGTGGGACAATCTTCCAAGCTAAAGAGCCAAAGTCTAGTAATAGATCTAGACATGTACTTAGAAAGTATCATTTAATTAGAGATTTTATTGAAAGAAAGGAAATTGCGATATGTAAAGTTGGGACGGATGACAACATAGCCGATCCGCTCACCAAGCCTTTATCGCAGGCTAAACACAACAGACATATGGTGTCCATGGGTCTTAAACGTGTACCTAGTTTGTGTTAGATTTTGAAATGAAATAAAAAAGTGTTGTTTTTGTTCATGTTCATGATCACATTTGTCTTTTATCTTTTCTTTATACATTGTTACATCCAAACGGGTTGTAGTGACAATTGCACCCCGTTAAAGTGAACACAGATTAACATAGTATTCGCCCATAGTCACTTGTATGAGGTGACGTCTCGAAGTGACTAGAGTGTGATGCGATTGATGGCAAGTTCAAGTGCCATGGAGTCATATGAGAATGACTAGTCGATCACATAGGCAGACTGTTAGGAACACTTTGTCAGGCCTTATGACCGCTTATAGAGTTCTGGCAAATTTATATAGCCTGGTCGTGGCGAGAGCTACTATAGTATTCTAATGAGTTGATTCTTTTGACTAAAGACTGTTCGCCTAAGGTGGCACAGTTTCAGATTAACTTTGATTTATGTTACTACGACCTTCGTAAATGGGGTCAAATGGGCATATTTTGGGTTATGATGGCTGTGGCTAGTCGAAGGGAATAAGTGCGATAGGAATTGTCCACCCCTTGTCAGGGTTATAACAATATCTCAGGGCCACTCGAGGAGTAATGAACTCGAAATGCGTGGCCACGCTCGGAAGGTATCTATGGTAGATAATTCCGGTCAATCAGTTATTCTCCAGATCGAGGAAACCACTCTCGATATGATCACTTGTAAGTACGACCCGAAAGACACCTTGCATTGAGTGGGAGATAGTAATAGGACAAGAGAATTGGTGACGCACACTTGTCGAGGACAAGTGGGAGATTGTTGGAATATATGTCCTCCGACAATAATGCGATCACAACTGTCGATCATGATGATCACATGTGCAAATCACATTTTAAGAATACATGTGTGAAGTAATATTTTACTGTCAACTGGTCCACACATATCGGTAATGATTGGCTGACTAGAGTTTGACATTACTATCGTGCGACGGTGGTGATCAGTTGATCCTCTTAGGTCATAGCTAAAGGGTAACACTCTTAATTGATTATTTAATTGATCGAATGTCGATACGGGTTAATTAAATTGCTTAAAATTGAAGGATGATTTTGTGAGTTTTACTGACGTGTCTTATTGTAATTTGATTAAATAAAGATACGGTCTAAGTAATCAAATTGTTTTGTTACTTGGATAAAATAATTGTTTACGAAACAATTGAAACTGAATGAATAATTTATTATAAATACAAGACGTTGTGATTTATAATTGATAAACCATTTTTGGTACAAGTAATTATGAATTACTAACTCGATTTTTGTACACGACGTATTTTTTAATACGTTGATTTTTAATATGGTAAAAATACATTGCATTGTGACATGTCATGTAACATGTAACATATGACAAATTAACAAATGACAAAATATAAAATGAACCTCCCATTTTATGTAAGTGCCGAAAATAAGGAGGGATTATTAGGTTTAAATTATGTTAATTATGTTTAAATGGAAAGCATAATCATAAGACCTAATACATAGCCATGCACACCTAGTTGCTTTTGTGAAGAGCATCTTGGTCATGCATTGGCCCTTGCCACCCCCATAACCGGTTTTCAAGAGGGCCATTATAGAGAGTTTTTCTCTCTAATTATTCATTCACATCTTGTATTATTTTCTAGTGTAAGAAAATAAAATTCTCTCTAATTCATAAAAGCTTAGAGAAATAAAAATCTCTCTATAATCATCCTCTCTTGGCCGAATTTTCAAGAGGACAAAAACAAATTTTTGGGTCAATTTTAGTTAGATTATTATTATTCTAGATCAAGTAATATTAATCTATTAAGAGGTTATCTTGGGTATTCATCTTTGGGAGGGATTCTATCCTTGAATCTTTGTTCTTCCATTTGTAAGGAAAGCTCAAGAACAAGTAAGAAGGAGATCTTACTTGTGCCCTTTTAATCCGAAAATCCATAGTAAGAATAACGATTTTTTCTCTATTTCTATTTATGTTTGCATGCATAAGATTTGTAATTATTTTATGACTAAATAATTTCTCACATATATGAATATGTTATATAATGAGATTAATACATTCTAACAGTAGGCCCGGGAAATAACCCTGGCACATCAAGATGTGGTTGATCGGCAGGTTCGAGAACGGGTCACAATCAAAGGGTGTTGGTTCATTGGTTAGGGCATACACATTTTGGAATCCCCACATTTCATTGTCGTCCTCCTCAATGACTTGAGAGGCTATTCCCTTCTTCATGATAGCCTTGATCGGGGATGCAGGAATTGTGATTGTTTTCCCGTTGAAGGGGACCCTGATTTTCTGATGAAGGGTGGAATAGACGGCCTTGGCCGCTTGAATCCAGGGGCGTCCTAGAAGCATGTTGAAAGAGGCGTCGATATTGACCACCTGAAAACTGGCTTGTCTTTCAAGGAGTCCCGTTGCATTGGTCAAGGTGATGAGCCCCGCGACCTTACGAAGAGTGCCATCATAGGCCCGTACTCCTTGATTAGTTGGGATTAGGTTAGCTTCCTTGATACCCAGTTTATGGGCCGTCTTGAGGGGAATGACGTTGACCGCAGATCCGTCATCCACTAGGACCATAGGCACGTTCCTTTTTAGGCACTGCACAGTGATGTACAGGGCCAAGTTATGGTTGGCTCCGAACGGAGGGATATTTTCGTCGGAGAAGATGACTGGGTTGTTCAAGTTAGGGACATCCCTGGTCATGTATGCTACCACTTCTTCAGAAGAGGAGGTAGAGGGAACTGTCAACTTCCCTAAGGCCTGTAGCAAAGCCTGCCGATGTTTGAAGATGTGGTGATTAGTTGCCAAATGGATATTTTGGCCTTGGCCTTTTGTAGTTTCTTAAGGATCGAGTTCTCGGGAATCCTGGGTTGAACGTCCACTTCCGGGACGACTTGGTCATTTGTTGTTGGATTAGTTGTTGAATTGTTCGGATTCTGGTAGGGGCGTCCTGATCAGGTAAGGTGATCGATCTCTTTTGCCCGTTTGCCTTTTTCCGAAACAATGTAGACATCCTCTGCGTCGTCTCTCCAGATACCGTTGATTTCGGGATCGCGAGGGTACCTTGTATGGGTATTCCTCGGCAGATAGTTTTTGTAGGGGAAGTTTTTATGGGGGTATTTTTTGTTGGAATATGTGTCCTCCGACAATAATGCGATCACAACTGTTGATCATGATGATCACATGTTTAAATCTCATTTTAAGAATACATGTGGGATGTAATATTTTACAGTCAACTGGTCCACACATATCGGTAATGATTGGCTGACTAGAGTTTGACATTACTGTCGTGCGACGGTGGTGATCAGTTGATCCCCTTAGGTCATACCTATAGGGAAATACCCTTAATTGATTATTTAATTAATCGTATGCCGATACGAGTTAATTAAATTGCTTAAAATTGACGGATGATTTCTGAGTGAGATTAACGTGTCTTATTATAATTCGATTAAATTAGATACGGTCTAAGTACTTGAATTGTTTTATTACTTAGATAAAATTATTGTTTACGAAACAATTTGAAATTGAAATTGAATGAATAATTTATTATAAATACAAGATGTTGTAATTTATAATTTGATAAACCATTTTGGTACAAGTAATTATGAATTACTAGTCGATTTTGTATATGACATATTTTATGAGTATATTGATTTTTAATATGTTAAAAATACATTGCAATTTCACATGTCAAGTAACATGTCACATATGTCACAATTGACAAATGACAAAATAAAATGGACCATCCATTTCATGTTAAAAGTGCCGAAATAAGGGAGGGAGTATAAGATTTATATTGTGTTTTTATTTTAAGTGGAAAACACAATGATTAAATCTAACTAGTAGCCTTGCATACCTATTCTTTCTTGGGTAGAAAAACTAGCTCATGCATTGGGCACTAGTCACCCCTCCCCACCGGTTTTCCAAGAGGGAAATATAGAGGGTTTTTCCTCTATGATTCATTCTACTACTTCACAATATAATTTCTAGTGTAAGAAATATTATCATTCTCTCTACACCTTGTGAAAACCTAGAGAAATAAAATCCTCATAAATCTTTCCTCTCTTGGCCGAAAAATACAAGAGAGAACAAAATTTATTTTGTGTCAAATTTTAAGTAAGACTTGTATTATTTCTAGTACAAAATAATATTAGTTATTAAGAGGTTTCCTTGGGTATATACATTTGGGAGAGGTTCTATTTTGGACCTTTTGTTCATCCATTATTAGGAAAGCTTAAGAACTAACAAGAAGGTGATCTTGTTGGTGCCCTAATATCCGAAACCTCAATGTAAGATTGACGATTTCTTCTTTTATCTTGCTTTAGTTCGCATGCATAAGATCTAGGATTTATTTTATGACTAAATAAATAAATTCATATATGAATATGTAAATTAATGAGATTAATGAATCTAACAATTTTTGTGGGGTTGATTATTGTGGGGTTGATTAATGTTGGGTGCATGCCAGAATGGTCGCGGGAGCAATCCTTTCTGGAAATGGGAGTTTTGGGTGTTTGGAGGACCCTTCCTTGGGCGTGATTTTGGTGTTGGCGGGTTGAATACCAGCCAGTGGTAGGCGTCCTCAAGTCGGGTGATCCTTTTTGAGAGACTGGCTATGGCTTCTTCAACCTGCTGGAACATGGTGAGCATGGTTGCGGCTGATGTGACTCTTATTTACGCACATTTAGTCCTCTAACTGTCCTAGTTCCTATGCTTTTTAGTGTGTATTAGGGTCATTTCTTATCTTTAGCTTCCTATTATTCATATTCTATGAGGTTTGGTGTCCTTTGTAGGAGAGGAGCACTAACCTTGCTCAAACGGAGTGAAACGAAGCTAAATTGGTAACATCCAACGACCAAGAATCAAAGAGGAGACCAACACTAAAGGCCTAAGTCAATAAATCAAGTTTTAGAGTAATGAAGGACAACCCCCACGACCCAAGAATCAATCCCCACAAGTTGTTGGGCAAGGATGGCGAGAAGGGAGCCATTACAAGAGAAAATTTCTTGGAACCACATCAAGAGTTTCTTGTTTGGCTATGAAACTATGAGAGATGAAACGACGTCGAAAAATCAAGTGTTCTAGGCTTTCGAATCACTCCAATAGGAGTCAGGATGAGGAAATGACGTCCGTTTATAATCCGAGCTCAAATAGACAAGCTGAGCGTCAAGACGGGCGTCCCAGACTCAGGACGGTCGTCCTAGACTCAGGACGGGCATCCCCAAGTCAGGATGAGCGTCCCCAAGCCAGGACAGGCGTCCCTCAGTGCAGGATGATTATCATCATTTAACCCCTTAGTTAACCTAATTCTTGTACCCACTATATATACCCCTCTTGTATTTAGAGGAGATTAAGTTCCCTTAGGTTAGATTAAGCTCTCATTAGAACTAGATTAGAATAGATTAATCTTTTATCATTCTATAAATTGCACTTTAATATTTCCTCAATTATTTCTAAAACAATCTTAGATTTAGCGTGGTACTTGAAGAATTCTTGGGTTTGTATTGGGAAATTGACAAATCTCCACCATTAATCCAAGGGTTTCTTCAATTGTTCTTCCATTTCCTTTGTTCAATTCAAGTTGTTTACATTTGGATCTCTTAGGTATGTATTTGAAGACTAAGTGACAAGTCTCCATCTTTATTTAAGGATTATTCTTTATTTATGATCATCTTTGCTCTCCAAGTTGGTAACATTCTTAATCCCTTTTTATTTACTTGTTAATCTCTTGTTTATTACTTTGCTTAATCATCTTGTTCAATTATGTTGTGATGTTTGACACCATTGCTAACATGTTCACCGTGATAATGATAAGTAGTCTCTTAGCTAGGGTTAGTGGGGGATTAGGGGAGTAATTATAGGATAAATATATGCTTAATGAGTTCATATGATTGCTTGCTTATTGTACTTTCAACTTATACACATGTTATGTTTGATGAAATGCTTGATTGACAACCTAACATGATTCTCTTATCCTTTCAACAAGACTTATAAGACATAAACTAACTCAAGGCTTGTTAGACCATGCATATAGTTGAATAGGGAAGACTAAGTTGATGTAGGTGTTGTAAACTCTTGATCGACTCGGCTCCGGGACCTAAAACTCTCTAGGAATTGTAAGATATAAACTAACTCGATTCCAACACTTATAATTGCTTGCATCTATGTGACTCATTTATGCTATCTTACCATGATTCCCCTATGATCCCATGACACCCTAGTGTCTTTTTTCATTTGTTTATATCCGTAGTTTTGTTGCTTGTTTTACCTTTCATTGCTATTTATTGCTTTCATTAGTTTAGAATCATCAACTCTAATCAATTGTGACAAACCAAGTGCAACTACAATATTGAACAATTTGAATACCCCCGTCCTTTGGGTTCGACTCCGACTTACTGTTGGAATATGTGTCCTCAACAATAGTGCGATCAGATGATTTAATATCACAATTAAATCTCATATTAAGAACATGTAAGGGATGATTTTTTATATAATCAACTGATCATCATTAATCGGTAATGATTGGCTAACTAGAGTTTGACATTACTGTCGTATGACGGTGGTGGTCAGTTGATCCCTTAAGGTCACACCTAAAGGACAATTCCCATAATAGACAAACTGATTACGATACAAGTTGATCAATTCCTTAAAATTGAACAATTCACTTGTGAGAGAGAATATTGATATCTTATTGTAATGGGATTAAATAAGATTTATTTTAGTAATTGAAATACTTATTACTAAAATTGTTTATTGTTTGTGAAACAATTGAGATAAGAATGAATGGTTAATTATAATTACAAGATGTTGTGAATCATAATTATATGACCCATTATATTTATGTGACCAAGTATGTAACACCCCCTCATACCAAGGTGCCTTACCAGGACCACCCTACCATGAAAGTGCGTTACCATCTCGGTTTCCCGAGGTTAGTATATACCAAAGCGTCTGAATTGAGCATTATTATTAAAGTACTGTGAAATGCAAAGTTTACAAGATCCAAAACCAAATATTGTCTAACGAAATACAACTTCAAAGTCTTAACATTAAAGGAAAACTCGCTAAGACTCAGACGGTGATGCTATGACTCGTGGTGGCAAATCTCCCAAGATAATCCCCAAGCTCTCACTAGCAAAACCTGTCAAGCCTGCTCACCATCCCCGAATGGATCACCGCAGATTCAACAAACAACAACGGGGTCAGTATTATTCAACTAATAAGACAACAAATGCAATAATCGTCTGATCATCACCAATTCCCAATCATCCAAGCTCATATAGTAACTGACTACACACCAAAGTGTGTAGCCCTGCCAGATTACCCATCGCAACAGGTAATCCTCGCCGCCAGTGGGTGACCGCAGCCGATCCCACCTAGTCCAGCTCCTCAACGAGCGACAACGATCCCTGTCCCTTAATGTGCACATCCCCTCCCGTGGCGGGTTCCACGGAGGGCGAACTAGGGTGTGAAGCCACTCCCGCAAGTGACTCCACCACAATCACAATCACATGACATCACAGTCATCTCAATCCCCTCACACCAACACTGTCACAACAACCTCCATACTACGATGATCAACAGACAACGATAATTACAACAACATGTCATGTAAAGCACAGTAACCTGAGTAGGGAAACCCTACCTTAGCAATCAACAGCAGTATGCAACACGAACAATAAAAAAGGCTCCTCTACGAAGTCTTCTCCTATACAATGATCATGCAACACGATTACACTTTGTACAATTCCCAAAATCTTATTCTCATATAAATGTACAGTAACTCACAAAAGTACCAATAATCACGAAGATAGAACTTACCAACAGTGCAACGAGAACTTATACACAAGAATCACGACGATTACCCACACAATGACGCCACGAAATGCTTACGAGAAGGATTAGGGAATGATTTGGGTGTGATTAGGGTAACGTAGAAATGATAAAGCTTTTGAAATGATATTAGAAACTGACGCGGAAATATAAAATACCCTAAACATTCCCTAATCAAACCGTCGAAATAACACTCCGCCAAACCGGACACTCGGTCGAGTAAGTGCATACTCGGCCGAGTGTCCAATACTCGGTCGAGTATTCACTATACTTGGCCGAGTATTCCTCGGCAGAACCAAAATAACCCACAGCCAAAGCACTACTCGGCCGAGTAGGCTCTACTCGGTCGAGTAGTCACCAAGGAAAATCCGTAGTGTTACAATCTTTCCCCCTAAAAAGAACTTCGTCCCGAAGTTCACACTCTACTATACAAGCAAGCACAACACTACATCACAAGACTATACCAATAACATAAGACAACTCCAAGGAACTATAAAAGCACCACAACAAGCTACCACAAAAATCATTTCCCGACTCGAACCAAACAAAGAAAACAAAATAAAACACTATCGCGACCATCTCCTACCCCCCTAAAAAGACAACGGTTACGTCCCCGTAACCAAACATACCTGATCAAAAAGGTTAGGAAAACGTTCTCGCATAGCTTCCTCAGGTTCCCATGTGGCTTCCTCCACATTATGATTAGACCAAAGGACCTTGAGTAAGACCGTCTCACCATTCCGGGTCTTACGAACCTTGCGATCAAGAATCTCCTTAGGAATCTCGGCATAGGACAAGGATTCATCAAGTTCGATGTTCTCCATCTCGAGGATATGCGACGGATCACTCACATACTTCCGGAGTTGAGATACATGAAAAACATTGTGCACTCTATCCAAAGCTGGTGGTAAAGCTAACCTGTAGGCTACCTCGCCAACACGGTCCAAAATTTCATAAGGACCTATAAACTTTTGGCTTAGCTTACCCTTTTTCCCAAACCTCATAACACCTCGCATAGGTGACACTTTCAAAAGAACCTTGTCACCTACCGCAAACTCAATGTCCCTGCGGTGTAAGTCGGCGTAGCTCTTCTGGCGATCTTGAGCTGCTCTCATCTTTTGGCGAATCAACTGGATTTGCTCAACCATATCTTGAACCAATTGTGGCCCTAAAACCACTGCCTCGGAACTATCATCCCAACAAACTGGACTTCGGCATTTTCGGCCATACAAAGCTTCAAAAGGTGCCATCCCAATGCTTGTATGATAACTATTATTGTATGAAAACTCGATCAAATCAAGTCTGTCTTCCCAACTGCCCCCAAAGTCCATAACACATGCCCTTAGCATGTCTTCTAAGGTCTTGATGGTCCGTTCTGTCTGACCATCGGTTGCCGGATGAAAAGTTGTACTCATTTTCAACGTTGTACCCATCAACTCTTGCAGTTCTTGCCAAAACTTTGATATGAACCTCGCATCGCGATCAGAAACGATATCTTTCGGGATACCATGTAACCGAACCACATGCTTTCTGTAACCCAATGCCAGCTGCATCTTAGACCAAGTATCCTTCATGGGAACGAAATGGGCTGACTTGGTCAACCGATCCACAATCACCCAAATCATGTTGTTACCTTGTTGTGACCTAGGTAACCCCACAATAAAGTCCATGGAGATCGACTCCCACTTCCACTCGGGCACTGTCAAAGACTGAATCTTACCTTGGGGTCTTCTTTGTTCACCTTTGACCCTTTGGCAGGTCAAACATCTAGCCACAAACTCAGCTACATCCCTCTTTATGTTCGGCCACCAAAAAGTCTTCTTAAGGTCTCTGTAAAGCTTGTCACCACCCGGGTGAACTGAATAAGGAGTGCAATGAGCCTCTAACAAGATCATTCTCCTTAACTCTGCATCGTCAGGAACACACCATCTCCCATCAAAACGAACACTCCCATCTGGATGTATAGAGAACCTGGAAGCTGCTCCACTCTCTACCTTTGACTTCCACTCCTGGATCTTAGGATCAAGCTCTTGCTTACTTTTGATGTTTTCATACAACTCTGGTGCGATCGTCAAATCCCCGATGGTATCCCCCTCTCGAATCATAAAGATCCCCAAACTAGACATCTCATCCCTCAACTTCAGCAAGGACATAGCTGTACATAGCGAATGAACGCTCTTCCTACTCAATGCATCTGCAACAACATTAGCTTTACCCTCGTGATAGATGATCTCCATATCATAATCTCCAATCAGCTCCATCCACCGTCTCTGTCGCATGTTAAGCTCCTTCTGAGTGTAGATATACTTTAAACTCTTATGATTAGAGAACACCTTAAAAGTTGCGCCACAAAGGTAGTGCCTCCAAATCTTAAGAGCGAACACAACTGCACCCAGCTCCAGATCATGAGTAGGGTAGTTCTCCTCATATTGCTTCAGCTGCCTCGAAGCATAGGCTATCACTCTCCCTCCCTGCATCAAGACACAACCAAGACCGTTCTTTGAAGCGTCGGTATAGACCTCAAAGTTCTCACAACCCTCTGGCAAGGCTAGGATAGGAGTTGTGGTCAAACGTTCCTTTAAGGTCTGAAACGCCGTTTCACAACTCTCATCCCAAACAAATCTGACTTCCTTCCTCATCAAGGATGTCATAGGCCACGCTATGGTAGAGAAATCTTTCACAAATCTCCTGTAGTAGCCGGCAAGGCCTAAGAAACTCCGAATCTCAGCAACATTCTTCGGCGATTCCCACTTGGTAACGGCTTCAATCTTACTAGGATCCACAGATACCCCCTTCTTAGATATTACATGACCCAGAAAAGCCACTTCCTCTAACCAGAACTCACACTTGGACAACTTGGCATAGAGCTGATTTTCTCTCAAGGTCTGCAGAACTATCCTCAAGTGCTCTTCATGCTCTTCCTTAGTCTTAGAATAAACTAGGATATCGTAGATGAAAACAACCACAAACCTATCCAAAAATGGTGTAAAGATCCGGTTCATCAAATCCATAAAAGCTGCTGGCGCATTGGTTAACCCAAAAGGCATCACCACGTACTCGTAGTGACCATAACGAGATCGGAATGCTGTTTTAGGAATATCTTCATCCGCTATCCTCACCGATGATACCCCGACCTCGCATCAATCTTAGAGAACACACTTGCTCCACTTAGGCGATCGAACAAATCATCAATCCTCGGAACGGATACTTATTCTTCACTTTGTGACCCGATTAAGCTCTCTGTAATCAATGCACAGTCTCATACTCCCATCTTTCTTCTTTACAAAAAGAACTGGAGCTCCCCACGGTGACACACTAGGCCGGATATAACCCTTGCCTAACAACTCATGTATCTGCTTTTTCAACTCTGCCAACTCTTTAGGTGCCATACGGTAAGGTGCTTTAGATATAGGACCCGTTTCCGGCTTAAGCTCCACGCTGAAATCGATATCCCTCTTGGGAGGCAAACTCGGTATTTCCTCAGGAAAGACATCTTCGAATTCTTTCACCACGGAAATCTCAGAAGCTGTCGGCGGCTCTACTCGGTGATCTCTCACATGACAAAGAATTAAGGGACACTTCTTCCTTAAACATGACTTTAAGGTCATAACTGCTATAAACCTACACTTAGGCTTTACCACAAACCCTCTATAGGACACCCTAACACCCTTGGGACCCTTTAAAGACACTCTCTTTTGTCGACAGTCTATCCTGGCATCATACCTACCTAGCCAATCCATCCCGACAATCACCTCAAACCCATCCTTAGGAAACTCTAACAGGTCTACTGGTAAATCTACCCCTCCAATCACCATAGATATACCCTTATATAACTTGAGACACGACACAGACTCCCCCGAAGGTATGAACACATCATCTTTTACAACCTCAAACTTTCCCAAACCCATAGACATAGCATGACTTTTAGACACAAAAGAATGTGTAGCCCCAGAATCAAACAAAACAAAGGACGGTACATTATTAACAAGAAAGGTACCGGTAACTACATGAGCATCATCTTGTGCTTCCTGCTTGTCTATCATGAAGAGCTTTCCACTGTTTTTCTGTCCTCCACCCTGAACTGAAGCATTGGAGGTACTTGGCTTAGCTGCCGAATCCTGGGTGACGCTGTTATTCTGGCGCTGATAAGGTCCACCACCACCGCGGTTGTAACCGCCCTGGTTACCCCGTCCACCTCTGTTGCCCCATGAACCTCCCGGTCGGTTGCTAGCAAAACTCTGAGTCGGCCCCTGAGAAAAATTTCCTGATCGAGCTCCTGAACCATTGCCGGGCTTGTAGCTCGTGCATTCCCGCCTTTTGTGGCCTATCCCACCACAGTTGAAGCACGTAAGGTTGGTGTTGTCACTTACAGCGCGACCTCCATTCTTTCCCCGGCCACGAGAACCTCCAGAGAAACCAGCTCCACTAGAAAAAGCCTTAGCATGGTTGAAATTCCCTTTCTTGTTGGTTGGCTGATTGTTGTTCCCGCTATCAGCCTTCCTCTTTTCTGTAGCAGTCCTCTCCTCGATTGTGATTGTGGTGGAGTCACTTGCGGGAGTGGCTTCACACCCTAGTTCGCCCTCCGTGGAACCCGTCACGGGAGGGGATGTGCACATTAAGGGACAGGGATCGTTGTCGCTCGTTGAGGAGCTGGACTAGGTGGGATCGGCTGCGGTCACCCATCGCGGCGAGGATTACCCGTTGCGATGGGTAATCTGCGGGGGCTACACACTTTGGTGTGTAGTCGGTTACTATGTGAGCTTGGATGATTGGGAATTGGTGATGATCCGACGATTATTGCATTTGTTGTCTTATTAGTTGAATAATACTGACCCCGTTGTTGTTTGTGGAATCTGCGGTGATCCATTCGGGGATGGTGAGCAGGCTTGACAGTTTTTGCTAGTGAGAGCTTGGGGATTATCTTGGGAGATTTGCCACCACGAGTCATAGCATCACCGTCTGAGTCTTAGCGAGTTTTCCTTTAATGTTAAGACTTTGAAGTTGTATTTCGTTAGACAGTATTTGGTTTTGGATCTTGTAAACTTTGCATTTCACAGTACTTTAATAATAATGCTCAATTCAGACGCTTTGGTATATACTAACCTCGGGAAACCGAGATGGTAATGCACTTTCATGGTAGGGTGGTCCTGGTAAGGCACCTTGGTATGAGGGGGTGTTACAAAGTATCACTAGTCAATTTGTTGTATGTAATTTAATTAATTTATAAAATGATATTTATGTGATAAATATGCATTAAATTAATTAATAACATGTAAAATACTATATGTGACATATTGTGTGACAAATGACAAATTGACAAAATAAAATAGTAGTCCATTTTATGTAGGTTGGACCTAAATGGAGGGAGTGTTAGTGGGTTTTGGTGTTTTATTTTATATGATAAAATAGCATGATGATGCCTACCTACACCTAGTCTTACACCTACTCTTACACATCTTACACATCCAATTCTTGTGAAAACAAAATAGGAAAGTAAGATGCCCTCTTTAGACACACCCTACCCGGCCTCCACCTCCTCTTTATGAGAACTTTGTTCTCATTTTCCATTCACTCATTCATTCATATTTTTCTACATGCAAAAATATTCTCATATTCTCTCAATCTCTCTAAAACAAGTTTTTAGAAATACAAGCATTTGTTCATCCATTCTAATATCAAAATAAAATTACTAGTGTAGTAATATTGACAATATTAGAATAAATTTTAAGGATACTAGTTTATTAATCTAGTTAATTAGTATACTAGTTTAAGGGATAAGTCTTGGGTGCAATCTAAGGAGGATCTATACTTTGGGATTTTTGGAGGATCATCCAACATATTAAGCTCAAGAACAAATAAGGAAGGTGACCTTATTTGTGCCCTATATTTCGGACCTATATACAAAATAAGGGACATTGTTTTTCTTCATAAATATCTTATTTTGTTATGCATGTACTAGATCTAAAGAACAAATAATTAAAAATTTAATTAGTTCACTATTAGAGGAGTCTAATAAGAGGTAAATAAACCTAACAAGTGGTATCAGAGCATAGGATGTTGCATGTATAATCGGTTATTGTTTTTCTGACTTAAAATGTTAACATATAAAACTAAAAATTTGTGATTTATATGAGTAAGCCATGAATTAATTATGCATGTTATATATTCTGGTCCTGAAATATTTTTAGGTCATTTTTATGATTTATGAAAATTTATTGCTCATTTTAATGATTTTTAGTGATTTTATTACATTTTTATGAGTAAAATGAACTTTTATTCACTAAAATAAGTTAACCTTCACTAATGGCCGTGGTATTTTAGTATGACCTCACTTGAATATTTTATGTATTGCATATAAAATATCATATTAATGTGATTAATATTTCATGATTTATAAATTTTTAGTTTAAAAATGGCTTAAATGGAGGTTAAATGACTAAAAATGGTTAAACTTACTCTCTGACCTTGAACATTTTATATGACCTCACATGAATATTTTACAAGTTGTGTGTAAAATCTCGTATTAATTGGATTAATATTGCATGATTTATGATTTTTATGAGATAAAAATGGATTAAAAGAGGTAAAATGGTTAAAAATAGTTAAATTTCGAATTAGGCCATGAAACTTTAATATGATGTCATATGCATGATTTAAAGAGTTTATGTAAATTTTGTGATGAAATGATCTCATTTAGCATGATTTATGAATTTTTAGAGTAAAAATGGTATAAATAGTGACTATTTTAGCATAAATAGCTAAAACGAATTACATGGCATGAGAAAATTTTGTTAGGTTGCATAAATATCCCACTAATCATATATAAGGTTTTAAAATTGATTGGATTAATGTTTGGATACTTTAGATGTTTTATGAGATAAAACCGGTAAAATGCAACTATATTTTCTCAAATTAATTTGGATATTTTAACCATGATTTTTGACATTATGAGTGTCATGTAAATATTCTATAATGTTCAAAAATTTAAAATTCAAATTTTAAAATTATTCTAATTTAATTTGGATTTATTTCATAAATATTATGATTTTAAGGTAAAAAATGAGCATAAAAATTAAATCAAGTTGAATTATTGTCAAAAATTTAGTGATGACTAATTTTTGAGTCCTAAGAGTGTTAGGATAATTAACTTGAGCCTAGATGTGATTTCAGTGTTAATTTGTGATTTTAAGAAGTTACGATCACGCGTTTCCATAAAACTGGGTTATATATACGATATAAGTTAAATAGGGCGATTTGGCAAATAATTTGGCATGATAGATACATATTATAATGCTGCATATTTCAATTGTTGAATGTCTTTTATTTATATAATTTTGAATTATGTAATTTTATCTTAGTATGGCCTTGGTTTTAATCGATATTACCCGTAATGAAAGGGAATATTGATTCGGTTGTAATTTAATGTGATATCGTATCACTTTTATTTTTATTAGTTTTTCCATTTTACAAATGTATAATAGGAATAACTTTGTATTTTTCTTATTATTTGTAATCATGGAGATTCTTCAAAAGGTGCCATTCGGAAAGGCGTTCCGACAAAGACGGTGTTCATGGGAGGCGTGCCACTTGAAGATTCAAGGGACCAAAGGAGTTGGTTTCCGAATATGTAATAGATTATTTGATTTTTTATTTTTTAGGAAGGTCATACTAGGAATTTTTATTATTGCTTTGCATTTCTTTTAATATATTGCATGCATTGCCAAATCGCCATAACAACACATGCATATCACATCGAGTCATCGACCGTGTCAATTATAATTATCGTAGTTCCCCACTTTAGTTCACTTAAAACGTGATAGATATAAAATTGACAAGACCTCTCACAAATTAATAATTGAGAATTAGCCTTACTAAATAGTAGAAACCATGAGTCCCAATTTCATAAGGAAGTAGGCTCGGCTCACCAGGGTGCTAAACTTGTTACGTTGCGTAAGTGGGTAATAAAATGTTATTACATCGAAATTTGGAATGAGCTCAACGGAAGTATTCGTGACCATAGTCGCATGTGTTCCGGGCTAAAGATAAATATTAAAGTAATTTTTATCGACCGAGAGTTCTAGAAATAGAATCGATTAAGAGGTTAATCCATTGAGTTATATTGATAAGGGATGAATCGGCTCACCGTGCCCGAATTAATATGAATTTGGATCTCAGAATCATTTATAATAGTTGGGTAGAGGTCACTATATAAATGCAATACTTGTTCACAAGTATTATTAAAATGATAGATGTTAATTATTTCCTTTTCGATTTTGTAGTTATTTAATCGCAATAAATTCATCTAATACTCCTACACCAATCACCATTGATTCATGGCTCCAATCATTCGATGAAAAGCGCTCCGAGTATGACAATGATACAATTAGAGAATTACGATGTGACATTGGCCAAGATGGAAATCTTTGCGTCTTTACCACCTCCACACCACCCACTCCAATATTAATGCCCATCACCTTGGTAAGAAAATCTTGTGAAGAAAATCTCGCTAAACCCAAGGCATCCTTGTTTGAAGAAACAAGGAGAAATATTAAATTCAGTGGGAGTTCTAGCAAGAATGTTCTTGCAACTGAAAGGAGTAATGGTATTAATAAAGGAAAGGCAAAGATGGGTGAGAAACCCAAACCTGATAATGAATTGGAAATGGATAGTGAGACTACCACAACCAAGCTAAGAAGGGTGCTCAATCTTATGAAGAATGTCATTATTGTAATGTCATGGGCCATTGGAAGCGAAATTGCCCAAAGTATTTGGGAGATATCAAAGTTGGACTTATTACTCCAAGTGGGACTTGGAAATGTGGAAAAGCTAAACAAGAGTGATATAAATCTCCGACAAGGAAATGGAGCTAGGGTAGCCGCCACTTCGAAAGGGACTTGTGTACTTGTTTTAGCTAATAGCTTTGAGTTATTATCTACATAATGGTGATTATGTACCTATTTATCTAAAACATTATTTCATGTTAGACATGGAAGGATTCATATTTCGCCATCAAAAACAATTATTGTATTTTGTTGAATATGACTTGGCTGTGAGCCAAACCACTTTTATTAATGGTATTCATGTTTTAGACACTTCCAACTCAACTAAAGATATATATAACATACAATACAAAAGACTCATAACAAGTGATCCAAATGATTTGTACATTTGGCTTTTTCGATTAGGTTACATAAATGAGAAACGCATTAAAACGCTAGTGTCAACTAGAATTATTGAACTCCCTTTAGTGGTAAGGGGACATGAGCAAGTGATTTGTTAGAACTAATACATGCCGATGTATATGTTCTAATGAGCATCACCGCAAAGGGAATTTATGACTACTTCGTCACTTTTACCGCTGATTTAAGTAGATATGGGTATATTTAATTAATCAAAATTAAAGTGAAGCATTTAAGAAATTTGAGAAATTTCTAAATGACGTAGAGAACCAATTGAACAAAGTATTAAAGCATTACGATCCGATCGTAGTGGCAAAGATCTAAGTAATGAATTTGATTTATTAAAAATGGATTATAACCTAGTGTCACTAGCCATATGATCGAACTAATATGAGTCGGTTTGAGTTATCGAACTCAAATTTTGGGAATTAGCAATCCAAAACTGACACGTAATTCTAAATGGATGGTCAACCTGGAAATACCTAAAATAGAGAGTGTATTTAACAAATTACATGGATCAGATTCGCATATAACATGAATCAAGCTGCCATGATGGAGCTGGTCTTTTATGAGCTAATTCGTTAGTATAGAGAAACTTCCAATACTCCACCATATATGTTTGTAACTCACAAAGCTATCTCTCAAGAAGATAGATGTATTTTCGAGAGATAGAGTGGAAGTAGATTGGATCGTTACAAACATGTCTTATAGTTAAAATGTTACTTTATGAAAGTAATGGAACTATAATCTATAAAAATAGAGTGGGAGTATAGTTCACTGGGAGTTTAGCACACATGTCTTATTGTTAAAATATTGGTTTGCGAAAGTAATGGTATTATGACCATGTCCCAAATCGACCTTGTTGCATACGAGCCATAGCATTACAATCCAAAGATTGTTACTCAAGAGTAGATTTACTTTAAGGCGAGGGTCTCCTTAAAGGTAAATAGAGCTTTAGAGTACCTAAGTGCATAGATCGACATGAAGATGTTGATCAAGATAAATTATGTTAGGAATCGCCACATTTCATTTTGATGAAGGATAGAAAATGATATTAAAAAATTCGTTTTTCTAAAATGGGAATTTAGAGAAGGATGTGTTTGGAACACAAAACCTTAGATAAAGATCTAAGAATCCTAACATATTATGCGTAGCTTTCTTAAGTGATCCTAGAATGGTCTTAAGCAAGCATGAAAAGATTATACTTTTCGTTCATGTGATAATAGTGAATGGTTTCATTCACATGATTGAAGAATCATGATTATACATGAAGTTAAATGGGAGCTAGAATTGTTTCTCCAAGTATTATATGTTGATAACATATTACTTATTGAGAATAATGTACCAATGCTCTCTTCTGTGAAAGAGTGATTGGAGACTTTGAAAGGGATGCAAAGTATTCTAGATTTTGAATCTATGTGAGAGAATATTGACATAGAATTGTGAGTCTTATGATGATAAGATCTTTTCGTATCTGTTTAACATCAACAAGGTTGAATGGGCTATTCATGATGATGGAAGTGGAATTACTATGATGGAGTCATAGTCGTTTAGTGAACCTATTAAGTTGTTGATTACATGAAATCATTTGCTAATGTTTCCGTCATTAGATTGATCATGTATGCCAACAGACGCACATGCCATGATGTGACATATGCCTAGAGCATGATAAGTCAATGACAAGATAATTCCCATGATATGGCTTGTGAAAGCCTTAAACAACATCCTTGAGATTCTTGAGAAGAATTAAGGATTCGTTCATATGTTTGGACGATAAACTAAGTTATTTGTTGATGAAAAGTCTATTGATCCAAAATACTCAAGGGGGGGGGGGGGGGTGAATTGAGGATTTAAATCTTTTCAAAGCTTTTTCGATTATGTATATGCAATTGATTATTTAAAGTTTATTGATTAAACTTTAACTAATCAACTAGTGAATGTAAAAAGAAATAAACAAACAAACGAAAGAACGAGGAGACACACGGTTTTTGAAGTGGTTCAGTTTCACAAGTCGAAACATACGTCCATTATTCTCGATTAATAAATTAAGTGCCTTTCTACGGATTACAAATTTACTAACCCAACTCGTACAACTAACTCTAGCTGTAACTCAATGAGTACCGTTAAATACTCTAGTGACTAACTTACGCTAATAAGAAAGCACTAATGATTCTTGCAAAGGTTCACGCTAATGAACAAGTAAGAAATCAACTAAGCACTATTATCTTATAACGATAACAATAAGAACGAGTATACGAGTTTAAAACACACGACCTTTCAAAAGATAACAAATCGGTTTTTCTGCTTGAAAACACACGGTTTGCTTTGTAAAATTAGAATCAATTTTTATGCTTAAGGTCTCTACTTTAGATGTTGTAAAGAGTAAAGTATTTATAGGAAGGAAAGAGTAGGGCAACTCGGTTACAAGAACCCTAATTAGCCGAATAAAGGAGATATGTTAACAAATCATATCTTCTATTATCTCTTTCCTAAAAGCCTTAAAAGATAATAAAGAATATTCCAAAAGATAGAATATAACTATTCAAATATTATCTTTATTATAAATTCTAAATATGATAAGATTTCATAAAACAAGAATATCTTTTATCATAAACAAATATATTAAGCAAGATATATAAGATATGTAAAGATATTATTATAGAATAAAATCTTTACCAAATATACCCTAAGTAACACGAGATGTCACGTCTCATAAGCCTCGTGACTCGTGCAAACCCTAGCTCAATATATGGGTTAGAATTTAGGTTTTAAGAGAGGTTTTGTTGAAACCCTAATTAGTAGCAAGGTCCAACTGCTAAGTTGGTCCAAAACAACTACTAGGCAACGTTCAACATAAAACCGAACTCCGCACTAAACCGGGGTTAATTAAATAAATACTTTTATCAAAACATTTAAAATAAACTTTAAACAATTTTTAAAACAATTTTGAAACATCATAAGTCGTGTATAATAAACTCAGCATCTCAATGTTATAGTAGGAGAGCTATAACATTGAGCTCTTTTACTAGTAATGTTATAGCTGCAAAGCTATAACTTTACCAATTCAAGAAACTCATTCTTGGTTATCATTACGAGATAATCACCTATACTATTCTAATCTTAGGGAGATCTTCGAGTATAGGCTACGTCATCATCCAAGCTTGATTAATCTTTAGACGCACTTCATCTTCACATATATGTTGAATGAATATTCATATCGTTTGATCTTGAATAAAGGCTTGAACATTTTATACTTTCATCACAATCTCCTTTGTTGCTTGTATTAGATAAGTTGATTCTAAAACACTTAGACAAACGATTACGCACAACACGTATATAAATTATAAAGAACCTTGACATCATCAAAACATAAACATATAAGCTATATGGTTCAACAAATTCCCCCTTTTTGATGACGGCAAGCCTCCTAATTTGTGACTAAGTAAAGAGTTCTCCCTCAATATAATACCATCATCTTAATAATAAAGATCAACGCAAGATCAAGACGATTTATCAAAAACCGAAACTTTAAGGACTTTAAGAGACAATCGGTCTTGACAAGGAGCAAGCTTAGGTAGATGCTTACGATCGACGTTCTTTCCCCCTCTTGACATCATCGAAAAGTTAAGAAGAAATAAAAAATGACTAGAATAACATAAGACGAGACAAAAGATAAAACGTCATAAAGAGCAAATTTAGCACGCATAACTATAAGTATCTAGAAGATTAATTATCAAACAAACTTAAGAAAACATGTTTAAAGCCGATGGGCCGAATGAGACACATGTTTAGAGAAACACTAAGGCCATAATCCACAAGTGCATGCCAAAAATTGGGCCGAATGATAAGTTTGCAAAACACACCATGAAAAAGAAAGCTAAAAATAGAAGGGGCTAAATATGGTAAGGCAGAGGTAGATCAAATGTTGCGGGTTCTGTAAGGGTTCACGTAGTCGGGCCGAGTACGATGCTCCAAGGCATCAAGACGATCGAAGGAACTCCGCACAAGCTGAGAAAGAGTTTGAATACTCCGTTCAAAGTTGAGCATCTTCAAAGACAAAGCTTTCGTGGCCTCCAAGGTAAGCGATTGATCACTTGCCATAGCCTTTCCGTGTATGACCAACGCTCCACCTTGACTAGTGAGAAATGCAAGACGGTCACCATATGGGAACACTTCCCCACAGATTGCCTTCAATTCCTGTTCAAAACCCTCTAACCTCTTATCCACAGCATCCATCCAAGAATAAACCCGAGAAGCATCCAAACCCGACTCCAAAGACCGTGATGGTCCAACATGTGACAAAGCCGTAGCCAAGTTGGTTGAATGCTCCTCCAAATTCTCCATTAAACCAGTCATAAAACCTTCCAATTTTGCCTCCATAGTCCCCAAACCCGAATCACCCGGGCTTTTCTCAACATCCTTGACAAGAACTAAATCGGGTCCATCAATTGCAAGACCCATAAGCTTGATCAACCGATTCCACATGCAATCCCGTGCACTTACACCGTAACTATCCCGTCCCACCACTTGTTTTATCTCTAACAACCGAGACACCCACATCCCATATGGTAGGTCGATTGTTGTACTTAATTTCTCCTTGGTAATTGTGAGACTCGTGTGGACGATACGATGCAACACAAGACTTGCCAAGTTCACTTTTTGTCCCTCCAACCATGAATAAATTACAATAGCCTCATAACTCGAAACTTTATCACGACCTCTTCTCCTCGACACAACCGTGTTCCAAAGAAAGTTCAAGAGGAACTTAATTTTCGCCGAGAGAGGACGAACCACAATATTACCTCCGTCCGTCCCAACCTCCTCAAAGTACCTTTTAACTAACATCTCCTTTTCACACACCACATTAGACCATTCAAGACTCAAATTAATTTCATTTCCGTCATCGGGAACCAAAAAAGCAGAGCAAAAATCCGAAACAGAGACCGTCACATCAACCCCATTAACCACCGCATGCAAGACTCCCTTCTTAATTGACACACTAGCAAAGAATTGAACAACTTCAACCGGGTAAATAGGACCCGAAAATTGACTAATGTGATGTAACACCCCCTCATACCAAGGTACCTTACCAGAACTACCCCAGCATGAAAGGTTGTTACCATCTCGGTTGTCCGAGGTTAGTATATATCAAAAGCAACAGTCCAAACACATTTATTAATGTACGGTAGTTATAAAAGTTACATAGTCTCCAAAATCTAATAAACGAATTATCCAAATGGAAACAACTACCAAAACAATAACTAAGGCTCGTGGTGGTGTCATCTAATCCAGCGTGGTGACTCTCCCATAACTGCCCCAAGCTCAATAAATGTATCACATGTCACAATCTGCTTACCATCCCCGAATGGATCACCGCGGGTTTTACAAAACAACAACACGGGGTCAGTACTACTCAATCAATATAAGACAAAGAAACAATACAACCAAACCGATCATCGATTTCACACACGAAGAACCGACTACACACCTAAGTGTGTAGCCCCGCCAGATTACCCATCGCAACAGTAATCCTCGCCGCCGATGGGTGACCGCAGCCCATCCCCACCTAGTCCAGCTCATCAACGAGCGACTAACAATCCCTGTCCCTTAATGTGCACATCCCCTCCTGTGACGGGTTCCACGGAGGGCGAACTAGGGTGTGAAGCCACTCCCGCGAGTGACTCCACCACAATCACACAACACCACAACATCTCAGCTGTCATAACACCACTACCGTCACAACACAACCACATCACCACCGTCATCACATCACTCATACTCCGATGATCAGCAGATAATAACAATTACAACACATGCACAGTCTTAAATCAATTAACAGTAACTGAGTAGGGAAACCCTACCTTTTCGCAATCCGATATGCTCTAATCAATCATACAATATGCATAGCAATTACCACATCGTCACCTACAACAATTATAATCAACAATCAACACACATATAATGACCAAACCCTAAACCCCCAAATTAACCCAAAACAATAATTAGAGCAAAACCCTAAAAGAAAACTTAATGAGACTCATGAAATCAGAGACTTACCGACATAATCGACGCAAGGCAAGATTCGTTAGACTCACGAACAATCCACGCAAATGAGAGGGAGATTTGGAGAGGATTAGAGTTACGTTGTGTAGTTTAGGTTTTGTAAAATGTTTTAGAAACTGTAAAATGCGTCTCAATATAACTCTAATCCTTTCTAAATCAACCGCGGAAAATATTACCTGTCAGACCGGATACTCGGTCGAGTATAGAGTATACTCGGCCGAGTATCATCTACTCGGTCGAGAATTACCCATACTCGGCCGAGTATTCCTGGGCAGTAGCCAAACAGAATACCCAACACACTTTACTCGACCGAGTAGGCCATACTCGGTCGAGTACCAGCCTATAAAATCCGTAGTGTTACAATCTTCCTCCCTTAAAAAGAACTTCGTCCCCGAAGTTCCAACCCAACCTATAACACATGGACACCTAACACCAGCTCCACTAACCACGCTTACTAGATAACGTATCCTCTCGATATTGACTCCATAATATTATCGAATAACCACAAAATAATGTTGCCAATCTTGTCTCACTTCCATAACACCCAATAGCACTCAATACCAAGACAATCCACATAGAAGATCAACCATCAAAACGGAATGTTACATTCTACTACCCTTAAAAAGGAACTTCGTCCTCGAAGTTTACTCACACTCATCAACATCATCATCCAAATTTGCCAACACTCTCGAACTCATAAATATCATCATCCACTTTTATCAACACTATCGAAAAAAATTCTCACACTCCTAAACATCGAACTACTACAAGCACAGCCATGGCCTTTTAACACTATCAACCACTATATGTACCCATCCATTCCTTATGCTACACCAACACTCTACGTCCAATAATATTAGGACATGCACAACCCTCAAACGCTCTTTGCCGCATCCTACTCCTCTTAAGACACATGTTACGTCCACGTAACTCACTAATACTAGATCCTTAGCTATACCTCTCATTATCTTCATCACCACCACATGTGAAAGATACCCGCCTATAATCTAAACACTTACTATTCCTATATCCAAGGCTCTCTTACTTAAATAGTTTTCATACATCGACTCATTCTGCACTCCAGCTAACCAAAACCACACAATCATGATCATAACAAACACTCTAACTCTTCCACATTACCGCGACATGACATACCTCTCTATATAAACTATATAAAACTCTTATCGCCAAAAGCATAACTCACGATCCACACTTGTTACGTACACTCACACTCGATCCTCAAGTTCCTTTCTTTCATTACCGCAAGACTCATACATAACTTAACACGACACTAATTACCTAACACCTTACACTCACTGTCTCAACAAAGGATTATGAACCACCTGCATATATCAGATCATTACCACACATGTTCTACAAATCACTTGTCATTAACATGTCTACCAAAGCCTCATCTAGAACAAGATCAAAATTACTGTAACAACATATCCCAACAGTGTCCCATCAATAAAATATCACTATACCATGACAACAACAAAAACATATACAACTCTCTTTCATATCATATTCTACCCTCATTCCCAAACTGAAACTGGTAAGAAACATCAACAAACAAACAACAGTCTACATGTCTAACCAAAACTCACAAGAAACAACAAAGAAACAAAACAACAATCATGCATGCATAATCTGGTCTGTACTTTCGAAACTCAAATCGTAACCACCCCGTATACTCCACCACAACCGGTGACGGCATCGCAACACCGCCACCAACAGCCGCACCGCAGCGCGAAAATGCCCGCATCACAACACGAAGTACCATGCCCGGATCACCACCCGAGGCACAACAACCACATCGATAAACATCACGCCCACATATAATTCCCACAAACACTGACTCAGTATAACTCTCCGGACAAGAAAACTTACTCAAAACTGCTTTGCTCGACCATAACACAACATTTTATACGGAATAAACATACAAGAAACTCTTGCATATCATCCATACCTTTTCACGGAATAAACATGTATCATCAATACACATACGATTTTAACTATCCAAGCCAGATCAATCAAATTATTACCTTTTGAAACTTATTCCAATAGATTGTCGTACCCAACATATATCACAAACATTCATATAACAACTTTATGACTATCACACCCTACCGCTTCTCGTGAGGTCAGAACCTCACACAAACATTTATACACATCATAGACCCATAATCACATCTAACTAGTCAATCCACGATCACGTAAGTTACCACCTGTTAAAAGTTACCTCTCACCCGAGTTTAACTCGTACACCCCTCATAACATATTCTCCCATTCGCATAACCATCACCCCCTGTCAAATGTAACCATACCATTAATACTCAACTACTAACAACCGCCTCATATAACCACATCTTTTACTCTCTCACAACCATGCATATCTATCTGGTCTCTACAAAATAAACCTCATTAGGACAACTAACTTCCCTAAAGTAACATCACCCTCAGCCACTAGTGACACTACTATGACACCAACATCCTTCACGTGACTACTCTCTTACTATCACTTCTTAATATAACAATCTGTTTCCTCTCTTTGGTTATCATCCCAAATACGAACATCCAATCCATCAACAAAACATACCTCAACATTATTCCCAATTCTATCCTTTATCATATCGCTACCTAACTCTCCACCAAAATCTCAGATCGTGCAAACACTCTACAAGCTCCTTATTCCCTTAATACCTCGAAACTCACGGCTAACACGTCGTCCTGCTCTCCTATATAACCATTAACTCACACCCTCTAGTGGGGATATCGTACATTTCATAATTTCCTACCTTCATGCTCCTTAACTCCGGTCAACGTTCTCTCAACTTACTTCCATCCCTCTTTCCCTCCTTTCACTCAATAATGCCAATTAATAAGTTATCTCCTTTCTCTTTCTACCTAACTCTTTAGTCATTTGTTTTTTTTCCATAGCTCCACAACTCTAATTCCATTAATTCATATCAATATCTTATCATTCTTCTTATCATTTATCATCTCTCATCTTGCTTCACACTCACCCTTGTCACCATCAAGTCCACACACTAACAGTTACTCTTCAATTAGTCGTATCTCTCTTTCGCATCTCTAGAAACCAAAATTCACTTCATACCGTTTGTCCAAAGAATTACACACTAGGCTCACCCCTTTGATATTCCAACTTCCCAAACTTAGCCACTATCTACAAATCCACATCGCGACATAACTTCCTTTAAGTTCACTGTATACCTCTCTTTCCTATCTTCTTACAACAACCTTCCATTACATATATCGTTAAGCAACTCTATCCTAGCTGTCTTCCTCCATAAATCCTTACACATCCAAATATGCCACTATTCGTATCCCTTATCTCAATCTTTCATTCTCATACTTCTTTACACTTACATCACCCTTGCCCATATACACTTACTTTTATACTACTCAACACACGACTATATCACTCATCATATCTCACAAAACATGCTCTTTACCTCGATTAGCTCATCATTCTTCCCTTTTCTTTTTCCACTATCCTTCACAACCACATTAACACATGTCTTCCTTACCCAACACATGTCCCTCATAAGCCGTCATTCTCCATGTCATAACTTCCGATAACTTACGTATCAAGACCGTCTCACATATAAAAGAATGCGTTAAGACTCAAAACATACATCTGTATATACCCTACGACTCAAAACAATGTAAAAACATAGCCACCGGCTCAAAACAAAAGTAAGAGCATAGCCACCGACTCAAAACAAAAGTAAGAACATAGCCACCGACTCAAAGTGGCCGCCCAATGAGGTACTCGGTCGAGTACATAACATACTAGGTCGAGTACAAGTCACTCTGTCGAGTAACTATATTACTCGGTCGAGTTTTCGACTCCAGAAGCAAACTCAATTTCGCAGAAGGATTACTCGGTCGAGTATTGGGAATACTCGGCCGAGTAGACCTTACTTGGTCGAGTATGAGACTACTCGGCCGAGTTCACGACTCCAGACGCTAAACAGTATTATCACAGAGGGATTACTCGGCCGAATATGGAATACTCGGTCGAGTATAAAAGATACTCGGCCGAGTACGGACTACTCGATCGAGTATCGGCGCAGTTCTCAGCACCGTCCAGTTTTCGTAAAACAGTCGTATCTCACTCGTTACTTGGTCATTTTGGGCGTGTGACCTATCGTTAGAATCGTAAAAAGACAAGCTATCACCTCAACTTGGAATTACAGCAATATCATTTCTAGAACTCGACTTATGTCAGTTTTAAGACAACCCTTCCCTAATCGTTCTTTATACAAATCAAGTTTCCTAAGCCAAAACAACTTGAACATACATAAGGCAACAATAACAATTCAATACGTCTAAAAACCAGTACATAGTTGAACATTTATCATACTCACATTAAAATTAAACACGACATTTACATATATGGACGCATGACCTTAATCACATGCTTCTACCAACAATCAAGCATTAAAATCATCATGTTTATATGCACATGTACCACTACCATACCTCATGCTCAACATTGTATTAAACAGATAACATGATCACATTCTTCATACTCAATATCAATCAGATACAGATTCACAATTCACCTTTCCTATTTTACCATGTTCCAACACTTACCATGCCAATATATTCCTTCCCAAAGTTTAACATGAACAATCCTCGATGCATCTTTCAACAACTATCACATTCCACTTATTTCATCATTTCACCCAACCATGCACAAGATTCAAACTATAGATATCAAACTCACATGACTCAAACATACAACAGTTTCTCCCCATGTGACCGGCTTGAGATCGTAAGGGCCTTAATGCGACTTCGGGAAGTCTCCCAAGTCTTTGCCGCAGCTCCAAACAACTCTCCCCGGGTTCATTTTATTTAGAATCCCTAAGTTCATTGGGTTCATTTGTTTTAGGTGCCGGAATCGTCGGCTCTGATACCACTTTGTAACACCCCCTCATACCAAGGTACCTTACCAGGACTACCCCAGCATGAAAGGTTGTTACCATCTCGGTTGCCCGAGGTTAGTATATATCAAAAGCAACAGTCCAAACACATTTATTAATGTACGGTAGTTATAAAAGTTACATAGTCTCCAAAATCTAATAAACGAATTATCCAAATGGAAACAACTACCAAAACAATAACTAAGGCTCGTGGTGGTGTCATCTAATCCAGCGTGGTGACTCTCCCATAACTGCCCCAAGCTCAATAAATGTATCACCTATCACAATCTGCTCACCATCCCCGAATGGATCACCGCAGGTTTTACAAAACAACAACACGGGGTCGATACTACTCAATCAATATAAGACAAACAATACAACCAAACGATCATCGATTTCACACACAAGAACCGACTACACACCGAAGTGTGTAGCCCCGCCAGATTACCCATCGCAATGTAATCCTCGCCGCCAAAGGGGTGACCGCACCCATCCCCACCTAGTCCAGCTCATCAACGAGCGACTAACAATCCCTGTCCCTTAATTTGCACATCCCCTCCCGTGACGGGTTCTACGGAGGGCGAACTAGGGTGTGAAGCCACTCCCGCAAGTGACTCCACCACAATCACACAACACCACAACTTCTCAGCTGTCACAACACCACTACCGTCACAACACAACCCCATCACCACCGTCATCACATCACCCATACTCCGATGATCAGCAGATAATAACAATTACAACACAAGCACAATCTTAAATCAATTAACAGTAACTGAGTAGGGAAACCCTACCTTTTCGCAATCCGATATGCTCTAATCAATCATACAATATGCATAGCAATTACCACATCGTCACCTACAACAATTATAATCAACAATCAACACACATATAATGACCAAACCCTAAACCCCCAAATTAACCCAAAACAATAATTAGAGCAAAACCCTAAAAGACAACTTAATGAGACTCATGAAATCAGAGACTTACCGACATAATCGACGCAAGGCAAGATTCGTTAGACTCACGAACAATCCACGCAAATGAGAGGGAGATTTGGAAAGGATCAGAGTTACGTTGTGTAGTTTAGGTTTTGTAAAATGTTTTAGAAACTGTAAAATGCGTCTCAATATAACTCTAATCCTTTCTAAATCAACCGCGGAAAATATTACCTGTCGGGATCGGATACTCGGTCGAGTATAGAGTATACTCGGCCGAGTATCATCTACTCGATCGAGTATTACCCATACTCGGCCGAGTATTCCCGGCGATAGCCAAAACAGAATACCCAACACACTTTACTCGACCGAGTAGGCCATACTCGGTCGAGTACCAGCCGATAAAATCCGTAGTGTTACATGTGACTCCACCCTTGAAAATCAAGAAAATCAACAAAGAACTTAAGAGCGGGAACATTAATCAACCAAGATTTCGGATAATACTTTCCTCTATGAAGAGAACACCTTAAAACACGATTAACAAGGATGCTTTCGTCATGAGTTAGCCAAACACGATTTAACCCTTCTTTTGTTGCGGCTTTCGAAACATCCCGAAGCAAGGTACGAGCAACACCGTTTCGAACAATAACCTCGAGATCTTCAACATCTTCACCTTCATCAACAACTACCTTATTTTTCCCTTTAAAAAGGCGGCGCCTTTTACCCTCGGACATCGACTCGTCCCAAACACGAAATAGGGGCGTAGTTGGGTTTGGTTGAGATGAAGGAAAATTAGCGGAATTAAGATCATGAGATGGTAGTGGTGATGATGGTTTGTGAAAGTGGCGGCTTTGTTGATGGCGGGTTGATGATTGGGTTTTTGCATGGTTAGGATTCATTATGATGGTGATAGTTAAGTAAAGGAAGTGATGGTGATGGTTTTGTAAAGGAGGTGATGGTGATGATGGTAATTGTTTTGAAAAGAAAAAAAAGTTGTGCAAGTGGGAAGTGAGGTACAATTCACACACAAGGGAGGGGGGGGGGGGTGTAATTATAGGACACTACTACAAAACTCGTTATGGACATCAGTCGATGGACATCAGATTATCTGGAAAACCGATGTACATAACATGCACATCGGTTGTTTGCAAAAACCTGATGTGCATATAATTATATGTACATCGGTTGCGTTAAAAAACACATGTCCATTATTTCTGATTTTAAAGGACATGTGATATTTAATAAAACCCATGTCTATATAAAAGTCATGGACATGGAACATTGCATTTAACCGATGTGCATCTAAAGTGAAAATTATAGGCGGCAAAAATATTTGCCTCAACGCCATCACTGATAATTTCGACTACATACATTCTTCCCCAAATGCTCTCCCTCACTCTCACTCCCAAACCCTAACCTCCAAAACCCCGTACTCTAACGAGGAAACTGGTGAGATAAGCGTATTACATAACTTATTAGCTTCTCTAATAAGGAAACCATTCATCAATTGCCTCTTAAACAAACCCTTCAGTTTGTCATAGAAACTCCAACGCAGAACCCTCCATCGTCAAGCGTCGCCTTCCATCCTTTCTTCTATCTTCAGGCAAATCCTAATCGCATCCCACTATCGTGAATCTCTTCTACATGAAATAGGTAAAATCTCTCACTTCAGTAGTTTTAATTTAGTCAATTAGAATTTGTGTGTATTGTTTTTAAAAATTGGAATTTATCCTAAACTAGTTGTAGTATGGTGTTATTTCTATTGTTGAATGATTGAATGATTGTATGGGCAAGTTGCTCTTGAAATTACGGTGTGATTCAAAATATACCTTATTAGGGTTTGAGAAATTGTGGTTTGTGGGTAATGGGTGTAAAATTAGGGATTTAATTATGTGTATATTTGATGTGCATTACACGTCGTTTTCTTTGGGCAAGATCCATGGACCCTTTCTTTGTCTTTTATGCCAGGTTTGATTGATTATTCATTCTTGAATTAAATTGTTGATGGTTTTCGTGAATCTCTCATATACTTACCACTATTCTTAATTGCTATCATTTTCTAGGGTTTTATATTTTACTCCCTCCGTCCCGGTCATTTGTTTACCATTTTCATTTTAGGGTGTCTCATTCATTTTACCTTCTATATTAGGCATGCCTCTAATGGATTATTTGAATTTTGATCATCTCATTCCATCATTTTCCACTTGTCATCTAATAACACTACTCTCAAATGGTCTCCTCCTAATTTATTAATCTTTGTACTAAAAGAAAAGGTAAATTAAATGACCGGAACGGATGGAGTATATCTTTGTGAATGTTTATGAGGGGTTGAGTTAGTAGAGTCGATCGACTATGTATAATGTTATTCTTCTTGCAAGCAAACAAAGTTAGGAAAAGTTTATATTCATCCAACACTGAGCTAGGTAGCTCAGTGACAGTCTCAAAATCACAAATGGAAGGCAAATTGGTTGGTGGATTATGGTTATTATTTTACACTTAGAACCCATCTTTCTCAACTAATCCCAAATTATGTAGATATAACAAGCGAGATGTCAGGATTTTCTATGTTGTTTGATATTGTATTTTGAGTACTTGTATCAGTATTAGATACATATGGTCTGTATCAATATTAGATGCTTCCCGTCTGGTGTTATGACAATCTTACCTTGATCATACTCAGATTGTATTTTTCACTTATTTGTTAAATGTTGGTGTGTAGATATGGATCAAAGAAAGAGCGAGGGCAAGAGCATCATCAGTACTTTGTTTCAAGCTCTGATTATAAAGTCGTTAGGACTGACCACCGAGCCGAAATCAAATTTCTTAGTCCTAGTTCGTTCTTCTCGGCTATTCATCTGGATTATAACACTCCTATTATCGAGCATGCGCTGCCTAAGGTATGAAGACAGACTACGTTTTTCATATACGACATTGAAAAGTATGATCTCTAGTATATTAAGTTGTTTGCTTTATTTTGTTCACTAGAAGGCTAAGCTATCTGGTTTGAATTAAGCTTTGAGAATTACTATAAACTGATTGTTACTAATATACCTTTAGCAAGAATTTTTGGCTATAAAATGAAAGTGATTCAATGTCATTGGCCTTAAACACTATTGTTAGAAATTAGAAATTGACCTTAAACAAATTTGTTAAAAATCAAGCTCTACCTGTGAAAAATAATTCTCACTAGTAATGTCAGTGGTCTATCTTGCGTTTTATACTAGTAATGTTAGTGGTCTCTACCTGTACAAAATAATGATTGCTAGAAATTGATTCAATGTCAGTGGTCTCATTTTTCGTTTTACACTTCAGCTAATTGACATACAGGTAGCAAGAATTTTTCATTGGAAGCAAGGTTTAGCTAATTGCTTGTGCAATAATGTTCACTAGTAATGGTCTCATCAGTTAAGTTATTCTCTAAACTGCTGGAGTACTAAAAATTGCTACTTGTCAATGTGCTTTATGATAAAGTATAATGTCATTTACTCATTGTTTCCAACTGGCTACCTGACTGAAAATATTTCCATATTATGTTGGCTGTTGACTGGCAATTGATTAATACCAGGCACCCTCAAGGTAGTGCAATACTATAAATTTTACATTATCAAGAATCTGTTTTTGTCGTCTTAGTAAGTAAATCATGTTTATCATCTTCCTACCTTTGGAGAGATGGAGTGAGAGTACATATTTCTTTTGATGACAGCTCAAGTACCCGAGTCAATGGATTTTTTTTTGGTTTGAAGTCTTAAAGAGTTGAAGGTTGTGTTAAGTTTTACTTTATTTGCCATACATGTGGTGGGTTCGGAGAAGGATATGGCATGCCTGGTCAAGGCGGAATTGGTAAATTGCGTATGTTAGCTGGTCCCAGCAAGCTTATTGTAAAAGCTGCCAAGAAGTAAGCTATCCGTTTCCGTATTTTATTTGTGGCACATATAGAGAAGTTGTTCAAAATGCATGAATTTCGATAATTATGCTTCTTTGCTATTTGTTGATATCTCCTCATTGTTGTTGATAGATGGTCGTGATCCCTCGTGAGGTTTAGTTTTCAGTACTTGTCGTTAGGAGCACCTAGACCAAAACACAATTTATAACTTCACCAACAACTCTACAATTAGTAAAGAGGCAAGTAAAGGTCGGATCCCAAGGGACGGGAATTGAGATGAGATTTCTATTGCAACTAGTGGTGTCTAAGGGTGTCACAATTGGGGTTTGAAGTAGAAGATCACTAAACTAAATAGCAATGAAAATAAACAAGCAAGATGAATTAAAAAGGGGTGTAAACAATTGATAAAAAGCACTAGGGTGTCATGGGGTCATAGGGAATTCATGGGAATTGATCATACAAACATATTCTCAAATTATAAGCAAGCAATTATTGTTGTGATGGATCGAGTTGGTTTATATCTTACAATCCTAGGAAAGTTTGGGTCCCGGAGCCGAATCGATTAGATTGTACACCACCTACAAGTCGACTTAATCTTCCCTACTCAACTATATGCATGGTCTAATGAGACTCGAGTTGGTTTATGTCTTACAAGTCTCATTGAAAAGATAGGTGATGGGTAAAAAAAATGCAAGGATTCATAGGCTCGCATTTCATCAAACATAACATGTGCATAAGTTGAAATCACAACAAGCAAGCAAATTAATTATGGGAGCATTTTAGATTAAGCATGAATCATTTCCCATGTTTATTTCCCCTAATTACCCATTAATCCTAGCTAAGTAACTACTCACTCATGATCAAATTTAACATGTTAATAAGGTTGTCAATCATACTAACAAAGTCAAACATGATGAACAAGTAAGAAAGATTAACAATAATTAAAACAAGGATTAAGAGAATTATACCTATGGAGATTCCAAAATAATAATGCAAAGAATAATAGAAGAACTTGATTACTGATGGAAGGTTGTCAATCTCCCAATAAACCCAATAATCTTCTAATTACCCAATTATAAACTTGAATTACTCAATAATAAACTTGAACAATAATTAAGGTTTTGTTTAGGTACTAGCTTAATTCATAATTGAGTTGGAATCGGATGTCGATATATGGTTTTGTTTAGGTACTAGCTTGATCACCTATACCTCCACATTCCCATAAATGTTTTGCCTTTTCTTACCCATTGCTTCATTTTACCATATTTTTGTAAGCCCTCGGCTGTGACAGGACCTTGTTTGGTTGGAATGTATGTTTGGTAGCGAGAATTGTCTATCATATTAGTTGCATGCATGTTTATGTGGGTCGTAGTCTAGGTGAGCGACTATTTTTCTTTCTCTCTTATATATATATATATATATATATATATATATATATATATATATATATATATATATATATATATATATATATGTTCACCATTTGCTTCATGAGAGAAGAGTGACCCGTGAGAGTCCATTATTAAAGGTCTTGCAAGGTCGATTCGACAATTTTATGAACATCCTATAACTCGTTTGCATTTGACTATTTAGCTATAAGTGTTAGTTTATGCATTAAATTGACTTAAGTGGGCATTTGTAGCTAGCTTTGAGTTATCTTTTTCCGTTCCATTAGTTGCATTTTAGTTTACTCGGGGACGAGTAAAGGTTTGGTTTGGGGAGATTTGATACGTGCATTTTATATAGTCTTTTTAGCCTATTTTATGCACGTATTTCTATGCTTTTATCGGGGTTTTATGCTACGAAATGCCCCGAATATGCTACTTTGGGTTATTTTGTCTTATTTGCAGGAATGGACCATAAAGTAGTAGATTCATGCCATTTACCGTCCGTTTTGCATGCATTTGGAGGAAGAGATAATTTGGAGCGGGAAATATAGCTGTCTTGGGATGCGTGAAGGTGTTTCGGGAGCTAAAAGGACAAGTCAAAGTCAACTAACGTGAATTAATGAGCTGCTGAAGTTAGTTTCCACTCGATCGAGTGCTTTTCTAGTCGATCGAGTGGTTTTAGGATGAATAAATAGTCGATCGAGTAGTTTTTCTGGTCGATCGACCAGTTCAATAATAGCCTTTAGTCGATCGAGTACCTAATTGATCGATCGAAAGGGTTTTAGGTGAGTTTACTCGATCGAGTGGTTTTATTCCACTCGATCGAGTGGATTCGCTTATGGGGTGGGCTTTTTAGCTTTAATTCCGTTAATTAGGTTTAGCAAATCCTATTTTCTTATAAATAGGAAGATTAGGACGACATTTAAACTCTCTTTTTTCTCCCCACACTTTTATTACGTTACTTTGGCTCTTTGTTACTTTTGTTCTTCTCTGTTTAGGACCATTAATTCGATAATCTTTCCCTTACTCTCTTTTAATGCTTATTTCTTCTTTAATTCTTGTCATTTCTTATTTAATTATGCGTAGCTAAATCTCTTAGTATGCTAGGATTAGGGAAGCCGTGGTAGCAACATGTTATAATTGACTTGAATAGATTAGTCTGGCGATAAGAATTGTATTAGGCAATTTAATTGTTATCAGGTTGAATGTATGCATGCAGGAGACCAATTTATCTAGTTAACCCCGACCTGGATCGAAAGATTGGAAAGGAAGGCTTGCTTAATTACAATAGGGTATTGTAGTGAGGGCGAAAGCTAAGCTATTTACGCTCTAGGGCGGTTTAAGGACCGAAAGGTGACGACCATAGCCCTTCTTATCAATAGTTTAATCGTCTCAGTATACCCGATAGTATAGCTGCCACAGTAGACCGATTCCTAGCATATTTCCTTCCTCTTATTGTTAATTTCCTTTATCCATTTTCTCTTGCCTTTAGCTTCAGTAGTTTAGTTAGTCCAAATCAATCAAACCCCAAGCATTGTGACATTAGACAGGTAAATAGACAAATAGATAGTAAACCGCCTCCCTGTGGAGATCGACCCTACTTACCGCTGACTTCTGTTAGTAGTACTTAGGTATTTATTTTTGGTACAGAACGATCGTATCAGCATCCGTTCCTTAAACTATTCTTATATTCTATTTGTAGTTTCTTCTTATGCACAGGTCACAGGGTGGTGAACTACTACCGATCAATCCTGATATTGAGAAGACTTTGCGTGAGTTGAGGCGATCATCTAGGATATTGCCGACAGAGGAAGAGCTGAGTACTCTGTCTAGTTATTACGAGAACGCTCTGTTTGAGGAGTATCCACCTTCATCTCGTATTTCTAATTCATCAGTTGAGACTGTCATTTCTCCGGACTTTCTAGAAATGGCCGAAGAAGCTACTATCGCCCGGTCATTCGAGCCGAACGGTGCGAATCTCTATAAAGGATTTACATTACAGGGGAGGCGAGAAAATTCGAGCCGAAGCCGTCCTATATCAATTTGGTTGAGAGTAACCAATTCGGGGGGAGCTATGAAACGAAGATGCGACCAAGCATATGGAGACTTTCATTGATTCTGGCTGCCCATACCCCCACCACCTGGCGTGACCCGGATCGGATAAAAGAAACCATGTTTATTTTCTCACTCTGCGATCTTTGCAAGGGAGTGGTATAGGGATCGGACCGAGCCGCTCATGGGATAACCGATCGAATTCGGCCGGCTTTAGCATTTTACAAGAAGTACTTCTCTGCCTCGAAGACTAATGCCATTAGAGCTCGGATCACGAGCTTTAAACGAGGTCCCGATGAGAACTTTCATGAGGCATGGGTCCGTTTCAAGAAGTTGGTGCGAACCATTCCGCACCATGGTTTCGAAAAGTGGAGTTTATGAAATCAGTTCTATAACGGGCTGTATGAAGATCAGAGGGCTATCTTGGATCTTTGCAGACTAGTTCTTGCCGATTTGATGAGAACATGGGAGAGACTAAGGGGTGGAAGATCATTGATGACTTAGCCACCCATAAAGTCGAGTATGGGAATTCCAGGAGGGAATCAAAGGAGGAGTCTTGAATCTCCTTCAGTAGCCGCATTGGAGGCTCTCACGGCGAGATTCGTTAAGTATGAGTTGGGAGGAGCCTCGAAAGGAGGAATCTACCATGTGAATCTTTGTTTGAGGGACGGTCCTTTCGTGCCTCGTAAGAGATGTGGAAGAGAGGGACATGTTTCAGATAATTGTCCACATTCTTATGAGTCTTGTGATGCCTTTCAACATTACAGGCAGACAAACACCTATTATGAGCCGAACGTCCACCCCAATTTGAGGTGGAGTAGTCAAAATGTGCTCAATCATACTCCTCCGCACCAGCAGCAGCCGTATGTCCCTCCACACAAGAATCAACAAGGCTTTCAGAAGCCTCCTTCTTTCACTCCTTCTAATCAAGGTGCACCATCTTCCGGTGGGGTGAGTGAAATAAGTGAGATAAAGTCTATGTTGCAATCCATTACAAAGCAGTTGCAGCTGAGTGATCAACAGAAAGACGCGTCTATTAAGGCACTTGAAACTCATGTTGCCCAACTAGCCGCGAATCAATCCTCGAGAAAGCAGGGTCATTTACCGACTCAAAATGAGAAAAATTCGTATGAGACGGTAAATCTGATAAATTTAAGAAGCGGTCTTTCTTATGAGGGATCGGAAGTGTTGAAATCAGACCCGAGGAAGGCTAAAAATGATGGTGAACAGTGTTCTGTCGAAGAAAATAAGCTCACGGCAAAGCAAGTGCTCGATCGACTGATTACAAGTGGTCGATCGAGTAGAACTGGAGATGAAAGTGCTCGATCGAGTGGTTTTTCCACTCGATCGAGTGAACAGGAAGAGCAGACTGGTCGATCGAGTAGTTATTCTACTCGATCGAGTGAAGCAGAAATTGGAGTTGCTCGATCGAGTGAAAATTTCACTCGATCGACTGATATTGATGAGGAAACTGCTCGATCGAATGAGAAATTTGGTCGATCGAGTAGTTTTGATGACGGGAAGCTTATTCGAGAGCCTGCTAGTGCCCGATTAAGCGAGGAATCACCGGAAAGACCTCGTTCGAGAGGTAAGAAGCGTCCAAAGGATACAGAACTTGCAGCGGAAGATACATTGGAAGCGAGAAACAAGGGACTCGAGATACCCATCACGGTTCCCTTCCCGAGGCGGCTGCAGAATACAAAGGCCAATCAACAATTCGGCAAATTTGTCAAACTTCTGAAAAGCTTGGAAGTCACTGTACCGTTCACTGAATTGTTGACGAAGGTACCCTCTTATCTTAAGTTTATGAAAGAAATTTTATCGCGTAAGAGGACTATTAGTGATAGTGAGACCGTAGCTTTGACTGAGGTGGGGTCAGCCCTATTTCAAAATAAGTTACCTCCTAAGCAGTCAGATCCGGGTTGTTTTTCGATCCCTTATCATATCGGTATCCATTTGATTTATAACACGTTATGCGATCTAGGCGCTAGCGTGAGTGTCTTACCATTGTCCCTAGCTAAGAGATTTGGTTTGACAAAGCTGAGTTGCACTAACATGACTGTCCAGATGGCCGATCGTAGTTTATCACGGCCATTAGGTGTAGTAGAAGACGTACCTGTCCAAATTGGGAAGTTCTTTATTCCCGTTGATTTTGTTGTCTTAGACATCCCCGGAGATGCACACACCCCTATCATTTTAGGGAGACCATTTTTGTCTACTGCCCGTGCAGTTATAGACGTCGGGGGGAAGACTTTGACTTTCCAGGTAGGGGGCGAGGAGCTGATTTTTCATCAGTCTAAGTTCCGGAGAGCTCCCATGCAAGCTCACCCTTGCAATGCTCTCTCTTCTATTGATCCTATTATTGACACTCCTGATGAAAATTTGGAGAATTGTGCTGCTATTGTTACCCCTCCGCCTCAGACTGAGAGCAAAAAGGAGGAAAGTTCGTCTGTTTTCCTTGCTGCAGGTACAGATAAAAGCAATAAAGAACCTGTCAAAGGGAATGGTGCAATTAAAGTCGATCAGATTGAAGATAATGACGCTACAGCTGGTGATAAAGGAGCAAGGACGAGGAAGGTTCGTGGTTATGTGGATGCGAACTACTCCCCTCCTACCGTTTCAAATGATAATTCATGCTCATGGATGTTGAAGAGGACATTCAACGTTGCTGAGATGACGTCCTCCAGTCAGGAGCCCACCGAGGGGCTACTGAATTGCATTGGGAATTGAGCGGGGAAATGCCCCGTGTAACACTTTGTAATAGATAATTTTTGAATTTCCGTTGAATTTGTTTTATTGCTTTTATTAGGATAATTAGTTTTAGACAGTTTTTAGCGTAGACGTAAGACTATAGACTGTTCTTATGCGTATTTGGTATTTTGGGAAATTTTTGCACGTGTTTTTATGCAGGTTTGGGGAAGTTTTACGCATTCCAAGGAAGAAATGACGAAAATTAAAGAGCTTACGCGAGAAAAGTCCTCGATCGAGTACTTTTTGTACTCGATCGAGTGAAAACTGGTCAATCGAGCACCTTTTTCTACTCGATCGAGTAAAACAAAAAGGGGAATTGGTCGATCGAGTAAAAATCTACTCGACCAAGCAGCTGGACCATCAAAGTCCTCGATCGAGTGGTTTAAAACCACTCGATCGAGTGAAATGAACAGGACACAGGGAGTTTTTTGCCTTAAACTCTTTTGTTTTTTTTTTACATTCATTTTTTCGTCTTTCACCCCTTATTGCAATTAAAATCAACCCCAAATCCCCATTTTTTCTTGCCCAATATCCAATTCGTCACCTACAATCTCTTGCTTGCATTTTAATCTTTCAAAGCCCCTTAAATTCCCCCTTGATTGTGTTCGTTTTCTCGGTTTTAAAAGGGTTTTAGGGTTTGCGATTTTTTCGATCAAAAATTGCCTTTTTCTCTTGTTCTTTGAAGATTAATTGCTTATTGTAGGTTCATTGCCATCAAGTAAGTGATTTCTTTAACCTCTTTGCATTTTAATTTCGATTTTTTTCGAATTTTATGAGGAAAAATTGAATTAGGGTTCGAAAATCTCTTTTTAGTCGAATCTTTCGACTTAATTTTTGTTTGTATGCCCTTAATTATCTTGCTTGATGATCATAATTCCCCTTCCTCGCTGTTTTGCATGCTTAATTCGAATTCTACATGAAATTTTTGCGATTTGGACTCAGGATAGTCGAATTTTCGATGTAACTTTATTATTGCATAATCTGTCTAAATTAGCTTCTTTATCGCTTAATTGCTGCTGTTTTAGATTGTTATCACACCATGTCGATGCCTAACATGCTTCCATTCAAATTTTGTGCAAAAATCTCGCGATTAGGGCTGCCTCAGTCGAATTTTCGATTTATCGACGGGTTATATCTTTGCCTTGACCTAATTAACCTCGTGTTGCTTACTTGCCACTTTGCTGTTAACTATTTTTCCCATTCCTTATCGCCATTACATGCTGAAATTCGGAAATTTTGAGGAATTGTTGGGAATTGTTTGCTGTAAAGTCGAATTTTTCGACTAGTAGGGGATTCATATCTTTGTCACATCTTTGGTTTTACATGCTGTTTTAGCCACGGTTAGCAGCTATTTTCTCATCATACCACTGGTCTCCCTTAATTTCTGTTTGCAGGATGGATTCTAGTTCTTTACCATCCACTAGTTCGTCCTCCAGTCCGTCTTCGAGTGAGACAGTGGCCCCCTACTGTTGCCACTGTCTCCACTTTAGTGACCACTGCAGCCCCAGTGTTTCTAATTTCAGCTGCAGGGACAGTTTTTGCTCCATCTAGCTCAGCTGCTAGTCCAGTTCAGGCTACCTCTTCCTCTACGGTCACCACCACAGCTAGCACTGCTGCTAGCTCCTCTTCATCGGTGACCATAGTAGCCACTACCTCTGCACCACCCCGCTTTTACACTGTGGCGGACTACTTGCCAAATCGTTGCCTTCGAGCGACCACAGTTCCTCACACCGTCGCTTCACGAGCTTCGCTTTGAGTTCCAGAGGCCGAGGTCGTAGACAGTCTCGAGCTACGCCAGCTCCTGTTACCTCTACTTCCGCTCGTAGCACTTCTACATCTGCTGCTTCTGCTTCTACTTCTGGCACTGTTACAGTTCGAGGGGACACCTCCCTCGACCCTCACCCAGATTATCCGCAGGTATTATTTATCAACGCTTTATACCGTACGAAATTCTATAACTTGCTAAAGTGTGTACATGTACCTTCCCGTTTTCTAGAGAAAACGGCACTAGATAGACTCGGCATTTACGAGTCGGTTTATGACTTACTACGGGCCACGGGGATGCCTGGCCTCATCACTATGAGAGGCCGTACCTTTTTAGAGCTGAGCCTCGAGTTTCTCAGCTCTTTTACCTTCTCCCCCGGGGTACACGAGGCTGCCCCCGAGAGTTCTTCAGTGTCCTTCCGGTTGTTTAACCGGACCTTTCCGATGACACTAGGGGAGTTTGGTAGGTTACTTGACCTTTCCTCTACGGGCTTGACTGCTGCCCCGAGGAAGGTCTACCGTCAGCTTTGGCGGTGTCTGGCCCAGACCACTTTCAGGGAGCGAAAGCTCTACCCCTTGTCTGTGTTTTCCTTAGACTGATGGGGAGCACTATCTTCGGCCGAAAGGAGCCGAACAATATGACCAACACCGAGCTCTCCATCCTGGGCGGTTACCTAAACATTGACTGCGAGGGTCCCTTCACCCTCAACATAGCTTACTTAACCGCCCAGTACCTTTGGAGCCAGGGGCTGAAGGAGACAGGAACCATTGCCTGCGGTGGCATAGCCACCATTCTTGCCCGTCGCCTTTTCCCCGTTTGGCCTCGTGACTTGCAGTACCTCGCTGGAGAGAGGCTACTGAGTCTGGACACCATGCTCTCTCAGCATTGGCTTACCCCAAACTACCAGACTTGGAAGATAGACGGCTCCTTGTCTGTTGACTTACCTTGTGAGACTCTCCCCCGTCTTGAGCCCTTGCCTACTGTTGCAAAGGGCCACCGTCTGCCACCACTACCTCACCTCCTCCTTCCACCCAGACCTACTCCTGCTGCACCCGCCGCCAAGAAGCGGCGACTTGAGACTAGAGACGGGTCCACACCTTCAGGGAGTACCCATCCTTCCACGGCTACTCTCGATCCGACCCCTACTCCCACTACTACTACCACTCCTACTCCTACTCCACCTCCCACTGACCAGACATAGTCTGAGCCGATCTTATCGGCTACTTACGTACCACCTCCTCCTTTTATGGCGCTCGCGGTCCTGGACCAAGGGGGCGCCGTTTACGGTTTGTTGCATGAGATTGCAGAGCGTCAGGCTCGTATGGAGAGGGACATGGCTCTTGCCTTACACCCTCTGTACGAGTGATGTGGTCTGAGGTCGTCACTCATCCAATCAAACACATTTATAATACTCAACAAACTACTAGTTAGCGGTAAGTCGAGGTCGATCCATGGGACGGTGTGCTTTGGGTTCTAAGTCTATCTATCTCAAGTTATGCTAGTGTCACAATTTGGTTAGGTTTGTAGTTGTGTCTAAACTAATGCAAGCAATATAATAAAACAAACAATAAAAGGAAGGATGTAAACAAGTGGTTAAAAGTGCTAGGATATCATGGGGTCATAGGGGATTCATGGTGTTGATCATACAAACATGTTTACAAGGTTGCAAGCGATTAATGTTGTGGAGGAACCGAGTTGGGTTATATCTTACGGTTCTTAGGAAGGGTTGGGTCCCGGAGCCGAATCGATTAGATTGTACAACACCTACAAGTCGACTTACTTTCCTCCTATTCAACTTCTATGCATGATCTAACAAGACTCGAGTTGGTTTATATCTTACAAGTCAAGTTGAGTCGATAAGGGATGGTAAAAAATGCAAGGATTCATAGGCTTAGCATTTCATCAAACATAACATGTGCATAAAGTTGACATCACAACAAGCAAGCAATTTAATCATGTGAACATATTAGATTAAGCATGAATCAATCCCATGTTTGTTTCCCCTAATTACCCACTAATCCTAGCAAGAGACTACTCACTCATTATCATGGGAAACATGTCATTAATGGTGTCAATCATCACAACAAATATAAACATGATAATAGAATGAATAAATGAACAATAAAGATTAAAGAGTAAAGGAATTATACCAACTTAAGATGATCCAAATAATAAAGCAAAGAATAATAGAAGAACTTGATGATTGATGGAAGGTTGTCAATCTCCCAATAATAACCCAATAATCTTCAATTACCCAATAATAAACTTGAATAATAAACTTGAACAATAATTAAAGAGAGATTAATGTGTAATTTGTGGAAGGATTAAAGAGTAATCTATTCTAATCTACTCCTAATCTAATCTAAAGAAGGATTTTCTACTCTAAAAACTTGTTTTTCTCTAATAAAAGTTGATGATTTGATTATTACAAATGGGGTATTTATAGTGGAAATTAGGTGGATGCATTAGGGTTAACTAAGGGATAAACTAGTAATTACACTTTTGAGTTTAGAGCGAGGAGGAGCCGGTATTTTTCGAAGGAAGGGCTTCTTTCTTTAAAGCTTGAAGAAGACGAAAATGTGCTGGGCTGGAATCCGGGCGGATTAAGGTCGGGACGGGCGGATTCTGGCGATGGAATCCGGGCGGATTCAAGAGAATCCGGGCGTATTGTGGCGAGGCAATCCGAGCGGATTCAAAGCAAGACGCTCGGATTGTGTAGTGAGGAGACGGGCGGATTGGAGACAATCCGCTCGGATTGTTCTTCAAAGATGATTCTTCTTCTTTTCTCCCTTTTTTCTCATTCCCATTTTATTCTTGCGGGATTGGTCTTTAGTTCCTTGCTTCCTCTTCATACTAGTCCATCTAGTATCGTCAAGTAGCTTCCAAATATGCACGAAAGACGGGAATTTCCGCCTTATTATCTTCTTTTCTACAAAACATATGAAATGCGATAGAAAAGCAAATAGGAAGGTTTTGACGGATAAAATGGCCATAGAATGTTATAATAGTATGCAAAATAGGCTCAATTAGGGGACTAAATGTGCGCAAATAATGGTCACATCAAATATCCCCAAACCGAACCTTTACTCGTCCCGAGTAAAGAGGTGACTAAAACTAGACCTTTATTTAAACTAACCTAATAATATAGCCGATATGAGACAATTAGCGGGTCTCACTCCGGCCCTTCAACTCACAACAAGACAACCATGAGGTAGGATGCCTTCTTGCAAGGCAAGGTGGGGCTTGCCAAAATGGCGATACATCCAAACATTAAAGCATACAAAACAAGTAATGGATGCATCTACAAAAGAATAGCCACTTTCCTCATCTAAGTGGCGGAAATTACCTACAAGGGAAGCAATTCAAGGGTACACAATCCTTCATAGATGCAATTTGTTCAAACTACTAAGCCTGGAAGGATACCAATAAATCACCTCCAAAATGTGTCAAGCTAGGGTACCTTTGCCCTCAATCGTTAAATGCTTTTGTCAAGAGTAGACTCCCTATGGTGTTAGAAACACTGGAGGATCGCGGAATTCCCCCTCTTGCCTAGACAAGAAGAAGGGTCGCCCCCTCTCTACCATGCACAAAATGGATACGATGGATAAAGGGATCGATAGAATTTGAGTTTCATTTTGGGAGTTTGTTTTTGTTTTTGTTTTTCCCCCCAATTTCATGTGGCATTTGACATTTGAGAACACTCTCTTTTTGCCATTTCTTTTCATTTTTGGCTTTTTAACACTTGACAACTTTTCACTTTTCTTTGCATTTCTTTTGAACATTTTCAAAGTCACCCCATATGTAGTGAGGGTGGCTTATATTTGAAGCTTTAGGAGTTCTATTTTTGCTCCTCTTTTCATTTGATGCATTTTTGCAAACTTTCTTTCACTTTTCATTTCATTGAACTCAAATTGATTTCTTTTTGTGCCCATTCCCTTTGATGACAAAATGTGTGGTAGAACATGGATGAATGATGGATGGATGCATAGTTTCAAGGGTCACCTTGGAATAAACGGTAGCCAAGGAGTTATCACACCACAAGGTACTCTTGACTAGGCCTGAATCCATGGGTCAAAGGATACTAGCATGACACATCCTAGGGTGTTTTACAAGTATTCTAACAAGCAAAGTCTTAAGAAGAAAAAGCATCTACTAGGGCCTATATACACTTGTCAAGCTTCCCAAATAGACGGTTTCACAAAATTTTTCTAACCATGCAAAACTACATGCCATGATGCAACTAACATTTATACATCTTAATGCATATGATTCTACCAACTAATATGACATATAATCTAAATACAACTCCTAAGTTCACATTGTTATACCGCATCAATCAAGATAAAGCCACATAGTCATTAACATAAAGAGGAAAAAGGAGATTGGAAAGATCATACCATGCGGTCTTCAATATCCTCATGTCTCGGATGTGGCGTAGTCAATCAATGTGAACAAGGATGAACAACGACAATATATACAAGACTATACTACAAAGGAAATGAACTTGTTTTTGGTTTTTCAAAATTTTCAATTTTTATGGTTTTTGATTTTATGAAATTAAAAGACATATTTTTGGTATTTTTCAAAATTATTCAATTTTTATCATTTTTTTTTGGAATATAAATTCCCATCCCCCACTTTATTTTGGACATTGTCCTCAATGTACATGTAGGAGTAGGAATAAAAAGGAAATACATTTTTTTGGATTTTTTTGATTTTATGGAAATAAAGTACAAATGCAATGATATGATATGAATGAATGCATGCTCTAACTAAATGCAATTCTATATGACATATATAACAAATGAATGGAATCTAAACTATACTATATGATGCATGCTTTAAACTATGGTCACTTATGATCAAACCTCCCCAAACCGATTTAAACACTATTTCTAGTGTAGAAATGAATAGGTTTGGCAATTAGTGACTATGCATGAATTCTATTCTATATGCAACTATCTACATGAATCATGTGAGATATATACAATGCAAATTATACTATATGAACTAACTAATGTAAATGCAATATGAAATATATAATACAAATGCATGCAAAAGCTACACTAAATGCAATGTATATACAAAAGAGAGAGAGGGAGAGATGGGTATCATACAAATGGAAGTGGTGAAGTAGGCCTCTTTTACTCGTCATCCTCATTTTGATCATAGCCATAACCATGAGAACTTCCGGCTTGATCATATCCGGGTGCTTGGCCCCAATATCCTCCTTGGTCAAATCCTCCTCCTTGACCCGAGTACCCTCCACCTTGGCTAGATTGCCCTCCGTCTCCTCGACCCCAAGCTTGGTCCCCATAATTTGGGAACAAGAGCTCCGGTTGTGCCCAAGAGGGTAAAGGGCCATTAGGGTCAACATACCCTTGTTGAGCCATGTTATAGTATTGGGGGTAGAGGGCCAAGTAGTTGTCTTCCCTTCCTTTATGCACCCCAAGGTCCACTCTATTCATGAGTGTCATCAAATCATTAATACCCGGGGTGTTGGGGATTTCCGGTTGGAATTGGGTATATGGAGTGGGGTAAGGCGGGATAGGGACGTAGGAAGGTGGGCGAATTTGCATTCCCGGCCCTCCACGAGGTGGTTGACGGTGTGGCTCTTCCCTTTGAGGGGGATTTTCAAGAATTTGGATATCAAGGAGATAGCTTGGTGGAGGAGAGTATGGACTCAATCTTGGGTCAATGCCCGGTATCTTCCATCCCTCAAGGACCATTGAAGTACATCCCTTGGTGTGCCACTCCACACTCCCATCTCGAGTGTAGTTGCACCATCGGTGACTGTGGAAGATGGTGTGCTCATCAATCAAAGTCCTCCCCTCAAGAGGAATATAGGTTCCTCGGGCATTGAACCCGGGACAAAGGTGTTTGGCCAAAATTGTAATTAGACCTCCCATCACAAAGGTTTTGAGTTGGGTGGTCCCTTGAGCAAAATCATGGAACCTGGTAAGTATCTCAAGTGGCGTGTTGAAGTTATAACGCCTCACCGCTCGAACATTCAAATAAGACTCAAGAAAAGTTAAGTCGATGAGAGTACATCGATCTTGCTCGTACCTCCCATTGATGCAACCGGCTACAAAGCGTTCGGTGAATCGAATCACCGGATGTTGGATAGCAAATGTATAGCAACACTTTATATGGGTAAAGTCCCTCCCGGAGATAGCTTTCCAAAGAAAGTCCACATTAAAATTATCGGGCTTTTCGGTATAGTCGGTGGGTACTTCAAGACCGAAAACATAGGCAAATTCCTCAAGAGAAAGAACATGGTCTAGGTTGCATAACCTAAACTCCATGCCTACATTGTTGTGGGTATCCGCCACAATGCGAAGGCTACTCAAGAATTCAAGTGTGAGACTAAGGTAAGTCTCTTCATGGGCATGGAAAAAGCTCCCAATGCCAAGGCCATTAAAGAACATCTCGGTAGGGTACCTTATCTTAAGGATTTCCAACACCCTAGTATCAACAAATTGAGTAGGTTCGTACTTCTTACCTAGAAGCTCGACGAATTTTTCGCGGTGGTCGTCGGATAGGAAGATCACTTCTAGGAAGTTATTGAGTTGTTCAATGCCTCCCCTCATTAAGGGTCGGGTGTTCCTTGGTAGTACTACCTCTCGTGGTGTTGAAGAGGTTGATCCCTTGCGCTTCTTCCCGAATGATTCAACCAATTTTTTGGCCTTTCCTTTGGTATTTGTCAATGGTGCCATTTGAATGTTGGTGATGGGGGTGTTTTTGAGGATTGGGGGATGATTTTGAGGATTGAGATGAGTGTTTTAGGGTTTGGTAAGGTGAGGAAATGAGGGAGAAGGAGGGTGATTATATAGAAGAAGTAGGGAATCCGAACGGATAAGATTGGATCGAACCCGCTTTATCCGAGGGAACAGTACAATTCGAGCGGATTTCGAGGAGACGGCCGGATTTACGGGAAAGAAGACGGGCGTCTTTGGTAGAATCCGCACGGATTCTAGAACAGAGAAATTCTTTGGGCGAGAAGCGAGGAAAAGACGGGCGGATTTTGTTCGGGACGCACGGCTTGATCTGGACGGGCGGATTCTCGATAATCCGCACGGATTTTGACACAGTTCAAAATCTCGCTTCTGGACGACACACGGGACGGGCGTCCCGTGGAGAAGACGGACGGATTGTTTGGGACGGGCGTATTTCCTGGAATCCGCACGGATTCTTCTTCAGTTTCAATTTTTGCTTTCTCGTGGGCCCTGGACGGGCGGATTTTCTTGAATCCGGGCGTCTTTCTGCTTCTTTCCTTCTTCTTCTTTCTTTTTCACGAAACAACATACCCCTTTTCACTGATTTTCTCTTTTTCCTTATCTTTTTCTGAAATTTGCTCATGAAACATGTAAGATGACTCTCTCTCTCTTCTCTCTCATGCAAGAAATTAAATGCAAATGTAAATGTACAATATTATACCAAGTAAAAGGGTTCAAGAAATATCTTACAAATGGTGGTTTTGAGGTAGGACTCCACCAAACTAGTTCAATTTGTAAATACTCTTATCCATAGAGCTTAAAGCTCTTAATAAAAGATCAAAAGCTTGTGAACAAGCTCCAAACAAGCACAAGTATGGGTTGCTCAATTTGAATATGAAATTTGGCCAAGGAAGCTTGTAGAAAGTTCTTTTCCTTGGCTTCTCCTTAGCGTTAGAGCTTTTCCGATGCTTCAAATATATACACCAATGATTCTTGTTAAGACTAAGCATGAAGTGTGGTTCATTTTCATCCGTGGACTTCCACTTACCAACTTCTTCTTCAATTTTGGTGATGACGATAGCGTTTGAATTTATCAATCCTTCATGAGTAGAAGGAGAATTTTCATGACTTTGATGATCGGATACCATAGGAGTTGAAATCATGGGCGCCAAATCTTCACAAGTAGCCTCGCGAGCAATTTTCTCTTTAAGCTTTTTTACCAAATAGCTCTTGTAAGAAACTTTGGCCTTTTGAAGAAGGTCTAACATATCCTCTTCAATGATCATTGGCTCCATAATAGGTGCCAAGTGGTCTTCATGAATGATAAAGGAAGGACGTTCTTCTTCATGATAGGGTATCTCAAATGCCTCAAGGATAGGCTCCTCAAGCAAGGTGATATTGTGAGTCCCTCCTCTAGGCTCATCATCATTGTTGCTATCCTCACGTGAATCATAAATGGGGGCTTCATTTAGCTCTTTTTCCAACACCTCAACGTTCACATCAAAAGACACACCCTCATACTCATGAAGGTTAAGAGTATTTGGTTTGCTCAACCTCATGTCTTCTTCATCGAACACAACACTTTCATAGTCACAAGAGCTCAAGGAACTTGGCTCCTCCCACTTCTCGTCTTCCATATCAAAAGTCACTACTTCAAACTCGCATTTATGCTCAATATCCAAAGAACGGTGGTGAGTGTTTGCTTGGAATTCTTTTAATTGGGCAATTTGAATTCTCAACTCCTCTCTTTGGATAACAATGTCTTTAAGAACATTATCTTCTTTTCGGCTCTCTTCTAGCATTTGTTTGAAGAAGTTTTGTTGATCTCCCATCATTTGGAGAATCATGTTTTGAATGGGTTCATCTTTTTGTTGTGGGTATGTGTGAAAGTGGTTGTATTGTGGCAATTGAAGTTCATTGTGAAATGGGTATCGGGTGGGTGGTTGTTGTTGATATTGGGTGTGGTAATTTTGGTGGGAAAAGTTGGGGTAGTGGTTAGGATTTTCGTTGTACAAATAATAAGGTAGGTTTGTGTTGACTTGCTCCTCAAACTCCCCATACCCATAGTCATACTCAAAAGATCCACCACATACTCCACGTACCAAGTCTTGGGTCATCATAGCTAAGACAAGTAAACAACTACAAGAATGGAAACTACACAAAACGGTAAGAACAATCCTTGAGGAACAAGTTCCTCAAGGTGAAAGCACAATTAAAATAGACAAACAAGTAAGAACTTAATCACATAGCACCGTCCCCGGCAACGGCGCCATTTTGATGTGGTCTGAGGTCGTCACTCATCCAATCAAACACATTTATAATACTCAACAAACTACTAGTTAGCGGTAAGTCGAGGTCGATCCATGGGACGGTGTGCTTTGGGTTCTAAGTCTATCTATCTCAATTTATGCTAGTGTCACAATTTGGTTAGGTTTGTAGTTGTGTCTAAACTAATGCAAGCAATATAATAAAACAAACAATAAAAGGAAGGATGTAAACAAGTGGTTAAAAGTGCTAGGATATCATGGGGTCATAGGGGATTCATGGTGTTGATCATACAAACATGTTTACAAGGTTGCAAGCGATTAATGTTGTGGAGGAACCGAGTTGGGTTATATCTTACGGTTCTTAGGAAGGGTTGGGTCCCGGAGCCGAATCGATTAGATTGTACAACACCTACAAGTCGACTTACTTTCCTCCTATTCAACTTCTATGCATGATCTAACAAGACTCGAGTTGGTTTATATCTTACAAGTCAAGTTGAATAGATAAGGGATGGTAAAAAATGCAAGGATTCATAGGCTTAGCATTTCATCAAACATAACATGTGCATAAAGTTGACATCACAACAAGCAAGCAATTTAATCATGTGAACATATTAGATTAAGCATGAATCAATCCCATGTTTGTTTCCCCTAATTACCCACTAATCCTAGCAAGAGACTACTCACTCATTATCATGGGAAACATATCATTAATGGTGTCAATCATCACAACAAGTATAAACATGATAATAGAATGAAGAAATGAACAATAAAGATTAAAGAGTAAAGGAATTATACCAACTTAAGATGATCCAAATAATAAAGCAAAGAATAATAGAAGAACTTGATGATTGATGGAAGGTTGTCAATCTCCCAATAATAACCCAATAATCTTCAATTACCCAATAATAAACTTGAATAATAAACTTGAACAATAATTAAAGAGAGATTAATGTGTAATTTGTGGAGGGATTAAAGAGTAATATATTCTAATCTACTCCTAATCTAATCTAAAGAAGGATTTTCTACTCTAAAAACTTGTTTTTCTCTAATAAAAGTTGATGATTTGATTATTACAAATGGGGTATTTATAGTGGAAATTAGGTGGATGCATTAGGGTTAACTAAGGGATAAACTAGTAATTAAACTTTGGAGTTTAGAGCAGGGAGGAGCCGGTATTTTTCGAAGGAAGGGCTTCTTTCTTTAAAGCTTGAAGAAGACGAAAATGTGCTGGGCTGGAATCCGGGCGGATTAAGGTCGGGACGGGCGGATTCTGGCGATGGAATCCTGGCGGATTCAAGAGAATCCGGGCGTATTGTGGCGAGGCAATCCGAGCGGATTCAAAGCAAGACGCTCGGATTGTGTAGTGAGGAGACGGGCGGATTGGAGACAATCCGCTCGGATTGTTCTTCAGCAGTGATTCTTCTTCTTTTCTCCCCTTTTTCTCATTCCCATTTTATTCTTGCGGGATTGGTCTTTAGTTCCTTGCTTCCTCTTCATACTAGTCCATCTTGTATCGTCAAGTAGCTTCCAAATATGCACGAAAGACGGGAATTTCCGCCTTATTATCTTCTTTTCTACAAAACATATGAAATGCGATAGAAAAGCAAATAGGAAGGTTTTGACGGATAAAATGGCCATAGAATGTTATAATAGTATGCAAAATAGGCTCAATTAGGGGACTAAATGTGCGCAAATAATGGTCACATCAACGAGTACCACTTGCGGCGACACAGACCGATCCCGGAGGGTTGGCCACACCCTTCCTTCTTCCGGTACCCACCTGAGGGGTACCCGGTTTCTGACGAGGAGGAGGACGAGGACCCAGAGGTGGCAGTGGAGAGAGCCCGCGCTGAGGAGCGGAGGAGGAGAGAGGAGGAGAGAGACCCGGAGTACCGGGTGGTGGAGGAGATCCGTGACAGCAGTGACGACGACTACGACGAGTAGCTACTGGTCTACTCACTTCCCCAGTTTTCTGGCTGGTTTGGGGAAGTTCGTATTTTGTATGTATCTCTTACTCTTTTATTTTGTCTCCTTTATTTTATTGTTTTTATTTTGTTGGTTGTATATTCCCGTTCCCCTGTATATATCTGCTGGTGTATGCTGGAGGACAACGAGGGCGTTGTCCGTTTTGGTTTGGGGAGGGTATTGCATCCTTTGAGTCTGCATTTGCATTTGTTTTTGCATTCACGTTTCTTTTTCAGCTTGCATTGTTTTTTATTTTCACAAAAAAATCAAAAAAATTAGAAAATTTTCAAAATTTCAAAAAAGTTCATGTTTATTTTTGCATATAGGTTGAGTCGGAACGATAGATTTCCATGATGACAATGCACTATAACTTGTCATTTTACTTGAGCCTTGCACTTCTTTTGATAGTTATTAGCTTTGTCATACGCATAGTCTACGAGTTTTTGTTCAAATATAGTCAATTTTAGACTTGACACGATAAATTGGCAAACTACTTAAAAATTCTGAGATATTAGAGCCCATAACTGGTGACATTCATGACCAGTTCATTAGGAATTTTGAGTAGTACTCCTTGCATAGCATGTTCATCTATTTTGCACATTTATGACATTCAATTTCTCGTCAAATGCACATATTCGGGTTTGTGGTTGGTGTCACATGCAGGGAGGTGCTTGCAAATTTCCCTTTCCTTATATTTTTCACCCATTTAGCTCCACATTAGCCAAATTTGCCTTTTGACCCATCAGCTACATCCCAAACTAAGCCTGCCTAGTCAAGCTAGTTAGTATGTTCTTTTGTGGTATGATCTTCCATTGCAGTTTGGTCCGTATTTCTTGTTATGGAGTTGGTGTAAAAATTGAGGAAGGAGAAAAAGAAAGCAAAAAAAAAAAAAGAAAGACGTGAAAGGAAGAAAGAAAAGAAAAAAAAGCTTGAAAACGTGAACAGAAAAAGAAAAAGAAAGAAAAGTTTGAAAAAAAAAAGAAGTTTTTGTTTCAGTTGGTTATTTCAGACGGTGTCTAAAAAAGGGAAGTTTGTGACCGTCTGACTCCTCCGTTCTATCCCATATTTTTGAGGAGATTGTGTTTGAGTTTAGTGAGTTGTGTGCCAAATAAAGGGCACTTGTACTTAGTTTTTTCGATCGATTGAGATTCGGAAGGTTTCATTATGGTCCTGTTAGGAACTAGCTTGACGCTTTTACCTCCACATTTCCATAACATGTTTTGCCTTTTCTCACCTGAACCTCACTTTTCCCAAACTATTTGTAAGCCCTCGGCTGTGACGGACATTATTGGTTGGAGTGTGTGCATTAGTACTTGAATTGTCTTTCATTTTTATTGCATGCATGCTATGTAGGTCGCAGTTAGGTGAGTGACTGTCTTTTCTTCTCTTTTTTACATATAACATTCACCCCTTGCTTCATGAGAGAAGAGTGACCACGATAGAGTCCGATTTTGTTGGTCTTGCAAGGTCGATAGGCTAGCTATATTTCTGAACAGCTTATAACTCGTTTGTGTATTGACTGCTTAGCTTTAACTGTTAGTTTTTGTTGCATTAAATTGGTTCAAGTAGACAAGTTAAGCTATCTGAGTTATCGTTTCCGTTCCATTAGTTTAGTTTTGAGTTTACTCGAGGACGAGTAAAGGTTTGGTTTTGGGAGGTTTGATACGTGCCTATTATATAGTCTTTTTAGCCTATTTCAGCATGTATTTATATGCATTTTTATACTGTTTTTATAGTATTTTGCCCCGAATTGGCTACTTTGGTTCGTTTTGTCCATTTTGTAGAAATGAACGTGAAAGTAGTGGAATCGTACCCTTTTTCGTCCTTTTTGCATGCATTTAGAGGAGACGGGATTTTCCTGAGTGAGATACTGCATTTGGAAGCGTTATGGCACGCATTACGAGGCATTTAGGCGAGGACTTGAGCTGAAATGAAGTCAAAGTACTCGATCGAGCTGTTTTACCACTCGATCGAGTGGTCTCTACATCCCAGAGTGGTCGATCGAGCACTTTGTACTCGACCCTTAACTTGCAGAAAGACCATCTACTCGATCGAGTGACTTGCTGGTCGATCGAGTGGTTTTAATCCACTCGATCGAGTGGTTTTGATGGTTATGGGCTTTAATCAGCCCGTGTGAATGTTTATTTCGCTAAACTCTTTTACTTTGCTTTTTAAGCACGCTTTACTAGGTCATTAGGACTATCTAGCTTTTATCTTAGTCAGTTTACATAAAACTTTTACTGCGTACTTCATCCTTCTCCACTATAACCTTGTTTTGGGATTATTATTGCTCGGATTCGATTGTTCTCTACGCCGGATTCGCATTGATTGTAATTCCTTCTCTTCCTTTAATAATAATTAACCTTTTGTTTGCTTTAATTCTTTGTTTGTCTCATTATTTCTTCTGCCCTAATTTATCTTTTATGCAATTTATTGTTTATTTCATAATGCTTATTGTTGGGAATTTAATTGCTGTTAGTTTAATTAGCAATATGAGTAGCTAAACCCCTTTCATGTTGGGATTAGGGGATATGCGGTAGAAATGTGACGATGTAGTGAATGAATTAGATGAATTAATTGTGAGACCCTGTCACCATAGCAATTTAATTGTATTTATTCGACTTAGTTGAGTGCACACTTCTATGTCATCCTTTAATCTGGCTAAAATTAATCCTAGATCGAAAGATTGGACTAAATAGGCCTGCTATGAACAGTAGACTACCCTAATGAGAATGAAAGTTAAGTTAGTGGTAATTTAGGATAGAAAGTGGACCGAAAGGACCTTTCAACATCCGTCTTACATTAATTCGTCTGAGTCATTTACAGCTGAATCACTAGACTACCGTAGTGAACCGAATTCCCGACATGTCCCTTCTCTCTTGATAGTTTAAACTTATTTCCTTGCTTTTACTGCTCTTTACTTTATTCCTCTTCTTTTAAATCTCGTAGTTTAGCAACCAATTCAAACAACCCCCATTTGTTACCTTAAGATTAGAATTAGGCAACTGATAATTGCACCGCCTCCCTGTGGATTCGATACTCGACCGCCTCTACTACATTTTAGTTGAGACCGTTAGGTTTTATCTTTGACAGGGTACACGATAGCCGTGTCAACTACTAAGCCTAGAAGGATACCAATAAATCACCTCCAAGTTGTGTCAAGCTAGGGTACCTTTGTCCTCAATCGTTAAATGGTTTTGTCAAGAATAGACTCCCTATATTGTTAGAAACACTGGAGGATCGCGGAATTCCCCTTCTTGCCTAGACAAGAAGAAGGGTCGTCCCCTCTCTACCATGCACAAAAATGGATACGATGGATAAAGGGATCAATAGATATTTGAGTTTTATTTTGGGAGTTTGCTTTTGTTTTTGTTTTCCCTCCAATTTCTTGTGGCATATAACATTTGAGAACACTTTCTTGCCATTTCTTTTGATTTTTGGCTTTTCGATACTTGACAACTTTTCAACTTTTCAACTTTTTGCATTTCTTTTGAACATTTTCAAAGTCACCCCATATGTAGTGAGGGTGCCTTATATTTGAAGCATTAGGAGTATATTTTTGCTCCTCTTTTCATTTGATGCATTTTTGCAAACATTCTTTCACTTTTCATTTCATTGAACTCAAATTGATTTCTTTTTCTGCCCATTCCCTTTGATGACAAAAATATGGTAGAACATGGATGATGGATGGATGCATGGTTTCAAGGGTCACCTTGGAATAAACGGTAGCCAAGGAGTTATCACACCACAAGGTACTCTTGACTAGGCCTTAATCCATGGGTAAAAGGATACTAGTATGACACATCCTAGGGTGTTTTACAAGTATTCTAACAAGCAAAGTCTTAAGAAGAAAAAGCATCTACTAGGGCCTATATACACTTGTCAAGCTTCCCAAGTAGACGGTTTCACAAAATTTTTCTATCATGCAACTACATGCCATGATGCAACTAGCATATAAACATCCTAATGCAAATGATTCTACCAACTAATATGACATATAAACTAAATGCAAGTCCTAAGTTCACATTGTTATACCGCATCAATCAAAATAAAGCCACATAGTCATTAACATAAAGAGGAAAAAGGAGATTGGAAAGATCATACCATGCGGTCTTCAATATCCTCATGTCTCGGATGTGGCGTAGATCAATGTGAACAAGGATAGAACAAATACAATATATACAACAATATATACAAGTCTACACTACAAAGGAAATGAACTTGTTTTTGGATTTTCAAATTTTTCAAATTTTTATGGTTTTTCGAAATTTTTTGATTTTTTTTTTGATTTTTGAATAAAAGTTAAGTTAGAATTTCCCATCTCCACACTAATATGGGCATTGTCCTCAATGGCCAAAATTATGGGAAATTATGCAAACATGATGCATGAATTCTACACTAAATGCAAGCTATACTAATCTACACTACATGATGTATGGGTTTTTGTTTATGACGGAGAGCGTAATTTAGATTACCTCCCGTTGCGTATGCATGTACTTCCCCAAACCGAGATAGACATTATTTCTAATGTCCTAAAGTTGGGGGTAGTTCATGCACACAAAATGCAATGCATGAAACTAAATTTGTAATTTTGGATTTTCAAAAGTGGGAACAATAAAATAAGAACATCTCAATGGGGCCGAGGTGTTAGTCCTCTATGTTGCTAGGACTCTCCAACCATAGACAAAGTCAAATAATGTACAAGTTAAAAAAACATAAACTTCTTTCATGAAAATTGTAAATAAAGAGAAGAGATGAGGAAACTTCACTTAAGCTTGAGATGGGTGCCTCACGCCCGCTTCATCTAGCTATGAAGAGATCCTCTAGAGATCGCCGTCATCTCCCTCTAGATCACTATCCCATATTTCCTTGGATGCATCACTTGTATTCAGGTCCATGAACTCGTCCTCTTCACTTCCAAGCTCTACCGTGTCCCCTCCGCAAGAATTGTTGCTCCCTTCCTCTTGTCACCCGTTTGCCCCTTCATTTGCCCTCTCCGAATTGGGGAACAGTAAATCCATTTGTGCCCAAGAGGGAAATGCTCCCTCCTCACTAAGATTTCCCTTTTGAATCATATCGTGGTATTGAGGATAGAGTGCATAATAATTGTCCACGGTAGCTTCGTATTGTCGGAAGTGCAAATCTTGTAGAATTCCCGTTACAAAGTTATCACGGGGAAGGATAAAGGGGTTGGGATGGTTGTACGGCTGATAAGGAAATGGGTAGGGAGGCACTTTGAATTTCTCATCTTGAGGTTGTTGCTCTTGTTGTTGTTGTTGTTGTTGTTGTTGTTGTTGTTGTTGTTGTTGTTGTTGTTGTTGTTGTTGTTGTTGTTGTTGTTGTTGTTGTTGTTGTTGTTATTGGGGATTTGGAGGTAGTGGTGCTTGCCTTGCTTGGGTTGGGTTTGGAGGGATGAGGTAGGATGGGATTGGTGATAAAGGTCTACTTCTTGGTGAGATTCATGGAAGTCCGATCATTGGTAGGTAGATTGGATCACTTCCTTTCATTATCCACTTGATCATTTTATCAACCCCCTCAAGGGTTATCCAATGATGATGAATAAGAAGAAGGTCTTCATTTATCCTTGTATTTCCGGAAAGAGGAGCATACTCGTTATTCGCATTGAATTTTGGATTGAAATGCTTTGCAATCTTCGTAATGAGCCCTCCATTAACAATGTGTTTCATCCCATCATCATCACCGTTCCTAAATTTTGCCCATTTTTTGAGTAGCACAAGAGGCGCATTGAAGCGGTACCCACCCCTTCCTTGGATATTGAGATAAGACTCCATGAACACAAGGTCAAGTTCGTTCACTATTGCCGGATCTCGGCGAGCAAGTAGAGTGCCGGAAAGGAACCGGTAAGTAAGTCTCAAAATAGGATTTTGGATGTGGAAAGCTAGACACTCCTTGATGTACATGAAATCTCGGCCGGTCATGGCCCTCCATAGGGGTGCAACGCTACATCTCATTGGTTTTGATGTCCTGGTAGGCGAGACATCGAGACCAAGCACATTAGCAAATTCCACTAGAGTCATCATTCTTGAAACACTTTCCAATCTAAATTCTATGCATATGGTTCTATTCAAGGTTCTAATCTTCAAGAAGCTCAAAAATTCAAGCACAAGGGATCAGTAAGTTTGCTCATGCATGTGGAAAAGGGTAGAGAGACCAAACACTTCAAAAAGAGCTTCCATTTGATGATAAATCCCAAGTTTCTTTAAAGTACTATGACATAAAAACTTAGTAGGGAGAATGTTCTTACGAAGAAGCCGGTGAAAAACGAGTCTTTAAACATCATTGACGAATTTAAAATTTGAGAAATCATCAAGTCTTGTAAGATCCACAATTTCTTCATGCTCACTTCTTAATGTGTTGATATGGGAGGTAGAAGAGCGTCCTCTTACCCTTGGTCTTCTCCTATCCCTAAAGGAAGATCCCTTTGGCGGCATTCTTTGATTGTTGAGCTGGAATTTTTGATTTGTTAAAGTATAAAGATGCTCCTTATGGATTGAATGTTGCCTTTGAAACCCTAGAAAATTGGGGCTTTTTGATTTTGTGGGGTAAAAGAGTGATTGGGATATGCCTTGGAGTCATAAGGAGGTGGGTTTTTATAATACAAGTGGAAGGAAGGGTGATGTGTTACAAACCGTGGGGATGGGGTGTAATAAAATTAGGAAAAATCGGGGTTGGTTTATCGCAGGAAGACGAGCGGATTCGAGCACAAGACGCTCGGATTCCAGCATTTCGGGACGAGCGGATTTAAGGGAATATGCCCGGATTCTGTCACAGTTTATTTTCCAAAGATTTGAGGCCGCCAAGACGAGCGTCTTGAGCCCAAGAGGCTCGGATTTTATGTAAGGAGACGGGCGTCTTTTCCCAAAGACGGGCGGATTCTGAGGCAGGAACCTTTCTTGAAATGCACTGGCAAAAACACGAGCGTCTTTTTGCAAAGACGGGCGGATTCCTCAGGACGAGCGTCTTCTCTGCTGGGACGCTCGGATTCTTCCTCAGTCCCAAAATTTCAATTTCACAGCCTAAAAGGACGGACGGATTCTGCCAAAGTCGCCCGGATTTTCGCAGGACGGGCGGATTCTAGGGAAGACGCCCGGATTCCTTGCTGCGGATTTTCCTTTAATTCAACTTCGATAAATGCTTCCCCACACTTGAAGATAAGTTCCTTCCTTCATTCAAAAATCGTTAGTGACCCTCCCTCACTTACTCTCATGGAAAGAATTTATGTTTATAATTAAAGGAATGCAATAAAATTATAAATACAAGTTAGAGGGTTAGTATATTTACAAGTGGTGGTTTAGGGAGGACTCCACCAAACTCTCCATTTTGATGATTCTTTCAAGGATGAGGAGGCCCGAGGTAGGTGACCTCGACCTCTCCAATAAACGCTCCCTCGTAGTATGGCTTCAATCTTTGACCATTGACTTTGAACTTGCTTCCATCTTCCGCCTTGATTTCAAAATCCCCATATTTTCCAACTTCGGTTATCACATAGGGACCCATCCATCTAGAGTTCAACTTTCCCGGAAAGAGTCGGTAGCGGGAATTGAATAGAAGGATTTTATCCCCTTTGTGCAAGGCTTTTTGCTTAATCCTCTTGTCATGGAGCAATCTTGTCCTTTCCTTGTAGATTTTGGCATTCTCATAGGATTGTAGTCGGAATTCCTCCAACTGTTGAATATGAATCATCCTCTTTTGACCACTCAATTTGAGATCAAGTTTAAGTGCTCGAATTGCCCAAAAAGCTTTGTACTCCAATTCGATTGGCAAATGGCATGGTTTTCCATAGACAAGCTTGTAAGGGGAGGCTCCTATGGGAGTCTTATAGGCCGTCCTATAAGCCCAAAGAGCGTCATCAAGCTTTGTGCTCCAATCTTTTCGTGTCTTGTTCATAACTTTCTCAAGGATTTGCTTGATCTCTCCATTCAAAACTTCAACTTGACCGCTTGTTTGAGGATGATATCCCAAGCCGGTTCTATGTTGGACACCATATTTGGTCAAAAGAGATGCGAGTTTCTTGTCATGAAAATGCGTTCCTCCATCACTTATGATTGCTCTAGGAACTCCAAATCTTTGGAAGATTATTTTCTTGAAGAGCTTGGTGACCGTTTTTGCATCATCGTTTGGAGTGGCAATTGCCTCCACCCACTTTGAGACGTAGTCTACGACCACAAGGATATACTTATTCCCATTGGATGTCACAAACGGACCTTGGTAGTCGATCCCCAAAACATCGAAGATCTCCACCTCTAGAATGCCCCTTTGTGGCATTTCGTTCCTCCAAGAGATATTCCCCGTTCTTTGACAAGCATCACAATGAATGATGAATTCCCTTGTGTCTTGAAACATTGTAGGCCAATAGAAGCCCGATTGAAGAATTTTTGCAATGGTCCTCCTTGCTCCATGGTGCCCACCGTAGGGTGATGAGTGACACCCTTCCAAGATTCCTTGGACCTCCCATTGAGGGATGCATCTCCGGTAGAGCCCATCACTACACTCTTTATAAAGGTTTGGGTCATCCCAAAAGTACCTCTTTACTTCGAATAAGAACCTCTTCCTTTGGTTGTAGTTCAAATTTGGAGGGAGTACTCTTCCAACAATATAGTTGGCATAATCGGCAAACCATGGGGTGATGTGCCTTTCAATTTGTGTTTGAATGGCCATCAAAATATCGTCGGGAAATGAGTCATTGATCGGTGTTTCTCCTTGTTCATCATGAAACCAGATCCTTGACAAGTGATTCGCCACTACATTTTCGGCTCCTTTCTTGTCTCTTATTTCTAAGTCAAATTCTTGAAGAAGCAAAATCCATCTCAACAACCTTGGTTTTGCCTCCTTCTTTATCAAGAGATGTCGGAGAGCACGGTGATCCGAAAAGATAATCACCTTAGATCCGAGTAAGTAGGTACGGAATTTGTCCAAAGCATAGACAGTGGCAAGAAGCTCTTTCTCAGTGGTATCATAATTCACTTGGGAGGGATCAAGAGTCTTGCTTATATAATTTATGGCATGAAGAGCTCTTCCTATCCGTTGGCCAAGAACCGCTCCAACGGCGTAGTTACTAGCATCACACATAATCTCGAACGGTAGTTCCCAATTTGGAGGTTGAATGATTGGTGCCGAGATTAGTGCTTCCTTGATTCTATTAAAGGCTTCAACACACTCATCAGTGAAATGGAATTGGGCATCCTTAAGTAAGAGTTGAGTGAGGGGTTTCGCTATTTTTGAAAAATCTTTTATGAAACGGCGATAGAAACCCGCGTGACCGAGAAACCTTCTCACCCCTATAACATTCACGGGAGGTAAGAGTTTCTCTATCACCTCAACCTTAGCTTTATCGACCTCGATGCCCTTTTCCGAAATTAAATGACCCAAAACAATTCCTTCATTGACCATGAAGTGACACTTTACCCAATTTAAAACAAGACTAACATCTTCACATTTTTGCAATACAAGAGAAAGATTATGCAAACATGAGTCAAAGTCCTTTCCATAAACGCTAAAATCATCCATAGAAACTTCCATTATGGTCTCTAAGTAGTTGAAGTAGACACTCATCATGCATCTTTGGAAAGTGGCGGGGGCATTACATAAACCAAAAGGCATCCTCCTATATGCAAAAGTACCATAAGGGCATGTGAAGGTGGTCTTATGTTGCTCATCCGGGTGTATAGGGATTTGGAAGAATCCCGAATACCCGTCAAGGTAACAAAAGAATTTGTTGGAGGCTAACCTCTCAAGCATTTGGTCAATTAATGGTAGGGAGAAATGATCCTTTCTTGTTACGGAATTCAATTTTCGATAGTCAATACACATACGCCAACCGGTGATCTTTCTTGTGGATATTAACTCATTCTTCTCGTTTGTTACCACCGTGGTACCTCCTTTCTTAGGTACCACTTGAACGGGGCTAACCCACAAAGAATCCTATATGGGATATATGATTCCCGCATCAAGTAATTTCATAACCTCTCCTTTGACAACTTCTTGCATGTGGGGGTTTAATCTTCTTTGAGGTTGAATGATAGGTCTATGGTCCTCCTCTAGATGAATTCTATGCATGCAAAAGTTGGGACTTATCCCCTTAAGGTCATCTAGACTATAACCTATAGCCTTCTCATGTTGTTTCAAGACATCAAGCAATTTTCCTAATTGGTTCTCATCAAGTCTATCATTAACAATCACGGTTTTGGTCTTTGATTCATCAAGGTAAGCATATTTCAAATTTGGGGGAAGGGGTTTTAAAGTAGGAGTTTGTATCTCACTTTCCTCCTTTGGAGGTTCATTGAGAATTTGCCCCATCTCCATTAGACATTCCATTCTCATGGCATATTCAACTTGTTCTTCATTCTCATCAATATCATCACACTCGAATTCCATGATTAATTCCTCTTGCTCTTGAGCTTGTAAGATGTCTTCTAGGATGGATTGCTCATCTTCTATAGGTTGACATTCTTCCACAAGGATGTTATGCACTAATTTGGATTGTGCATGAGTAAGTTCTTTGTTAGCTAGAGCGGCCTCAAAAAGATCTACCTCCAATTCCCAATACATATTTTTAGCCTCACTTGCTTCCAAGGCTTCCAATGCTTGCATGGGATCTTTGAAGAAAGGTATACTTAAGTGGTCCTCTACAAAACAATCTATAAGGTCCATCTTGCAAAATACCAAACAACTCGAAAATAGTTAGAACAAACCTTGAGGAGTTTTACTTCCCCATGGCAAAGAAAGACACAACTAATAACAATACAAGAAAATCTAAATCAAGTTAACACCGTCCCCGGCAACGTCACCATTTTTGGTCGTGATCCCTCGTGGGGTTTAGTTTTCAGTACTTGTCGTTAGGAGTACCTAGACCAAAACACAATTTATAACTTCACCAACTACTCTACAATTAGTAAAGAGGCAAGTAAAGGTCTGATCCCAAGGGACAGGAATTGAGATGAGATTTCTATTGCAAGTAGTGGTGTCTAAGGGTGTCACAATTGGGGTTTGAAGTAGAAGATCAATAAACTAAATAGCAATGAAAGTAAACAAGCAAGATAAATTAAAAAGGGGTGTAAACAATTGATAAAAAGCACTAGGGTGTCATGGGGTCATAGGGGATTCATGGGAATTGATCATACAAGCACATTCGCAAATTATAAGCAAACAATTATTGTTGTGATGGATCGAGTTGGTTTATATCTTACAATCTTTGGAAAGTTTGGGTCCCGGAGCCGAATCGATTAGATTGTACAACACCTACAAGTCGACTTAATCTTCCCTACTCAACTATATGCATGGTCTAATGAGACTCGAGTTGGTTTATGTCTTACAAGTCTCATTGAGAAGATAGGTGATGGGTAAAAAAATGCAAGGATTCATAGGCTCGCATTTCATCAAACATAACATGTGCATAAGTTGAAATCACAACAAGCAAGCAAATTAATTATGGAAGCATTTTAGATTAAGCATGAATCATTCTCCATGTTTATTTCCCCTAATTACCCATTAATCCTAGCTAAGTAACTACTCACTCATGATCAAATTTAACATGTTAATAAGGTTGTCAATCATACTAACAAAGTCAAACATGATGAACAAGTAAGAAAGATTAACAATAATTAAAACAAGGATTAAGAGAATTATACCTATGGAGATTCCAAAATAATAATGCAAAAAATAATAGAAGAACTTGATGATTGATGGAAGGTTGTCAATCTCCCAATAAACCCAATAATCTTCTAATTACCCAATAATAAACTTGAATTACTCAATAATAAACTTGAACAATAATTAAGGAAAGATTAATGTGTAATTTTTGGAAAGATTAAAGAGTAATCTATTCTAATCTACTCCTAATCTAATCTAAAGAAGGATTGAATTTACCTAATGAAAACTTGATTCTTTGATTATTACAAATGGGGTATATATAGTAGAGCATCATTAGGCTAAGTAAGGGTAAAATAGTAATTTAACAATACTAATTGTTGGGTAGGGAATCGCCGGTCTCAAGAGAGACTCCGGTCTCCTTTTCGCCGGTTTTTGAAAAATATGTGCATCCTTCATAGAATAAGAAGAACACGAAAGTTGTTGTAAGAGAATCCCAGCGGATTTGTCTCTGGACGAGCGGATTGGCTGACAGCTTCTTTGTTTGAGCTCGGATTGTAAAACGGACGTCATTTTCTCATCCGGACTCCTATTGGAGTGATTCAAAAGCCTAGATCACTTGATTTTTCGATGCCGTTCCATCTAGCATACTTTTTGAGCCAAAGGATCAACTATTGGTTTGGGTTTCGAGCGATTTCTTCATGCAATGCCTTCCTTCCCGTCATCCTTGCTTTTAACCTTATGAGCCTTCTATATACTCTTTATTCCTACATACTTGGCTATCATTCTTGCCTCCTCTTCATAATAGTCCATCCAATATCATTAAAAAGCTTCCAAATATGCACGAAAGACGGGAATTTCCGCCTTATTATCTTCTTTTCTACAAAACATACGAAATGCACTAGGAAAGCAAAATAGAAAGCATTTAACGGATAAAATGGCTATGGAATGTTATAATAGTATGAAAAATAGGCTCAATTAGGGGACTAAATGTGTGCAAATAATGTTCACATCAACAGATGTAAGGAGAACAGTGTGGAAGTAGTGGCACTATGTCGGGGTTAACTTCAAGTTTGCCATTTACTCCTGTTTAGGTTCATGCCCTCTCTTATTGCTTGAACTTAATGATTACTATTCCATTTCCAAACAATGATTTTTTTCGAGATCTCAAAATGCATGTTGTGTTGGTATTTATGAGCCATGGTTCATGCCCTCTCTTATTGCTTGAACTTAACTTCAAATTTTGTTTTCTCATTAACTTTGTTGTGTTCAACCAGATTCTCTTGATAATATGCCCAGTGGGAGATGAGCAAATCTAAGGTTGCCAAGTAGTCTTGTCCCTTCGGCCTTTTTTTTTTCAAAAAATTAGTCAGTTTCCATATCGGTTTATATTATGTAGGTGAATTTTTTTTGTAATTGGCTTTGGATAACCGATTGATTGTATACAAATATTTTTTGTTGATTATGGAATCATTTTGCATTGTCATCATGTGTACGACTAATATGGGCAACAATGTAATATTTTTTTTTATAAAAAATAATAATTATAGACATTGGATTTTTGCAAAAAACTGATGTCCATTGATCAAATAGACATCGGTTTTCCTAAAAATCCGATGTCCATTGATCAAATAGACATCGATTTTCCTAAAAATCCGATGTGCAAATTTTAATGGACATCGGTTCAAAATCCGATGTCCATTAATCCACAATGGACATGGCCAAACTCTACATCGGTTGTGTATCCGATGTCCATATAGCGAAAAGTCCGATGTCCATGATAAGTTTTGTAGTAGTAGGAGTAGGTCTAGGTCTAGGTAAGTGGTTATCAATTATGGTAAGTGGCAAATAGTAATAGAAGTTATGGTAGGTATAGGAGATTAGGTGATAGAATTAATATGGTAAAGGATAAAATTTAGAAAGTTGAATTGTATATGGGGTGTATGAGTCGTGTAAACATGGAAAGCAATTTAGGGGAATTTGTATGTGATTTGGAAAGATAAAAGATATGGTGTGTCTTATATATTTGATAAAGAACTAAGTTTGTATAGACAATTAAATTCTAAATAACAAATAGAAATTTATGATAAATATATTCCTATAAACGAAATTATTCATGCAACGGAATATACGGACACAGTCATACAATCTTAAATTAACTAGTCAGTCATAAAGAAATTGAACGTGTATAGAAACTTAGGTACCACTAATTAAACCAATTTCCAACCGTAAAGTCTCAAATCGTTCTCTAGCTAATGATTTTATCAAAATGTCTGCCCATTGTTTTTCAGTACTACAAAATTCAAGTTTTATAATCCCCTTCTCTAACATGGTCTCGAATAAAATGGTGTCTTATTTCAATGTTTTTGGTACGTGAGTGTTGTGCGGGATTTTTAGAAATAATTATTTCACTATTATTATCACATAAAATAGGAATACATCCTACGTCAATTCCATAATCACGTAATTGTTGCTTAAGCCATAAAAGTTGAGTACATACCAGTCCTGCAGCAATATATTCGGCTTCAGCAGTTGAGAGAGCAACTGAATTTTGTTTCTTCGAACCCCACGTAATGATACACGGTCCGACAAATGTGGCGACACCCGATGTGGTTTTTCTGTCTAGAGAACATCCTGCATAGTCGGCATCGGAATAACTGACTAGATCGAAGTTACACTCCATCTGATACCATAAATACAGCTTGGCCATTCCAATTAAATATCGTAAAATTCATTTTACGGCCGTCATATGCAATTCTTTGGGAGATGATTGATATCTCGCACAAACACATACACTAAACATAACATTGGGTCTACTTGCGGTCAAATATAACAATGACCCAATCATTCCACGGTAAGTAGTTTCATCAACTGATTTACCGTCTTCATCTAATGTCAATTTCTTGTTCTCGACCATTGGAGTAGGCATAGCATGGGAATTTTCCATTCCGAATTTTTGAATTAATACCTTGATGTATTTTTGTTGATGGATTTTAATGCCTTCAGCGGTTTGTTGTATTTGCAGACCTAGGAAGAATTTCAATTCTCCCATCATACTCATCGCGAACTCGGAGGTCATTAGCTCAGAAAAATATTTTCATAGGCTTCGGTTGGTGGATCCAAAGATGATGTCATCGACGTAGATTTGAACAACCAAAAGGTCAGAACCCTCAGATTTTAGAAATAAGGTTTTATCAACGGATCCTCTACTGAATCCACTGTCAAGTAGGAACTTAGATAATCTATCGTACCATGCCCTAGGTGCTTGTTTAAATCCATATAAAGCTTTATCTAACTTGAAGACGTGATCTTCAAATTTGCTATTCTTAAATCCGGGGGGTTGTTTAACGAAGACTTCTTCGTGTAAATATCCATTTAAGAATTCTGTCTTGACGTCCATCTGGAAGAGTTTCATTCCCTTGTGTGCTGCGAATGCTATCAGAAGTCTAATAGCCTCAAGACGAGTAACAGGTGCGAAAGTCTCATCATAATCTATTCCTTCTGATTGATTATAACCTTGGACCACCAATATTGCTTTGTTTCTGACAATAACTCTGACATCATCTAGTTTATTCCTAAAAACCCACCTTGTTCCAATGACAGAACGATCCTTTGGTCTAGGAACTAAATGCCAAACCTTGTTTCTTTCGAACTGTTGTAGCTCATCTTGCATGGCTATAATCTAATCAAATTCAGCAAGAGCTTCATTGATATTGGTTGGTTCGATCATGGATAGAAAAGAGTAGAAAGAGCAGAAGTTATTCAATGAACGTCTAGTTTAAACACCCTTCTTAATATTCCCTAGAATATTGTCCATGGGGTGTGAGCTCTTGTATTTCCACTTTGTTGAAGTACTTGGTTCATCATCGTTATTTGAGCTTGACCCAACTTCATTTGGCTCGGAATTGGAGGAAGTTCCCCCTGAATCCAATCCGGGTGTTGTATTAGAATCGATTATAACCTCGGATTCTACACCTTGATTTGGATTCAATGTTATAGTAACATCACCTATAACATTAGTTTGGGAGTCCTTATTTTGAGTCAATGTTATAGTATCATCAACTATAACTTTGGTTTTCTCCTTTTTATCTTTTGAGGAACGATCCTGTTCGTCACTTGTTCCTTCAATCTCATTATCCTCCAATTCCAATTCCGGGGGATCGTCTCTTGAAAGACGAAAGTCGGGTTCATCCAAGTCTTCTTCCTCGTCCTGTAAGGGCTTATCAAACACGTTATCTTCATCAAAAATAATGTGCACACTTTCTTCAATACAAAGAGTTCTCTTATTGAAGACTTTGTAAGCCTTGCTATGATCTGAGTATCCTATGAAAATCGCCTCATCACTCCTACGGTCGAACTTACTTAACCGGTTTTTACCGTTATTGTGAACAAAGCATTTACTCCCAAAGCAGCAAAGATGGGAGATATTAGGTTTTCGACTTCTAAGGAGTTCGTAGGGGGTTTTCTTAAGAACAGGTCTGATCATAGCACGATTATGGATGTAGCAAGAAGTACTAATGGCTTCAGCCCAAAAGTTACGAGGTAAACCACTACACAAAAGCATTGTACGTGCCATATCTTCTAAAGTTCTATTCATACGTTTAACAACGCCGTTTTGTTGAGGAGTTCTTGGTGCAGAAACGTTATGCCAAACACCATTAACTCTACAATATTCTATGAAATCTTGATTGTCAAACTCGGTGCCATGATCCGTACGAATAGATACAAGATTAGTCTTATATTTGTTTTGAACACGTTTCATAAGACAATCAAATTCATCAAAAGTTTTGTCTTTTGAATTAAGAAAGATAGGCCATACATACCTTGAGTAATCGTCTACAAGAACAAAGACGTACCTGGATCCTCCTCTACTCCTTACCTTCATTGGTCCACATAAATCCATGTGTACTCATTCCAAGGCTTGATTTGTGCTTACTACTCTTTTCGGTTTGAACGATGATCTTACTTGTCTGCACCTTGCACACGTGTCACATATCTTTTCTTGGTCGAACTTGATCTTAGGTAACCTTTCAACCAAGTCCCACTTCTTGAGTTTGTTCAAGGTTAGTGAGCTAATGTGACCAAAGCGTTTATGCCATAAACAAGGATCATCAAGAGTAACTTTCATGCATGTAAAAGAGTTAGTAGGCACAGCATTCAAGTCTACCATATAAACATTTCTTTTCCGTGGCCTTCTAGAATAACATTGCTAGTTCCTTCAATAATAATGCGACAACTATCAGTATGAAAAACTACTTTGTTACCTTTGTCGCATAGTTGAGATATGCTTAGCAAGTTATGTTTTAGACCATCCACGAGATAAACATCACTGATTGTGTGAGACTTAGAAATTCCGATTTTGCCAACGCCAATAACTTTTCCCTTTTTGTTGTCCCCGAACGTCACTTTTCCTCCATTGAAAGGCTTGAGTGAAAGAAATAAATTCTTATCTCCGGTCATGTGTCTTGAACATCCACTATCAAGACACCATTGATTGTTTTCTTTCACTACTTCCTGCAGAAAGGATTAGATACAGTTTTTAGGTACCCAAGCTAAGTTGGGTCCCTTATGATTAGTTACTCTATATACTAAATCTTTCCGAATCCAAACTTTTCTAATAACCGTTTTTCTAACCCTTGGTTTATTTGGATTGGGAGGAGTTCTAGGGTTAGGGTTTTCTCTTGGTCTAAGAATTTCTCTAGGTCTTTCATGACTATTTCCCTTGTGAATAGGTTTACTAGGTTGAGATCGATAAGGGTTTTGTGAGGTGCTAGGTTTCTTGCTGTATTCGAAGGCCATATCATAGAACCAACGAAATTTATTGTTCCTTTCTATGTTAGGTTCCTTAATGGGGGTTTCATCATTCTCGTCAACCTGTCAATAGTTTTAGCATGGTCGGTATTTTTTCGTATATCATGAGCCTTTTTGACACAATTGATTTGAATGTGACCCGTATGACTACAATAATTGCAAATCAGGTATTCAGGAAGATCAGCATACTTCCTTTTTTCTGAAATCAAAATACGAAGGTGTTGATTTGCATTTAGAGTGATCTCTACGGCTGTAGCACTCATGTCCTAACCCTATCTTCATATTATTGTCAGATTGTTCGGTTAGGAAGTTTAGGACTTTTGTGCTACCTTCCCACTTATCATGGACCTTTATATCATGTAGAAGTAGGTCTTTTAGGGTTTTAATTTCCTCTTGACATTTCGTGTGATCTACATCATTATCCTTTTTAAAGTTATCACGAAAGTCTTGGAATCGTTTATTAAGAAGGAACACAACATCGGAGTGTTGTTTCTTAACATTGATCATGTCGGTCTTAGATTCCTTTAATTGCTTTGAAAGGGAATCTATCTCTTTCTTTTGGTCTAAGATCACTGCTTCATCAGATGTGACCTTAGTGTAATACTACGTATTTATGAGTCTCTGGGTACTATATCGAGTAGGCCTTACTCTGTCGAGTAAGGATGAGTTGCAGTTTAAAATAGTTTCTGACCTGTTGGGTACTCGATCGAGTAACGTGGATACTCGATCGAGTAAGGGGGCACTCGATCAAGTAACTTAGCTACTCGATCGAGTAGCCGGTTTTCGGGGGATGATTTCTCCGGTTTTGTTAATAATGCGATTTGAGTATATATTACTTCTGTCATTGTTCTTTAAACACTTTTTAAAACCTAATTACTGTGAAAAGAGAAATCAAACTACGTCATTCGCTTTAATCGCATTGTTGGCAAATCCCGGAGCTTCGAAGGTCGGATTTTACCTTTCTTGATACCTTTGTCATCCTTGCGTCGAGGATATGACCTACGTACCGTTTTTATAATGTTTCCTTAAAGTTGGTTAAAGCCTAATATGGGGATTTGGGGGTTTTGTTGTTTTGTATGATTGATAGTGATTATATGTTTGTATGTTAGGAGGAGGATTCGTAGAGGAAGCGTTTTGATATCAGCTGTGAAATCGTCTGATTGTGTTGTGCTTTCCAGGTAGGGTTTCCCTACTCAGTATTAGTCCCATAATGCATTGTTGGTGTTGTGTAATTGCTGATTATTATCGTATTGATTTTATGACGGTTGTTGATTGATTGTTGTTGATGGTTGTGATTGTTTGTCTCTGGTTCTCGAGATGCTTTCTCGGCTGAGTGGGGTCACTTGCGGGAGTGGCTTCATGCCCTAGTTTCGCCCTTTGTGGAACCCGCCACGGAAGGGGATGTGCACATTAATGGGACAGGGTTATCGCTCGGTATGATGAGCGGGGATTTGGTGGGTACGGCTGCGGTCCCCCACTGGCAGGGCTGGTCCAGTGGACAGTCGGAGACGGAGATTGTTTGGTGTGGGTGATTGTGTGTGACTGTTTGAGCTGTGTTGTTTACTGTACTGTTGGTTATATAAATTGTCCGATTAGTACTGACCCGTTTAATGTTTTAAAAAGCGTGGTGATCCATTCGGGGTGGTGAGCGATTATTGAGCGGTATGATATGACGCATATGGGATAGCTGGGATGAGTCATCACCAGCGTTAGAAGTCTTCCGTGTGTCGGACGGTGTTTTGTAGCTTTGATAGTTTTAGCGATGGGACCGTCCGAGAACCTTGTATTTCAGTTTATCAGTTTTGGTTTTGATCATGTAATCACTTAAACTATGTTTACTTTTAAAGTACGTTTCTTTATTGTCTTATGAGTATCATTGCCTCGGGTAACCGAGATGGTAGCACTTCCATGCCTTAAGTGGTCCTAGTAAGGCACTTGGAGTATGGGGGTGTTACAAAATGGTATCAGAGCGACAATCCTGAAACCTGTAACCAATGAATCCAATGAACATAGGGAGTCAATTAAAATGAACCCGGGGTAGAAGTTGTAGGAGCTAATGCAAAGACTTGGGAGACGTCCTAAAGTCGCGAACTCGCCCTACAATTTTGAACCGGTCACCATGGGATATGAGTCAGGATCGCTATGTGTTTACGTTGTGAATTGTGTATCTATATAGTGATGTGTGACATGAATCAGTGGGTGTACGTATGTGGATAATGGGGAATGTGTAGAAAAGATGGTGATGATGTGATTTCGTATGTTGTTGATTGAAAGCATGTTGCATGATAGTTGGTTTACAATGTTGGTTGGAATTGTTAGAAAAGTGTATGAGAATGATGAGTACTGTGGTGGAAAAAGGAAGTAGTTCATATGTGTTATGATTATATATAATTTTGTTTGTGTAATTTTATATAATGATTTCTTATACATGTCTACTATTGTTCATATGTATATGTTGTATGAAGAATGTGGTGGAAATGGATGAATTGATTGGAAAAGATGGACTGGCAATTGCACGAGAATATGAATTTTGTGATTATGAATATGTTTAGGTGACGAAGTGTATTTGTAATATTGTTGTATTAGTAGCATGGAAATAGGATTTGTAATGTATGAGTATGTTTTGTTTACGAAAAGTGATAGAATAAAAGCATGTGGGTAAGTCATGATTGACAAGTTAAATAAATTATTTGCATGATGAATATTGTTGCTTTGCTTTCGAAAATAGTAACATGTGATTGGGACTACTGGTTTTATGAGTATTGGGTTGTTTTTGTTTACCATGTTGTCGTTTATGTTGTTTGGAGGTAAAATTAAGTAGTTATGTTTTTCGATTATAAAGAGGTTGACTTTAAACTGTTATAACTTGGGATGTATAAATGATTTTAATGTGATTCCAATTGGAGGTGATAGCTTGTTCTTTTAAGATTCTAACGATAGGTCACACGCCCGAATCGACCAAGAAATGAGTGAGTTATAGCTGTTTTACGAAAACTGGACAGTGTTGAGAAATGCGTAGGTACTCGATCGAGTAGCCTTGGTACTCGATCGAGTAGCCGGCACTCGATCGAGTACGTTAGTTACTCGATCGAGTAGCCCTGGTGATTTGTTTTACGTGCTTCTGATCTTCACCTACTCGATCGAGTAAGTCCCTTACTCGATCGAGTGGCCTGTACTCGATCTAGTGACCCCTGTTTTAGGTTATATGCCTATCTTTTGACTTCGTTGCATATTATGTTTAATTCAAAGGTGTTATTTTGCTTCTTTGTGCATTGTTTTACATGTATGTTGGTCTTGACGCGTAAGTTACCCAATCTTGTGGTGTAGTGAGTGGCACCTGTGGTGAGTATGAGTTCGGTGGGAGGACATGAGTTATACGTGGTTGCGATAGATAGTGGAAAAAGAAAAGGAAGATCGTTATGGCTTAATTGAGACATAGAACATGTTTTCTGAGATGAGATGAGATGAGTGATATGATTGTGTATTGAGTAACGTAAAAGTAAGTGAATATGGGCAAGAGATGATGTGAGTCTAAGGAACGTGAGAATGAAAGGATTGAGAGTAAGGATGTGGATAGTGGCAACTTGAGATGTGTAAAGAATTATGGAGGAAGATGGTTAGGAGTCGTGTGGGTTAAGAATATACATAGTGAAAGTTCGTTTTAAAGGGGTTGAGAAGAGTGGTATATAGTGAACTTTGTGGAGACATGTCGCGAGGTGGATTTGTAGACAGCGAGTGAGTTTGGGAGATTTGGTGTATTAAGAGGTGAAACTATTGTGGGATTTCCTTGGACAATTAGCGGTATGAAACGAATTTTGATTTCTAGAGATGTAAAAAGGGAGATGCAATTGTTGAACATTAAACGTTGATTTTATGGATAGATTAGTGGCAAGTGTGAGTGATAGCATTATAAGAGAAGATCCATGGTAAGAAAGAGCGAGATGATATCGATATAAAATAATGAGATGTGAGTCATGGAGCAATGGGAAAGTAACCGGAACACTAAAGAGTTAGGTAGAAGTGATAAGGAGTTGAATAGTTAATTGATTTTGTCAAGTGTAAAAGAAAAGAATGAGGGGAGTAAAACTAGAAAAATGTTGACCGGAGTTATGTGACATAAAAGTAAGGAATCGTCGAGATGTATGATACTATCAAGAGTAAGTAAATTAATGGTTATACAGAAGTTTCAGGACAACATGATTAATCATGAGTTTCGAGGAATTAAGGGAGTAAGAAGTTGGTAGAATATCTGCATGATATGAGATTTTGGTGGTGAGTCGGGTGACTATACAATTAAGGATAGTATTGGGAAGAATGTTGAGGTAATGTTGTTGATGGATTTGATGTTCGTTATTTGGGATGTTAACCACAGATAGGAAAGAAATCGTGATGTTTAGAGATGAGTGTAAGAGGTTTGATGCCCGGACAGTGGTAGTGTTATGGTTTGAGACTAGTGGTTAAGGGTGATGGTATATTAGAAAGGTAGCAATTCTAATGAGGTTGATTTTGTAGAGGCCGGATTGATATGTATGGTTGTAAGGAAGTATAAGATGTGGTCAGATGAGGCGGGTGATAATAGTTGAATAGTAATGGTATGGTTATACTTGGCATGAGGTGATGGTTATGCGAATGGGGGAATATGTTATGAGGGGCATATGAGTTAAGCTCGGGCGACAGGTAACCTTTATCGAGTGGTAACTTACGTGATCAGGACTGATTAGGTGGATGTGTTTACGGGTCTATGATGTGTATAAATGTTTGTGCGAGGTTCTGACCTCACGGGAAGTGGTATGGTGTGATAGATATAAAGCTGTTATCTGAATGTTCTGTGATATATGTTGGACACGGTAATTTAATTGAATGATATTCAAAAATTAATTATTTGATTGATCTGGCATGACTGGTTATATTTGTATGTATTCATGATATATGTTATTCCGTGATGTGGTAAGGGGATGATGTTCATGAGGTTATTATCTGTTTAATTCATATAATATGTTGCTTTGTGATTTAGTAAAGTGGATTTGAGTAAGTTTTTTCTTGTCCGAGAAGTCATGTTGAGTCAGTGCTTATGGGATAGTGTAAGTTGTGATGACTATCGATGTGGTTGTGGTGCCTCGGGTGGTGATCCAGGCACGGTATTTAGTGTTGTGATGCGGGTATTTTCGCACTGCGGTGTGGCTGTTGGTAGCGGTGTTGCGATGCCGTCACCGGTTGTGGTGGAGTAAGGGGGATGTTTATGATTCGAGTTTCGAAAGTACATACCAGTTACACATAAATTGTTGTTTTGTCTGATGTGGCTTCCTGTGAGTTTCAGTTTATATAGATAGACAGTTGTTTTGTTTATTGATGTTTCTTACCAGTTAAGTTTTGGAATGAGGGTAGAGTATGATATGAGAGAGAGTTGTATATGTTTTTGTTGTTGTCATGGTATATTGACATTCTGTTGATGGGACATAGTTGTGAGAAGTTGTTACAGTAATTTTGATCTTGTTTTAAGATGAGGCATCAGTATTCATAGTCATGGCAAGTGATTCGTGGAACATGTGTTGTAATGATCTGAAAGCGGCAGGTGGTTCATAATCTTTTGTTGAGATAGTGAGTGCAGGGTATTGGGATTTGGTGTCATGTTAAGTTATGTATGAGTTTTGTGGTAATGAAAGAAAAGAACTTGAGGAGCTAGTGTGAGTGTACGTAACAAGTGTGGATTGTGAGTTATGCTTTTGACGATGGGAGTTTTATATAGTTTATATAGAGAGGTATGTCGTATTGCGGTAATGTGGAAAATTTGAAGTTTTGGGTTAAGCTAAAGATTTTGAGGTACAGGTTAGGGGTGTGACGAGTGAATTGAAGTATGAGAAATGTTTAAGTAAGAGAGCCTTGGATATATGCATGGCGAGTGCTTAGAGTATAGGTGGTTATCTATGACATGTGATGGTGATGAGAATAATGAGAAGATATAACTAAGGATATAGTATTAGTGAGTTACGAGGACGTAACATTTATCTTAAGAGGAGTAGGATGCGATAAAAGAGATTTTGATAGTTGTGCATATGGTAGTATATTCACAGTAGAGTGTTGGTGTAGCATAAAGAATGAAGTTGTATATTTTGTGGTTGATGTTGTTAAAAGGCCATGGCCGTGCTTGTAGTAGTGTGATGTTTAGGAGTGTGAGAATATTTCACTAGTGTTGACAGTTGGATGATGAGTTTTGAGTGTGAGTAAACTTCGAGGACGAAGTTCCTTTTAAGGGTGGTAGAATGTAACATTCCGTTTGATGTCTATGAGTCTCTTGATTTTGGATTTGGTGGTGGATGATATATTATGGAGCTAGCAGCGTTAGAGGATGGTAGTTGGTAGTGTATGGAGTTAGTGTCAGGAGAGTTTATGATGTAGTTGATACGACATCCTGAGCGTTGTGGGGAGGTAGGAATAGTTGGTGGAGTTGGTGTTAAGGGTTTATGGTTTCATGTTTTATAAATTGGGGTTTTGTTTTGAGTTCTTAGTAGCTTTGTTGCGTCTTGACCAAGTTAGTATGTTTGTTTTTATGTATGGGTTGAACTTCGGGGACGAAGTTCTTTTTAAGGAGGGAAGACTGTAATACTACGTATTTATAAGTCTCTGGGTACTCTATCGAGTAGGCTTTACTCTGTCGAGTAAGGGTGAGTTGCAGTTTAAAATAGTTTCTGACCTGTTGGGTACTCGATCGAGTAACGTGGATACTCGATCGAGCAAGGGGGCACTCGATCGAGTACCTTAGCTACGCGATCGAGTAGCCGGTTTACGGGGGATGATTTCTCGGGTTTTGTTAATAATCCGATTTGATTATATATTACTTCCGTCATTGTTCTTTAAAAACTTTTTAAAACCTAATTACTTTGAAAAGAGAAATCAAACTACGTCATTCGCTTTAATCGCATTGTTGGCAAATCCCGGAGCTTGGAAGGTCGGATTTTACCTTTCTTGATACCTTTGTGATCCTTGCGTCGAGGGTAAAACCTACGTACCGTTTTTATAATGTTTCCTTAAAGTTGGTTAAACCCTAATATGGGGATTTGGGGGTTTTGTTGTTTATTATGATTGGTAGTGATTATATGTTTGTATGTTAGGAGGACGATTCGTAGAGGAAGCGTTTTGATATCAGCTGTGAGATCGTCTGATTGTGTTGTGCTTTCCAGGTAGGGTTTCCCTACTCAGTATTAGTCCCATAATGCATTGTTGGTGTTGTGTAATTGCTGATTATTATCGTATTGGTTTTATGACGGTTGTTGATTGATTGTTGTTGATGGTTGTGATTTTTTGTCTCTGGTTCTCGAGATGCGTTCTCGGCTGAGAGGGGTCACTTGCGGGAGTGGCTTCACGCCCTAGTTTTGCCCTTCGTGGAACCCGCCACGGAAGGGGATGTGCACATTAATGGGACAGGGTTATCGCTCGGTATGATGAGCGGGGATTTGGTGGGTGCGGGCTGCGGTCCCCCATGGCGGGTGGTCCGTGGACGATCGGAGACGGAGATTGATTGGAGTGGGTGATTGTGTGTGACTGTTTGAGCCGTGTTGTTTGTTCTTGTCTTTTGGTTATATAAATTGTGTGATTAGTCTTGACCCCGTTTAATGTTTTAAAAATCGCGTGGTGATCCATTCGGGGTGGTGAGCGATTATTGAGCGGTATTGATATGACGCGTATGGGTAGCTGGGATGAGTCATCACGTGGCCATTAGAAGTCTTCCGCTTGGTGTCGGACGGTGTTTTGTAGCTTTGATAGTTTTAGCAGTAGACCTTCTGAGAACCTTGTATTTCAGTTTATCAGTTTTGGTTTTGATCATGTAATCACTTAAACTATGTTTACTTTTAAAGTACGTTTCTTTATTGTCTTATGATTATCATTGCCTCGGGTAACCGAGATGGTAGCACTTCCATGCCTTAAGTGGTCCTAGTAAGGCACTTGGAGTATGGGGGTGTTACACTTAGTTTTCAAAAGTTCTTTGCCTTTTTCTAAGTTCTAAAGTTATAGCTTCATTAGCTATAACTTTGGCTTGAAAGTGCTTGATGTTAAGCTTTAGGTCTGAAATTATAGCTTCATTAGCTATAACTTTGGACTCTAATTCCTTCTTTTCAGCCATAGTAGAATCTAACCTTGTTGCTTTCTCAGCTATAACTTTAGATTTTAACTTCTTAGCTTTGGCCTTCAGAGTATGATTCTCTTTTGCAATTTCGAGAATCTGTTCCTTTAGATCTTTTAATTCCAAGTCCTGTTCGTGACACTTATCAAGAGATTGTTCAAAGAATTCAATTAAAGCACTTTTAGATAATTTCTTAACGCGTTTTTTAAGTTCAAGATAACTTACCTCTTCATGGTCATCTTCGTCTGATTCTCCGAGAAAGCAATAATTTGAGTGAGAGTTTATGCTTTCATCTTCGCTGTCAGAGATTAGGTCAAGACTAACGCTGCTAAGACAAAGGTTGGCCACTTCGTCGTCTTCAGATTCCTCGTCTTCTTCTGAGTCAAGGTCTCCCCAACACATAACCTGTTTAAATTCTCTCTTTGTCTTCTCACGTTTTTTCTTGTCCTTGATCTTCTCCCATGTTGGACAATCCTTGATCATGTGACCAGATTCTCCACACTTGAAGCAACCTCTATTTGCGAAGGACGACTTTGATTCAGTAACCTTTTTGCTGGATGACTTGTTGTTGTTGTTGTAGGATGATTTCGTTTGTTTGTTTCGAAATATCTTATTTTTGAAACGGCGTGCAAACAGAACAGTTTTATCCTCTAGTTCAGAGTCAACTTCTTCGCTCTTTAAGGCCATACTCTTATTTCGGCTTGGTTCAGCGTCATCTTTGTTAAGAGTAATTTCATGGGCCATGAGAGCACCGATGAGTTCTTGATAGGATAGGTTTTCAAGATCTCGTGATTTCTCCATTGCAGTGACTTTAGCACGCCATTTCTAAGTCAGGCTCCTAAGAACCTTTCTAGCAATGTCCTCAGTACTGAATTTCCTTCCTAGGTTTTTCAGTTCGTTTATGATGCTTGAAAACCTTGCGGACATACTATCTAAGGACTCGTTAGGCTCCATAATGAATAGCTCGTATTTTTGCATAAGCAAATCTATCTGGTGCTTCCTAACAATGGAAGTACCTTCATAAGCTAGTTCAAGCCCATCCCATATCTCCTTGGCCGTAGAGCATGAAGAAAACCGATCAAACTCTATAGAAGTCATTCCGTTTTGCAGGAGACTTATTACTTTGGAGTTCTTTTCGGCCTTCTTATAGTCGGCCTCGACATAGTCCTCTTATTTATTTTCATAGGTAGTGTCTTCCTCGGATGCCATAAGAATTTTGTGCGGTCCGTTTTGGATAATCCTCCAGCACTCCCAATCGCGACCCTTCACATAGTGAGTCATCATGTTTTTCCATAATCCATAATTCTTCCCATCAGACGGGACACTTGAGATATTTGGAATCCATTTATCACGTGATAGGCAACGAAATATAAAACGATAAGATAAATGAAAAATAAGATAGATCAGCCTCTTTGCGGTTAGGCAATCAAGAGCACGAGGCTCTGATACCAATTGATGAGTATTGATACAAAATACTCAAGGGGGGGGGGGGTGAATTGAGGATTTATAACTTTTCAAAGCTTTTTCGATTATGTATATGCAATTGATTATTTAAAGTTTATTGATTAAACTTTAACTAATCAACTAGTGAATGTAAAACGAAATAAACAAACAAACGAAAGAACGAGGAGACACACAGTTTTTGAAGTGGTTCAGTTTCACAAGTCGAAACCTACGTCCACTATTCTCGATTAATAAATTTAGTACCTTTTTACAGATTTTAAATTTACTAACCCAACACGTACAACAAACTCTAGTTGTAACTCAATAAGTACCGTTAAATACTCTAGTGACCAACTTACGCTAATAAGAAAGCACTAATGATTCTTGCAAAGGTCCACGTTAATGAACAAGTAAGAAATAAACTAAGCACTATTATCTTATAACGATAACAATAAGAATGAGTATACGAGTTTAAAACACACGACCTTTCAAAAGATAACAAATCGGTTTTTCTGCTTGAAAACACACGGTTTGCTTTGTAAAATTAAAATCAATTTTTATGCTTAACGTCTCTACTTTAGATGTTGTAAAGAGTAAAGTATTTATAGGAAGGAAAGAGTACGACAACTCGGTTTACAAGAACCCTAATTGGCCGAATAAAAGAGATAGGTTAACAAATCATATCTTTTATTATCTCTTTCCTAAAAGCCTTAAAAGATAATAAAGAATATTACAAAAGATAGAATATAAATATTCAAATATTATCTTTACTAAAAATTCTAAATATGATAAGATTTCCTAAAACAACAATCTCTTTTATCATAAACAAATATATTAAGTAAGATATATAAGATATGTAAAGATATTATTATCGAATAAAATCTTTACCAAATATACCCTAGGTAACACGAGATGTCACGGCTCATAAGCCTCGTGACTCGTGCAAACCCTAGCTCAATATATGGGTTAGAATTTAGGTTTTAAGAGAGGTTTTGTTGAAACCCTAATTAGTAGCAAGGTCCAACTCATTAGTTGGTCCAAAACAACTACTAGGCAACGTTCAACATAAAACCGAACTCCGCAAAAAACCGGGCTTAATTAAATAAATACTTTTATAAAAACATTTAAAATAAACTTTAAACAATTTTCAAAACAATTTTGAAATATTATAAGTCGTGTATAATAAACTCAGCATCTTAATGTTATAGTAGGAGAGCTATAACATTGAGCTCTTTTACTAGTAATGTTATAGCTGCAAAGCTATAACTTTACCAATTCAAGAAACTCATTCTTGGTTATCATTACGAGATAATCACCTATACTATTCTAATCTTCAGAGAGATATTCGAGTATAGGCTACGTCATCATCCAAGCTTGATTAATCTTTAGACGGACTTCGTCTTCACATAAATCTTGAATGAATCTTCATATCGTTTGATCTTGAATAGAGGCTTGAACATTTTATACTTTCGTCACAATCTCCTTAGTTGCTTGTATTAGATAAGTTGATTCTAAAACACTTAGACAAACGATTATGCGCAACAAGTATATAAATTATAAAGCACCATGACATCATCAAAACATGAACATATAAGCTATATGGTTCAACAGTTGAAGAGTTGCACAAACTTTAGTTTCCAAACCAAAAGGGATTTGTTGAAATCCTAGGATGTCTTATTGACTTAGGAGTAAGAGACTAGAACAATGTTTTAGTTTTGTGCATTGCAAAATTCTACAAAAGGAATCTAAGTAAATTGTGATAAAATGGTCAACATAGGGATTAAGGGTGAATCCCTCAACAAATGACTTTATCACAAGTTATGTGATAACAGTGGGAGCATCTTTCAAGTTAAAGAGTCCAAGTCTAGTAAGAAGTCTAGAGATATACTTAGATAAATACATGTTATTAGATATAACATTGAAAAGAAGGAAATAACTATTGATAAAGTTGGAATATATGGATATAGGGTATATCCATTTGCCAAAGTTTTATTGCATTTTAAAATGGTGTAAAAGGTACACTAAATATTATAAGATATGAAGTAGTAATAGTGTATTAACTATTCATATGTGATAATCGCATTTATCATTTGAGTTTTATTAAACTCACACGTTACCTTGTTATATCCAATTGGGTTGTAGAGACAAGTTGAACCCCATTAAAGTGAACTGGATTGACATGGTATTCGCCCCTAGTTACTTAAATGAGGTGACGTCCCGAAGTGACTAGAGTGTGATGCGATTGATGGCAAGTTCAAGTGCTATAGATTCATGTGGGATGACTAGTCGATCACATAGGCAGACTGTATGGGACACTCTGTCGGGCAAGGACCGCTTATAGAGTTCTGGTAATTCATAAAGCCTGGTTGTGGCAAGAGCTGCTATAGTATTCTTATGAGTCAATTATTTTGACTAGAGAATTTTCACCCAAGTTGGCATAAATTTCAGATTAGCTTTGATTTATGCTCTACGACTGTCGAAAATGAGGTCAAATGGGTATATTTTGGGTTATGATGAACTGTGGCTGAACAAAGGGAATAGTGCGATAGGAATTGTCCACCCCTTGTCAGGGTTTTTTTAAAATCTCAAGGCCACTCGAGGAGAAGTAAACTGGAAATGCGTTGCCACGCTCGGAAGGTATCTATGGTAGATAAATTCGGTCAGGCAGTTACACTCCAGATCGAGGAAACCACTGAAGATATGATCAAGTGCAAGTACGACCTGCGAGACACCTTGCTTTGAGTGTGAGATTGTAATAGGACATGAGAATTGGTGACGCACACTTGTCTTGGACAAGTGGGAGATTGTTGGAATATGTGTCCTCAACAATAAAGCGATCACATGATTTAATATACCAATTAAATGTCATATTAAGAATATGTAAGGGATGATTTATTATATAATCAACTGATCATCATTAATCGGTAATGATTGGCTGACTAGAGTTTGACATTACTGTCGTACGACGGTGGTGGTCAGTTGATCCCTTAAGGTTACACCTAAAGGACAATTCCCATAATAGACAAATTGATTACAATACAAGTTGATTAATTCCTTAAAATTGAACAATTCACTTGTGAGAGAGAATATTGATATCTTATTGTAATGGGATTAAATAAGATTTATTTTAGTAATTGAAATACTTTATTACTAAAATTGTTTATTGTTTGTGAAACAATTGAGATAAGAATGAATGGTTAATTATAATTACAAGATGTTGTGAATCATAATTATATGACCCATTTTATTTATGTGATCAAGTATCACTAGTCAATTTGTTGTATGTAATTTAATTAATTTATAAAATGATATTTATGTGATAAATATGCATTAAATTAATTAATAACATGTAAAATACTATATGTCACATATTGTGTGACAAATGACAAATTAACAAAATAAAATGGTAGTCCAATTTATGTAGGTTGGACCGAAATGGAGGGATGTTAGTGGGTTTTGGTTGTTTTATTTTATTTGATAAAATAGCATGATGATGCCTACCTACAACTAGCCTTACACCTACTCTTACACATCTTACACATCCAATTCTTGTGAAGACAAAAAGAAGAAAGTAAGATGCCCTCTTTGGACACACCCTACCCGGCCTCCACCACCTCTTTATGAGAACTTTGTTCTCATTTTTCCATTCACTCATTCATTCATATTTTTCTACATGCAAAAATATTCTCATATTCTCTCAATCTCTCTAAAACAAGTTTTTAGAAATACAAGCATTTGTTCATCCATTCTAATATCAAAATAAAATTACTAGTGTAGTAATAGTGATAATATTAGAATCAATTTTAAGGATACTAGTTTATTAATCTAGTTAATTAGTATACTAGTTTAAGGGATAAGTCATGGGTGCAATCTAAGGAGGATCTCTACTTTGGGATTTTTGGAGGATCATCCAACATATTAAGCTCAAAAACAAATAAGGAAGGTGACCTTATTTGTCCCATATATTTCGGACCTATATACAATGTAAGGGACATTGTTTTTCTTCCGAAATCTCTTATTTTGTTATGCATGAACTAGATCTAAAGAAAAAATAATTAAGAAGTTAATTAGTTCACTATTAGAGGAGTCTATTAAGAGGTAAATAAACCGAACAAGTGGTATCAGAGCATAGGATGTTGCATGCATAATCGGTTATTGTTTTTCCGAGTTAAAATGTTAACATATAAAATTAAAAATTTGTGATTTATATGAGTAAGCCACGAATTAATTATGCATGTTATATATTCCGGTCCTAAAATGTTCTTAGGTCATTTATTATGATTTATGGAAATTTATTGCTCATTTTAATGTTTTTTAGTGATTTTATTACATTTTTATGAGTAAAATGAACTTTTTATCACTAAAATAAGTTAACCTTCACTAATGGCCGTGGTATTTTATTATGACCTCACATGAATATTTTATGTATTGCATGTAAAATATCATATTAATGTGATTAATATTTCATGATTTATGAATTTTTAGTGTAAAAATGGCATAAATGGAGGTTAAATGACTAAAAATGGTTAAACTTACTCTATGACCTTGAAAATTTTATATGAACTCACATGCATATTTTATAAGTTGTTTGTAAAATCTCGTATTAATTGGATTAATATTGCATGATTTATGATTTTTATGAGATAAAAATGGATTAAAAGAGGTAAAATGGTTAAAAATAGTTAAATTTTGAATTAGGCCATGAAATTTTAATATGATGTCACATTCATGATTTATAGAGTGTATGTAAATTTTGAGATGAAATGATCTCATTTAGCATAATTTATGAATTTTTAGAGGAAAAATGGCATAAATAGTGACTATTTTAGCATAAATAGCTAAAACCAATTGCATGGCATGAGAAAATTATTTTAGCTTGCATAAATATCCCCTAATCAGATCTAAGGTTGTAAAATTGATTGGATTAATTTTTGGATATTTTAGATGTTTTGTGAGATAAAACCGATAAAATGCAACTATATTTTCTCAAAATTAATTCGGATATTTTAACCATAATTTTTGACATTATGAGTGTCATGGAAATATTCCAGATTGTTCAAAAATTTAAAATTCAAATTTTGAAATTATTTTAATTTAATTTGGATTTATTTCATAAATATTATGATTTTAAGGTAAAAAAATGAGCATAAAAATTAAATCAATTTGAATTATTGTCAAAAATTGAGTGATGACTAATTTTTGAGTCCTAAGAGTGTTAGGATAATTAACTTGAGCCTAGATGTGATTTAAGTGTTAATTTGTGATTTTAAATAGTTACGATCACGCGTTTCCATAAAACCGGGTTATATATACGATATAAGTTAAATAGGGCGATTTGGCACATAATTTGGCATGATAGATACATATTATAATGCAGCATATTTCAATTGTTGAATGTCTTTTATTTATATAATTTTGAATTATGTAATTTTATCTTAGTATGACCTTGGTTTTAATCGATATTACCCGTAATGAAAGGGAATATTGATTCGGTTGTAATCTAATGTGATCTCGTATCACTTTTATTTTTATTAGTTTTTTCATTTTACAAATGTATAATAGGAATAGCTTTGTATTTTTATTATTATTTGTAATCATGGAGATTCTTCAAGACAGTGCCATTCGGAAAGGCGTTCCGATAAAGACGGTGTTCTTGGGAGGCGTGCCACTTGAAGATTCAAGGGACCAAGGTTCCGAATATGTAATAGATTATTTTATTTTTTTTATTTTTTAGGAAGGTCATACTAGGAATTTTTATCATTGCTTTGCATTTCTTTTAATATGTTGGATGCATTGCCAAATCGCCATAACAACACATGCATATCACATCGAGTCATCGACTGTGTCAATTATAATTATCGTAGTTCACCACTTTAGTTCACTTAAAACGTGATAGATAATAAATTGACAAGACCTCAAAACTTAATAATTGAGAATTAGCCTTACGAAATAGTAGAAACCATGAGTCCCAATTTCATAAGGAAGTAGGCTCGACTCACCGGGGTGCTAAACTTGTTACGTTGGGTAAGTGGGTAATAAAATGTTATTACACCAAAATTTAGATTGAGCTCAATGGAATTATTCGTGACCGTTGTCGCATGTGTTCCGGGCTAAAGATAAATATTAACGTAATTTTTATCGACCGAGAGTTCTAGAAGTAGAATCGATTAAGAGGGTCATTTCATAATGTGCTTGTATCTGCAGGATTCGAGTTGAAGAAAATGTCCATCCTTTATCAGGTTTGGTCATTTCTCAGGGCCACTCAAGGAGTTGTAACTGAAATGCATGGCCATGCTCGAATGATGATTCGTTTATCAGTTAAGTTACTCTCTAGTTGGGAAAACCGCTCTTGATATTGATCACTTGTAAAATACGACCTTTGTGAATACGGATTTTGCAAATTGTTTTACATTGAGTGGGAGAAATTAAGGATATGAGAATCGGTTATCGGACATACACTTGTGAGGACAAGTGGGAGATTGTTGGAGCTAATGTCCTCCACAGTTAGTGTGATAACGTGTATAAATCTCTTATAGGTTCACAGGGTATACTTAGTATTTTATCAGTTGATTAACGTTTACTAATAACGGTTGGCTTGCTAGAAGTTTGACGTTATTATCATACTGATGGCGGTGATCAACTGGTCCCAAAAAGTCACACCTAAAGGATGTGTTTGAGAGATGTGATTATAAGAAAATATAATCACATTGATGCCTTATATGACTAAAAGGTGAGTCCATGTATTTGACTAAAAGGTTAGTCAATGTGATGATGAGTCGATTATTTAATACAATTAAATAATATCAGCTGAGACGAATTAATTGTTAATTCGTAAATTGAATATAAACTGTTATATTTAATTAATGTATATAATGTTATCTTAAACGAATTAAGATGTTAATTCGTAATTAAACATAAACAGTTATATTTGTTGGGAAATGTGTCCTCAACAACAGTGCGATCATATGATTTAAATATCATTATTAAATCTCATTTTAAAGAATACATTTGGGAAGTATTTTTACTTGTCCATGTCCACCACACATATCGGTAATGATTGGCTGACTAGAGTTTGACATTACTGTCGTGCGACGGTGGTGATCAGTTGATCCCCTAGGTCATACCTATAGGGCAACACTCTTAATTGATTATTTAATTAATCGTATAATGTTGCGAGTTAATTAAATTACTTGAAAATTGACGGACGATTTTGGAAGTAAAATTTACGTGTCTCATTTAAATGAGATACGGTCTGAGTAATCGAATTGTATCTTTACTCAGATGAAATTATTGTTTAAGGAAACAATTGAAAATTGAATGAATAATTATAAATACAAGTTGTTGTGATTTATGATTGGCAAAATATTTTGGTACAAGTAATTATGAATTACTAAGTCGATTTTTGTATATGACGTATTTTTATTAATACGTTGATTTTTAATATGTTAAAAATACATAACAATTTTATGTGACATATGACATGTTACATATTGACAAATTGACAAAAATAATATGGAACCATATTATTATAAGTGTCGAAATTTTGAAGACAAAAAGCCTTGCCTTTTCCTCTTCTTCTACACGTTTTGGGGAAGCTCAATGGTTGTGCTTTTCTCCTTTTTTGCCCCACTTTGACTTATAAAAACACAAGCCATCATTCATTCAAGCTTTAATCTGAAAAACACAAGTGGTTTGATAAAGAAAAAAAGCTTCCTATTCTTCTACTCTTCTACACGGTTTGAGGAGAGCAAAAGACCAAATTTTTTGGGTCAATTTTCTTACAAAATTAATATTATCTAGTCTTCATAATATTGGTTTTAATTAAGAGAAAGCTTTGGGTATAAAGCCTTGGGAGAGATCCTACACTTGGGTCTTTGTTCTTCCATTAAGGATAGCTCAAGAACAAAAGAGAAGGAGAACTCTTTTGTGCCCATATATACCGAATATCAATGTAAGAACATGATTTCTCCTCTATTATATCTTTTGTTTGCATGCATAAGATCATTAGTTAATTTTATGACAAATTAAATTATACATATATGAGTATGTTGATAGGTATAAAGATCTACCTTTCCTTCAATTGGTATCAGAGCAATGGTTGTTTGCATGCAAATCGGTTATAGTTTTTCCGAGTTATACGATTAACATATAAAACTTGTGAATTTGTGTTATTATGATATATCACGAAATTAATTCATGCATGATAAGTTTCTGGTCCTAAAATGATTTTTAGGATTTTTGGTTAATTTACGGATTTTACTGTTCATATTATATAATATTGGCATTAAAATGTGATTTTTATGATTAAAATGCCATTTTTGGACGAAAATTAGCTAAACTTTGAATTTTCCAGTTCTTTTTGGATATGTTTTCACATATATTATTATTAGATGATCTGGAAAGTTTTATAATTTTATGAGTTGTTATGCTCGCAAAATGAATTTTTCTTTATTAAATTCGGATTTAGGTGAAAAATAGGTTAATATGAGTTAAATTTCGAATCTGGTCATATAAATTTAGTATGTTGTCACATGAAATTTTACAAGAAGTGTGTAAAATAATAGGCTATATTGAAGTCTTTATGCATGATTTATGGATTTTTGATGAAAAATAGCATAAATAGTGACTTTATTAGTGATTATTGCTAAAACATACTTCATGACTAAGGAAAAACGTCACATGTTGCTTTTTATTATCTTTTTCAGATCTAAAATTGAAAAGTTGATGAAAATAATTTTTCTCATGTTTTTATGATTATTTTAGTTTAAATCGATAAACCGCAACATTGTTTTTCCGGATAAATTTCGAAATTTTTAACCTAAGTTTTTGAACATTATGAGTGTCATGGTATTTTTTCCAGAATGTTCATAAGTTTAAATTTCAAAATTTGAATTTATTTGAAATTTTTATGATTTATTTGAAGTTTATAGCATTTTATTATAATTTTAAGTCCATTATGAACAAATATGAGTTAATTATGGTCAAATTATTAGTGAAGACTAAATTTTGAGTCCTAAGAGGTTAGGGTAATTAACTTATACATAAATATGAATTTATGTATTCTTGGTGATTGTAAAATGTTGAATCACGCAAATCAAAAAAACCGAGTAACATACGATATTGGCAAATTTTAAGGCGATTTAGCATAAAATTGGGCATGTTCATACATATTATAATGCTGCATATTTTCAATTGTTGAATGTCTTTTATTTATATAATTTTTGAATTATGTAATTTTGCTTAGTATGGCCTTAGTTTTAATTGGTATTACCCGAAATGTATGGGAATATCGATTCGGTTGTAATTTTTAATGTGATCTCGTATCACCGTATTGTTATTTAATAGATTTATTTTTATTATAGTAACAAATGTATAATAGGAATTATGTAATTCATTATGTAATTTTAATTCATTCCGGAGTTCCTAAAGACGGATTTCCTAAAGATGGCGATACATAAAGACGGTGTTACCTCGAGATGCGTGCCACAACCGAAGTTCAAGGGACCAATGGAGTTGGTTTCCGAATATGTAATAGTTAAACAGTTTTCTATTTCTAGGAAGGCCATACTAGGATTTTTTTATGTTTTGCATTTTATTTATGTCGCATGCATCGCTAAATCGCCATAACTAAAACATGCATCATCGTTCTAATCGAGTTCATCGACCGTGTCAATTACAATTATCGTAGTTCACCGCTTTAGTTCACTTAAAACGTGATAGATAATAAATTGACATGACCTCTCGCTAAAACAATCAATTGAGATATAGCCTTACCAAATAGTAGAAACCATGAAAACCTATTTCGTGAGGGAGTGCGCTCGGCCTACCCCGGGGTACAAACCTTGTTACGTAGGGGAAGTGGGTGATAAATGTCAATCCACCGAATTCATGTTGATAAGGGATGTATCGGCTACCCCGTGCCCAAGTTAATGTGGGTTTGGATAATGGACACATTTATTCGAAATTTGGATTGAACTCAACGGAAGTATTGTTGACCGTAGTCTCATGTGTTCCGGGCTAAAGATGAGAATTAAAGTAATTTTTATCGACCGAGAGTTCTAAAAGTAGAATCGATTAAACGTTAATCCACCGAGTTATATTGATAAGGGTTGCATCGGCTACCCCGTGCCCAAGTTGATATGAATTTGGATCTCGGAATCATTTTTATAGTTGGGTAGAGGTCACTATATAAATGCTCATATCTTGTTAATTTATTTACAAGTATGATTTAAAACGATAAATGTTAAGTTTTCCACTATTCCGTTATCATATTGTTCTATTTCTTTACCATGATTCATATACGATATCATTTCGATTTTTCAAAATCTCCTTTAAAACATCGTAACTAGAGACAAATTTGAATTTTGCTTCTAAAACCTCATATGAACCATTGCTAAGGATCTCTTGCAAAGAGTATAGATTAAAGTTATCTATTATCAAACAGGTTTTTGATTCTAGACTAACACATCTACTTACAATGGATTGTTTTTCATGTACTTAAAAGAATTAAGTACCTTGAAATGATTGTTTTGGTAATTAGTTTTGTCAGAATTCGTAATTGACCAAAATAATGCAACCACCTCAATGAGAGTTTTTAAGACTAAAACGAACAAATGAAGAGTGTTCTTCATGAATTCAATTTTGCTTCTCAAAGCAAAGACTCATTGAAATAAGTGGGAGCATTCTCTTAAACCGTTAAGATGAGAACGAGGTTCAAGAAGTAAATGGAATTGATACAAGGTAATGTTAAAAGTAAAGTTGTTGAGAATGACGATACTAAACCTATCAATCCCAACCGATGAAGTTTCCATTGTCTTAAATGTTGGACACGAGAAAGGAAACTACCCCAAATTATTGAAGAATCAACAAGTTAGTTGTGGGACATCTAATGGGATCTTCTTCTTTAAATGTTTATTTGATTAAACATAAATTTTGCTAGTACCACTTCAAAATATTAGAAACCAATGGTGGTTTTCATCATTATGTTTGATACATAGGGTGATTAGAATATGACGACTAGCAACAATGAAGTCGAGAGATAGAGTCATTGTGCACTAAATCTAGTTTTGGGTTTGGAGTTGTACTTAATTATGACTATTAAGTACATGAACTCTAAATAAGAATACAACTTGTTAAGATACAAAAGAGGTTTCACTTTTGTGACCCTATACACCACGATTTGATGTATGGCTAGCCCATTATCAAGGTGATTATATTCTAAACCAAACTAGAATGATATATCATGAAGATGATGCAAGACTCAAATTGGTAACCCAAGATTAAACCTTAAATTTTGGAATGATGAACGCAAAGAGTTATCGAGTACTCTTGAAACCATTAGATTGTTAATGGTATATGCGTATCTTGTATTCAAAGCAAGATGTCTCGTGCCTTTTGGGTTAAAAGGAGATCGAGGTTGTAAAATCATTGATCCAAAATAGGTTGATCATTTTCTTTTACCAACGATTTAAGTTGATGAGGTAAATAGAAAAATCTTTTGAAGAAGTTCAAAGAGTTCAAGGAATCACGATTTAGTCGTGATGGGATTATCAAAGTGAAGACTTTGATATAAGCCAAAGGAAATGTGATATAGTATCACAAGTTAATCTCTCTTAGCACGCATTATGGAGTAATGCGTAGCTGGATAAGAAATCAAACGCTATTCGATATGGTTTGGACTTCAATCAAGTTACTTTGAGTTACTTGATCCTTTTGGGGATTTTATCATTTTTGTCTAAATTATTTTTCCACTAAATAGAATCATATGAGATATGAAATGGTAAGGGTACCATGTTTGTAAGTTTTCACAAGAAACAAATGCTCATTTTTCCTTATTATAATCACGAGTACACCGGGTTTGTGGCTCGTGAAGCTGTCTTTCTAAAATACAAGTTTATTTCTAGAAGACAGAGTGGGAGAAAATTATTCAAGAGCCACAAAGAATGTCATGTCGCAAGAAACAGGTTTTTCTTGGCTACATGCGACGTGTTGTGTAAGACGTTGTTTCTTTAAAACCTAGGAGGTTAAATTCGTCACTTGTTAATGATGATGAATTCAAGCTACTTTTAAGAAAGAAAAGAGCTTATAACTTACAAAAGAAATTGTTTGATTCAAGTTGATTACTTCTAGAAAGTAATGAACATATGACTTACATAAGAGTGTTTAAGTCACAACTCAATACAAGGCTTAGAGCCATGAAAATCCGAAACAAAAGGGCTTGATTAGTGACAAAGGGTTTTGCACTAATAAAGAGAGATTTCAAAGCAAAATTGGTTGCAAAGAGTTTTGCACTGGCTGAAATGCTTAAGTCTATTTGGATCTTCTTAGGGATTGTGTTTCATTATGAGGATATGAATACATCAAGTGAATCTAAAACCCACTTCTTCAATAGAAGGAATGTATTCAATACATGTCATGAGTTTTATAGATTCTTGCAATCCTAAGATAATGTGAGACTTAAGAGAGGGTCTTAAGTAGGACATCAATGAGTTAGAATCAATGTTTTGACCATGTTATAAAACATATCTCGATAAGACGAGAAGTTGTTTTTATACATGGAGTTTAGTGGGAGTTACGGAAATTTTATTTAGTCCGATATGTGGATGACATATTGATCATTGAGAATGATTTAAGACTTTTGGAGTAATATAATACATCTTTAATATCTAGATTTATGTAGATAAATCCACATGATATTAGCGTCAATAAGAAGTCTTATGTTGATAAGATTCATGACTAGTTCAATTAAATTGAACATATTTGATTGATTCCATTTGCTTCCGCTGCCGGATCAATTAAGTGAGTAATGATGTATAACACTTCATATACCTTGAGTATGATGAATTGTTTTCAAAATCGAATTTAGTAATTTTTATCAAGTAAGCCATGAAGATTACCCTTATGTGCTTGCAGAAGCATTAAGGAAGTAAAGCAACGTGTTTATGATGCAATTTTGTGTAAGGGTGTTACACAAGTGACAATTGACAATTGAGATTGCGCATGGTTTCCGACAAAACCATAATCAAAACACATTAAGGTGGTTAAGAGACCATTGTGGCTATGATAATTAAGAAGTAGATTTTCTAGAATCGTTCTAGGCAATAAAGAACAATGAGAGATATTTATAACGGAAATTGAGTACACTTGCAATCATGAGATGTGCAAGAAGGATGAGTCCCACACACTATGAAAACAGTGGGAGCTATTCTTAGGCTAGAGGGCCTATGTCTTGATTGGATCTCGACATGTACTCAGAAAGTTTTGTAATGCAAATGTATACATTACAAAGGAAAACGAGTATGTAGTAAGGTTGAGTAAGGTACAAGAAGTTGATAAAACCTACTAACCAAAGCCTTCTCAAAGGCTAAACATGATGAGTCATGTCATTTCAATTGAGTTGAAATAAACAACTACGTACAAGATCAAATTAGATTATAGAACATGAAATAGTAATCAGGCATTGACTATTCATATGTGATAATCGCATTTGTCGTTCGAGTTTTACTTTAAAACTCTTATATTATACTTTGTTACATCCAAACGGGTTGTAGAGACAATTGAACCCCGTTAAAGTGAACGCGGATTAACACAGTATTTGCCCATAGTCACTTGTATGAGGTGACGTCTCGAAGTGACTAGAGTGTGATGCGATTGATGGCAAGTTCAAGTGCCATACAGTCATGTGAGATGACTAGTCGATCACATAGGCAGACTGTTAAGAACATTTTGTCGGGCCTAATGACCGTTTATAGAGTTACGCAAATTTATATAGCCTGGTCGTGGCGAGATCTGCTATAGTATTCAAATGAGTCGATTCTTTTGACTAAAGACTATTCACCTAAGATGGCACAGTTTGATTAACTTTGATTTGTGTTACTACGACCTTCGTAAATGGGGTCAAATGGGCATATTTTGGGTTATGATGGTGTGGCTAGTCGAAGGGAATGAGTGCGATAGGAATTGTCCACCCCTTTGTCGGGTTATAACAATATCTCAAGGCCACTCGAGGAGTAATGAACTGAAAATGCGTGGCCACGCTCGGAATGTATCCATGGTGGATAATTCCGGTCAAATCGGTTATTCTCCAGATCGAGGAAACCACTCTCGATATGATCACTTGCAAGTACGACCTGAAAGACACCTTGCATTGAGTGGGAGATAGTAATAGGACAAGAGAATTGGTGACGCACACTTGTCGAGGACAAGTGGGAGATTGTTGGGAAATGTGTCCTCAACAACAGTGCGATCATATGATTTAAATATCATTATTAAATCTCATTTTAAAGAATACATTTGGGAAGTATTTTTACTGTCAACTGGTCCACACATATCGGTAATGATTGGCTGACTAGAGTTTGACATTACTGTCGTGCGACGGTGGTGATCAGTTGATCCCCTAGGTCATACCTATAGGGCAACACTCTTAATTGATTATTTAATTAATCGTATAATGTTGCGAGTTAATTAAATTACTTGAAAATTGACGGACGATTTTGGAAGTAAAATTTACGTGTCTCATTTAAATGAGATACGTCCGAGTGTCGAATTGTATCTTTACTCAGATGAAATTATTGTTTAAGGAAACAATTGAAAATTGAATGAATAATTATAAATACAAGTTGTTGTGATTTATGATTGGCAAAATATTTTGGTACAAGTAATTATGAATTACTAAGTCGATTTTTGTATATGACGTATTTTTATTAATACGTTGATTTTTAATATGTTAAAAATACATAACAATTTTATGTGACATATGACATGTTACATATTGACAAATTGACAAAAATAATATGGAACCATATTATTATAAGTGTCGAAATTTTGAAGACAAAAAGCCTTGCCTTTTCCTCTTCTTCTACACGTTTTGGGGAAGCTCAATGGTTGTGCTTTTCTCCTTTTTTGCCCCACTTTGACTTATAAAAACACAAGCCATCATTCATTCAAGCTTTAATCTGAAAAACACAAGTGGTTTGATAAAGAAAAAAAGCTTCCTATTCTTCTACTCTTCTACACGGTTTGAGGAGAGCAAAAGACCAAATTTTTTGGGTCAATTTTCTTACAAAATTAATATTATCTAGTCTTCATAATATTGGTTTTAATTAAGAGAAAGCTTTGGGTATAAAGCCTTGGGAGAGATCCTACACTTGGGTCTTTGTTCTTCCATTAAGGATAGCTCAAGAACAAAAGAGAAGGAGAACTCTTTTGTGCCCATATATACCGAATATCAATGTAAGAACATGATTTCTCCTCTATTATATCTTTTGTTTGCATGCATAAGATCATTAGTTAATTTTATGACAAATTAAATTATACATATATGAGTATGTTGATAGGTATAAAGATCTACCTTTCCTTCAATTGGTATCAGAGCAATGGTTGTTTGCATGCAAATCGGTTATAGTTTTTCCGAGTTATACGATTAACATATAAAACTTGTGAATTTGTGTTATTATGATATATCACGAAATTAATTCATGCATGATAAGTTTCTGGTCCTAAAATGATTTTTAGGATTTTTGGTTAATTTACGGATTTTACTGTTCATATTATATAATATTGGCATTAAAATGTGATTTTTATGATTAAAATGCCATTTTTGGACGAAAATTAGCTAAAATTCGAATTTTCCAGTTCTTTTTGGATATGTTTTCACATATATTATTATTAGATGATCTGGAAATTTTTATAATTTTATGAGTTGTTATGCTCGAAAAATGAATTTTTCTTTATTAAATTCGGATTTAGGTGAAAAATAGGTTAATATGAGTTAAATTTCGAATCTGGTCATATAAATTTAGTATGTTGTCACATGCAATTTTACAAGAAGTGTGTAAAATAATAGGCTATAAATTTTTCGAAATTTTAGGGCAGAATGCCGAGAGCAATATAAATTTTTTTTTTTTTTTGTGTTTTGGCCAATAATTATTATACATTATATCTATAATGTATGATTGTTTGTTGTAAAAAAGTTCACAAATTTTAGATACCCAATTATTTTAAAGTGGTTTAAAATGATGTTAGATTAATTCATATTACAAGTTAATGTGTATTAAGATTGGAATTATTGTGAGTAATTGAGGAATTGTCACATAATTTTGATCATTTTCAAATAGGTGGTTTGGATAAATTACTCTACATAATTAAGGAATTATGTGTTGAATGATTAATTTATTGTTGATGCATTTTATTTAGTTGTATGAATTGTTGAATGGTTTATTTACGTATTTTTGCAATCGGTTGTAATTTGGTATTACCTAGTGTGGCCTTAGTTGATTATGTTTTCGTAATGATGGAAACATAATCTTGATGTAATTTTGAGATCTCGAATCTCCTTTGGTTTTCTTTAGTATAATGTTTTTGAAATTAGAATGTAAATAGGTTTATTTTGTAATTTATTAATTGTTATTTTGAGAAGACTGAAGATGGAGATTGGATTGCTCACTCCCGCTACATGGACCAAGATGGAACATCAAGACAAGCTTCTCGGGTCCTAGGAAGGATTCCAAAGTTGTATTTATGTTCATTTTTGTAGATAGGCCACACTAGGACTTTGTTTTTGTTTTACGTTTTTCAATTCTTGTTGCTTTTCTTCGCATGATAGTTAGTGCATCATATTCCGCCTAAACCAAACCACCTACTTATATGCATGAAAATTGACTCATATAGTTTGGATGTTAGTTATCATGGACATAAAGATGTCACACTATTTTAAGCCATCATCTTAGTTTATTCATTCTCTCATGCTAGATATTAGTTCACTTAAAATGTATTAAAATAAAGTTGAAGAGATCTTCCTCTAAAACTAAAATTGAGACTAGTCTTTATAGGCCAAACAACTGTGAATCCCTTCTTCGTCGGTAGGTATATAGGACCTTACTCTCCATATGACCCCTTCTACGTTGGGTAAGTAGTTTGTGTTGACTTATTTTACCTCAACATTATAATCTGAAGAGTTTCTCGAGATTATGATGGACTATAGATAGAATTTACAGAAATGTATCAACCAAGAATTCTAAAAGTAGAATTAGCCAAGAGGTTGGCTTATCAATTTACAGATAATTGAGTCTTGGGATCATTTATATAATTCTTGAGGGAGGTCAATTGTATAAATGCTTGAGTTTTCGCATTATAACAGTTTTGCATTAGACTTAAATCATAACGATGAGTACGCTTATTATGTTTTTCTTCATCTTTTCGCAGTGTAGAATTCGTTTTATATAGATAATACTGCTTACAACAAATGGCTGGAAATACTTATATCCCTATGCCAAGGGCCACACTTGCACGCGAGTCCTGGCTCAAAACTTTCATAGACCACATGAATCAGTCCACACGACTGAAGAATGACGGGTCCAACTTTGCGGACTGGGAGGCATCATTACGGAATGTTGCCATTGCTGACGGTAAGCTCAAGTACTTGACTGAGCCAATACCGCCAAACCCAGGCCCCAATGCAAGAGCTAACGAGTCACATGCTTATAGTGACTTCGTCATGGAAACGGGTGGATAAAGAACGTACTCATTTTTGCAATGGAAACCAATTTGCAAAGACGCTTCATTGCCTAAGGTGCAAACAAGATTTTCACCACGCTCACTAATGAGTTCTCAAAAGCACCGAGAATCGTAACTTATGAGCATACCTGTCGCTTCTTTGAGGCGAAACTCCAGAAGGGCCAACCGGTTAGCCCACACATTTTTGACATGATTGAGAATGTCGAGAAACTGGAGGCACTTGATTGCAAAATAAGTGAGAGCATAGTCAATGACCGTATGCTTCATTCACTTCATGATGGTTTTGCCCTTTTCAGGGCAAATTACTACATGAATGACATGAAGAAAAGTCCTCATGAGCTACACTCACTTCTCGTACAGACCGAGAAGGATATGAAATTGAGTGGGAGCATGAACCAAGATGTTCTCATGATTTCCAACAAGAATAAGGGTAAGGGCAAAGCTCACGACGATCTAACTGTAGCAAAGCCAAAGTTTAAGAAGTCAGGAAACGGTAAGACTGGGCCTGGTGAGACTAGTGGCTCACAAGGCAAGGCAAAGATCAAGGGCGGTAACGTTGATTGCCACCATTGTCACAAGACTGGGCATTGGAGGAGGAACTGTCCCGTGTACCGTGAGAACATAATAGTAGGCCGTGTCACTCCTGTTGGTATGTCATTTTATATTCATATGATCATTGAGATTAACCATGCAAGTTTCGGAACTTGGGTACTTGATACTGGTTGTGGTTCTCATCTGTGTAATCATTTGCAGGGCTTAAAAAACATCACACCCCTTGCAAAGGGTGATGTGGACCTACGAGTCGGGAATGGAGGAAGAGTTGCTGCAGTCTCAATGGGAACATACGTAATCCAGCTCCCGAGTGGTTTTGAGTTATATTTATATAATTGTTACTATGTACCCAGTTTATCTAAGAATATTATTTCTGTTTCCGTACTTGATAAAGACGGTTTTTCATTTTCAATAAAGGACAATAGCTGTATTTTCTCTTTTAATGAAATGGTTTATGGCAAAGCAGTTTCCATGAAAGGAATTTATATCTTAGATCAAACCACAGATATATTACATGTGAATAATAAGAAATTAAAGGTTGGTGACAAAGATCAAACTTATCTATGGCATTGTCGAATGGGACACATAAATGAAAAACGTGTAAAGAAACTCATTGAGAATGGGACTATCTCCACATTTGATTTCTCATCATTTGGCACGTGTGAATCATGTATTATCGGCAAAATGACTCGAATTTACTTCAAAGGTGTTGGAATGCGCGCTAATGACCTATTAGGACTCATACATACTGATGTATGTGGACCTATGTCAATCACCGCAAGAGACGGGTATAGATATTTTATCACTTTCACGGATGATTTGAGTAGATACGGATATGTCTACTTAATGAAGCATAAAAGTGAGTCTTTTGAAAAATTCAAGGAATACCAGAATAAGGTTGAGAACCAACTGGGAAGAAAGGTTAAAGCACTCCGTTCAGATCGTGGTGGCAAATATCTTTCAAATGAGTTTGATCAACACCTTAAAGACTGTGGAATAGTTTTACAATTAACTCCACCTGGAACACCTCAATTAAATGGTGTGTTCGAACGGAGAAATCGAACACTACTTGATATGGTTCGATCCATGATGAGTCACACGGTAGTACCTGATTCATTTTGGGGATTTGCTCTTTTGTCAGCTGCTCTTATACTTAACCGAAGTCCGTCTAAAGCTGTCGACAAGACTCCGTATGAGACATGGAAGGGAACGGTCCCCAACTTATCCTTTATTCGAGTTTAGGGCTGCGATGCTTAAGTCAAGTGGAGACACGAGGATAAGCTCGGCCCGCGATCGGTCAAGACATACTTTATTGGTTATCCAAAAGGAATGTTTGGTCATTACTTCTATTCGCCTACCGAACATCGAGTTTTTGTTACGGCTAGTGCAAAGTTCTTAGAGAAAGAGTTTCACGAGAACAAGTCAAGTAATAGAACCTTCGAGCTGTCGGAGATTCAAGAACCAACAACCGAGGAACAGATGGAGGAAGATGTTCCTTCAACTTATGATACGGTTAATATTCCTCAGGAACCTAGGAGGTCGGGTAGAGTCTCTAATCCTCCACACAGATACATTGGTATGGTCGAGGAAAATGACGTTTTGCTCCTAGAGAGTAATGAACCCGCTACCTATAAAGGTGTCATGACCTGTTCCGACTCTAAGCTATGGCTTGAAGCCATGCAATCCGAGATGGACTCCATGTATGAGAATGACGTGTGGGATCTTATTAATTTACCTAATAAGGTACGACCTCTTCAGTGCAAATGGCCTTACAAAATAAAGCATTATGTAGAAGGGCAACCAGATACCTATAAGGTACGACTAGTGGCAAAAGGTTTCACTAAAGTGCACGGATTGCATTATGATGAAATCTTTGCACCCGTAGTTATGCTGCGTTCCATTCGGATAATCTTAGAAATTGCCGCTTTTCTTGACTATGAAATTTGGCAGATGGATGTGAAAACCGCCTTCTTAAACGGTTATTTGGAGGAGGAATTGTACATGGTACAACCCGAAAGTTTCATAGATCCTGAAAATCCTAAGAAAGTGTGCAAGCTTAAACGTTCCATTTATGGACTTAAGCAAGTTTCTCGGAGTTGTAATCATCGTTTCGACCAGGTGATAAAAGAGTATGGTTTCACTCGATGGGTCGAGGAACCATGCTTATATGTCAATTCGAGTGGGAGCAAGACTGTTTTCTTGATATTGTATGTCGATGACATACTCTTGATTGGGAATGACATTCCTCTCTTATCTTCGGTAAAAGGATGGTTGAAGAACCATTTCCAGATGAAAGATTTGGGTGAGGCATAACGCATATTAGGAATCCGTATCTATCGAGATAGATCACGACGGATGTTATCACTGAGTCAAGAGTCTTATTTAGATAAGATTCTTGAAAGGTTCAGCATGACCAACTCCAAGAAGGGGAACCTTCCAATGACTTCTGGGATGCATTTGAGCAAGTCTCAGTCACCCAAGACACCGGAAGGGGTCGATCGCATGAGTCGTGTTCCTTATGCATCAGCCATAGGATCAATCATGTATGCCATGATATGCACACATCCAGACGTGGCATATGCATTGAGTATGACGACTCGGTACCAAAGCAATCCAGGTGAAACACACTGGATGGCTGTTAAAAACATCCTTAAGTACCTACGGAGAACTAAGGATTGGGCATTGACTTATGGAGGAGATACTAAGCTATGTGCAATCGGTTACGCAGATGCTAGCTTCCAAACGGATCGAGATGATTCGAAATCTCAGTCTGGATTCGTCTTTACTCTTAATGGTCTTTGCGGTCACCGGAAAAGTTCCAAACAGGAAGTTGTAGCAGATTCTACTACTGAATCCGAGTACTATTGCGCTTCAGAAGCAGCAAAGGAAGCTATATGGATGCGTCAATTCTTACAAGGACTAACCATATTTCCTAGTTCGAATGACCCAATCACCATCTATTGTGACAATAGAGGTGCCATCTTCCAGGCCAAGGAGCCTAAGTCTAGCAACAAGTATAGACATGTACATCGGAAGGCTCACCTGGTCCGTGATTACGTGGAGCAAGAGGAGATAGTGATTGACAAGATTGCTTTGGATGACAACATCGCGGATCCTTTCACTAAACCATTGAAATATGATAAGCATGAAGGGCACGTTATTTCCATGGGAATTAAACGTGTTCCTGAGTTGTAGTTGTTGGGAAATGTGTCCTCAACAATAGTGCGATCACATGATTTAAATATCATTATTAAATGTCATATAAAGAATACGTAAGGGATGATTCAATTATATAGTCAACTGACCAACATTAATCGAAAATTTATTGGCTTGCTAGAGTTTGACGTTACTGTCGTGGGACGGTGGTGGTTAGTTGATCCCTTAAGGACACACCTAAAGGATGATGCCCTTATTTATAAAGTTGATTAATTGTATGACGATGCAAGTTGATCAATTCCTTAAAATTGAACAATTCGATTTGTGAGAGAGAATCATTATCTTATTGTAATGGGATTAAATAAGATTTATTTTAGTAATAGAATGCTTTGTTACTAAAATTGTTTATTGTTTGAGAAACAATAGAGATAAGAATGAATGATCAATTATAATTACAAGATGTTGTGAATTATAATTACGTGACCCATTTTATTTATATGATCAAATATCATTAGTCAATTTATTGAATGTAATTTAATTAATTCATGAAATGATATTTATGTGATAAATATGCATTAAATTAATTAATAACATGTATCATACTACATGTGACATATTGTGTGACAAATGACAAATTGACAAAATAAAATGGTAGTCCATTTTATGGTACATGGACCGAAATGATGAGAGTGATGGGTGTTAGTGGGTGAATTATTTTATGAGATAAAATAAGCTAATGATGCCTAGTCTACATCTAGCCTTACATGCCTAAGGTTTTGATAAGAACAAAAGGAAAAGTAAATGGACAATATGTTGCTCTTTTTCTCCTCAAAACCGTGACACCTCTAAGACAATCAAGAGGATTTTGTACACTACTCATTTATACATACTTGTCCATTCAAAACACATGCAAATGTTTTATGCATTATTCTCTCTCTCATGTTCATCTTTTCTTTCATCAAAAAGATGAGTTTTTGATTCAAATTGTTCCAAAAGATTACTAAAGTTATTAATGTAATATATGAGTGTTAGTAATCAATTTTAAGGTAAGCTACTAAACTAATATCTAGCTAATATTATTTAGTGGGGATAAGGGATAGTCTTGGGTGCAATCAAGAGGAGAATCTCTACTTTGGGATTTTGAATGTTCATCCAATATTGGAAAGCTCAAGAACTAACAAGAAGGAGATCTTGTTGGTGCCCATTTGACCAAAATTTAATTGGTGAGAAATTGATTTTCTTATCTTATCTATTTTAGTTTGCATTCATAAGATCTAAAATTTATTTTATGACTAAATAAATTTGAAACATATAAGAATATGTTAATTAATGAGATATAGATTTCTAACAAGCGGTATCAAGAGCATAAGGTTGTTTGCATGCAAATCGGTTATTGTTTTTCCGAGTTATACGATTAACATATAAAACTTATAAATTTGTGTTTATTATGATATATCACAAAATTTATTATGCATGTTAAAGTTTCTGTTCCTAAAATATTTTAGGATATTTTGGTTTAATTTATGGATTTTATTGTTCATTTTAAATAATATTGGCATTAAAATGTGATTTTTATGATAAAAATATCATTTTTGGACGAAAATTAGCTAAGCTTCGAATTTTCCAATGGTTTTTGAATATGTTTTCACATATATTATTTTTAGATGATCTGGAAATTTTCATAATTTTATGAGTTCTTATGCTCGAAAAATGGATTTTTCATGATAAAAATCGAATTTAAATGAAAAAATAGGTTAATATGAGAAATATTTCGAATATGGCCATAGAAATTTAGTATGTTGTCACATGAAATTTTAAAAGATGTGTGTAAAATAATAGGCTATAATGAAGTCCTCATGCATGATTTATGAATTTTTGATGAAAAATAACATAAATAGTGACTTAATTAGTGTATAATTGCTAAAACATACTTCATGACTAAGGAAAAACGTCACATGTTGCATTTTATTATCTTTTTCAGATCTAAAATTAAAAAGTTGATGAATATAATTTTTCTCATGTTTTTGTGATTATTATTGATAAATCCGATAAACCGCAACATAGTTTTTCCGATAATTTTACAAAATTTTAACCTAAGTTTTTTGAACATTATGAGTGTCATGGTATTTTTCCAGAATGTTCATAAGTTTAAATTTTGAATTTTGAATTTATTTGAAATTTTTATGATTTATTTGGAGTTTATAGCATTTTATTATAATTTTGAGTCCATTAATGAACAATTTTAAGAAATATAAGTTAATTATAGTCAAATAGTTAGTGGAGACTAATTTTTAATCCTAAGAGGTTAGGGTAATTAACTTGTGCATAAATATGAATTTATGTAATTATTGTGATTTTAAAAGGTTGAATCACGTAAATCCGTAAAAACCGATTAATATACGATATTGGCTCCTTAAAGGCGATTTAGCATAAAATTGGGCATGTTCATACATATTATAATGATGCATTTTATTTATGATTGTCATAATTTTATTTTATTTAATTTTTGAATTATGTAATTTTACTTAGTATGGCCTTAGTTTTTTAATTGGTATTACCCGAAATGTATGGGAATATCGATTCGGTTATAATTTATTGTGATCTTGTATCACCGTTTTGTATTTTAATAGATTTATTTTTATTTTAATTACAAATGTATAATAGGAAATTATGTAATTTGTTATGTAATTTATTTATTCTGGAGTTCCTTGAAGACGGTGTCACTCAAGAAGGCGATACATAAAGACGGTGTTACCTCGAGATGCGTGCCAAAACCGAAGTTCAAGGGACCAATGGAGTTGGTTTCCAAATATGTAATAGTTAATTAGATTTTCTATTTTAGGAAGGTCATACTAGGATTTAATTTATGCTTTGCATTTTATTTATATGTCGCATGCATCGCTAAATCACCATAACTAAAACATGCATTATCCTTTTTAATCGAGTTTATCGACCGTGTCAATTAGAATTATCGTAGTTCACCGCTTTAGTTCACTTAAAAAGTGATAGATAATAAATTGACATGACCTCTCGCTAAAATAATCAATTGAGACATAGCCTTACCAAAAAGTAGAAACCATGAAAACCTATTTCATGAGGGAGTGCACTCGGCCATCCCGGGGTACAAACCTTGTTACGTAGGGGAAGTGGGTGATAAATGTCTATCCACCGAATTCGTGTTGATGAGGGTTTCATCGGCTATCCCGTGCCCAAGTTGATGTGGATTTGGATCATGGACATATTTATTCGAAATTTGGATTGAACTCAACGGAAGTATTCGTGACCGTAGTCGCATGTGTTCCGGGCTATAGATAAATATTAGAGTAATTTTATCGACCGAGAATTCTAAAAGTAGAATCGATTAAAGAGTTAGTCCACCGAGTTATATTGATAAGGGTTTCATCGGCTATCCCGTGCCTAAGTTAATATGAATTTGGATCTCGGAATCATTTATCATAGTTGGGTAGAGGTCACTATGTAAATGCTTTACTTGTTATCTACAAGTATTATTATAACGATGAATGTTTTGTTTTCACTATTCCGTTATCATATTGTTCTATTTCTTTACCACAATTCATGTACGATATCATTTCGATTTTTCAAAATCTCCATTAAAACATCGTAACTAATGACAAATATGAATTTGCTTCTAAAATCTCAAATGAACCATTGCTAAGGATCTCTTGTAAAGAGTATAGATAAAAGTTATTCATTATCAAACAGGTATTTGATTCTTGACTAACACATCTACTTACAATGGATTGTTTTTCATATACTTAATTGAATTAAGTACCTTGAAATGATATATTGTTTTGGTAATTAGATTTGTCAAAAATTCGTAATTGACCAAAATAACGCAACCACTTCAATGAAAGTTTTAAGACTAAAACGAACAAATGAAGAGTGATCTTCATGAATTCAATTTTGCTTCTCAAAGCAAAGACTCATTCAAATGAGTGGGAGCATTCTCTTAAACCGTTAAGATGAGGACGAGGTTCAAGAAGTAAAAATAGAATGGAATTGATATAAGGTAATGTTAAAAGTAACGTTATTGAGAATGACAATACTAAACCTATCAATCCCGACCGATAAAGTTTTCATTGTCTTAAATGTTGGACATTAGAAAGGAAGCTACCCCAAGTTGTCAAAGAATAAGCAAGTTAGTTGTAGGACATCTAATAAGACTTAGTTCATTATTTATTTAATTGACATACATTTTGCTAGTACTACTTCGTCAATATTAGAAACCGGTGGTGGTTTTCATCATTATGTTTGATACATAGGATGATTAGAATATGACGACTAGCAACAATGAAGTCGAGAGATAGAGTCATTGTGTACTAAATCTATTTTTTGGATTTAAAGTTGTACTTAATTATGACTATTAAGTACATAAACTCTAAATAAGAATACAAACTTGTTAAGATACAAAAGAGGTTTCACTTTTGTGACCCTATACACCACGATTTGATGTATAGCTAGCCCATTATCAAGGTGATTATATTCTAAACCAAACTAGAATGATATATCATGAAGATGATGCAAGACTCTAATTGGTAACCCAAGATTAAACCTTAAATTCTGGAATGATTAACGCAAAGAGTTATCGAGTACTCTTGAAACCATTAGATTGTTAATGGTATATACGTATCTTGTATTCAAAGCAAGATGTCTCGTGCCTTTTGATTGAAAAAGAGATTGAGGTTGTAAATCATTGATCCAAAATAGGTTGATCATTTTCTTTTACCAACGATTTAAGTTGACTCTAATATGTTCACTTAATAAGGTAAATAAAGAAATCTTTGAAGAAGTTCAAAGTGTTCAAAGAATCACGATTTAGTCGTGATGGGATTATCAAAGTGAAGACTTTGGTATAAGCCAAAGGAAATGTGATTTAGAATCACAAGTTAATCTCTCTTAGCACGCATTATGGAATAATTTGTGGTTGGATAAGAAATCAAACGCTATTCGATATGGTTTGGACTTCGATCAAGTTAATTTGAGTTACTTGATCCTTTTAGGGATTTTATCATTTTGTCTAAATTATTTTTCCACTAAATGTAAAACGAATCATATGAGATATGAAATGGAAGAGTACCATATTTGTAAGTTTTCACAAGAAACAAATGCTCATTTTTCCCTTTCAAATATCACGAGTACGACGGGTTTGCGGCTCGTGAAGCTGTCTTTCTAAAATACAAGTTTTTTTCTAGAAGACAGAGTGGGAGAAATTATTCAAAGAGCCACAAAGAATGTTATGTCGCAAGAAACTGGTCTTTCTTGGCTACATGAGACGTTTTGTGTAAACCTAAGAGGTTAAAGTCGTCACTTGTTAAAGATGATGAATTCATGTTACTTTTAAGAAAGTAAAGAGCTTACAACTTACAAAGAAATTGTTTGATTCAAGTTGATTACTTCTGGAAAGTAATGAACATATGACTTACATGAGAGTGTTTAAGTCACAACTCAATACAAGGCTTAGAGCCATGAAAATCCGAAATAAAAGGCTTGATTAGTGACAAAGGGTTTTGCACTAATAAAAAGAGATTTCAAGGCTTGATTGGTTGCAAAGGGTTTTGCACTAGTTGAAATGCTTAAGTCTGTTTGGATCTTCTTAGGGATTGTGTTTCATTATGAGGATATACATACAACAAGTGAATCTAAAACCCACTTCTTCAAAAGAAGGAATGTATTCAATACATGTCATGGGTTTTATAGATTCTTACAATCCTAAGATAATGTGAAACTTAAGAGAGGGTCTTAAGTAGGACATCAATGAGTTGGAATCAATGTTTTGATCATGTTATAAAACTTTTCTCGATAAGTCGAGAAGTTGTGTTTATACATGGAGTTTAGTGGGAGTTACGGAAATTTTTAATTAGTCTTATATGTGGATGACATATTGATCATTGCGAATGATTTAAGACTTATGGAGTATTAAAATACATCTTTAATATCTATATTTATGTAGATAAATCCACATGATATTAGCGTCAATATGAAGTCTTATGTTGATAAGATTCATGACTAGTTCAATTAAATTGAACATATTTGATTGTTTCCATTTGCTTCCGCTGCCGGATCAAGTAAATAAGTAATGATGTACAACACTTCATATACTTTGAGTATGATGAATTGTTTCAAAATCGAATTTAAGTAATCTTTACCAAGTAAGCCATAAAGATTACCCTTAAGTACTTGCAAAAGCATTAAGGATATAATGCAAAGTGTTTTTGATGCAATTTTGTGTAAGGGTGTTACACAAGTGACAATTGACAATTGACAATTGATATTGCGCATGGTTTCCGACAAAACCATAATCAAAACACATTAGGATGGTTAAGATACCATTGTGGCTATGTTAATTAAGAAGTAGATTTTCTAGAATTGTTCTAGGCAATAAAGAACAATGAGAGATATTTATAACGGAAATTGAGTACACTTGCAATCATGAGATGTGCAAGAGGATGAGTCCCGCACACTGTGAACACAGTGGGAGCTATTCTTAGGCCAGAGGACCTATGTCTTGATTGAATCTCGACACGTACTCAGAAAGTTTTGTAATGCAAATGTATACATTACAAAGGAAAACGAGTATGTAGTAGGGTTGAGTAAGGTACAAGAAGTTGATAAAACCTACTAACCAAAGCCTTCTCATAGGCTTAACATGATGAGTCATGTCATTTTAATTAAATTGAGATGAACAACTACATTCAAGATTAAACTGGATTATAGAATATGAAGTAGTAATCAGGCATTGACTATTCATATGTGATAATCGCATTTGTCGTTCGAGTTTTTACTTTAAAAACTCCTTTTATACTTTGTTACATCCAAACGGGTTGTAGAGACAACATTGAACCCCGTTAAAGTGAACACGGATTAGCATTGTATTCGCCCATAGTCACTTGTATGAGGTGACGTCTCGAAGTGACTAGAGTGTGATGCGATTGATGGCAAGTTCAAGTGCCATAGAGTCATGTGAGATGACTAGTCGATCACATAGGCAGACTGTTAGGAACACTTTGTCGGGTAGTGACCGCTTATAGAGTTCTGGCAAATTTATATAGCCTGGTCGTGGCGAGAGCTACTATAGTATTCTAATGAGTCGATTCTTTTGATTAAAGACTGTTCGCCTAAGATGGCACAGTTTCAGGTTAGCTTTGATTTGTGTTACTACGACCTTCGTAAATGGGGTCAAATGGGCATATTTTGGGTTATGATGGATGTGGCTAGTCGAACGGAATATCTGCGATAGGAATTATCCACCCCCTTATCAGGGTTAAAACAATATCTCAGGGCCACTCGAGGAGTAATGAACTGGAAATGCGTGGCCACGCTCGGAAGGTATCTATGATAGATAAATCCGGTCAATCAGTTATTCTCCAGATCGAGGAAACCACTCTCGATATGATCACTTGCAAGTACGACCCGAAAGACACCTTGCATTGAGTGGGAGATAGTAATAGGACAAGAGAATTGGTGACGCACACTTGTCGAGGACAAGTGGGAGATTGTTGGGAAATGTGTCCTCAACAATAGTGCGATTATATGATTTAAATATCATTATTAAATCTCATATAAAGAATACGTAAGGGATGATTCAATTATATAGTCAACTGACCAACATTAATCAGTAACGATTGGCTTGCTAGAGTTTGACGTTACTGTCGTGGGACGGTGGTGGTCAGTTGATCCCTTAAGGTCACACCTAAAGGATGATGCCCTTATCTATAAAGTTGATTAATTGTATGACGATGCAAGTTGATCAATTCCTTAAAATTGAACAATTCGATTTGTGAGAGAGAATCATTATCTTATTGTAATGGGATTAAATAAGATTTATTTTAGTAATAGAATGCTTTGTTACTAAAATTGTTTATTGTTTGAGAAACAATAGAGATAAGAATGAATGATCAATTATAATTACAAGATGTTGTGAATTATAATTACGTGACCCATTTTATTTATATGATCAAATATCATTAGTCAATTTATTTAATGTAATTTAATTAATTCATGAAATGATATTTATGTGATAAATATGCATTAAATTAATTAATAACATGTATCATACTACATGTGACATATTGTGTAACAAATGATAAATTGACAAAATAAAATGGTAGTCCATTTTATGGTACATGTACCGAAATGATGAGAGTGATGGGTGTTAGTGGGTGAATTATTTTATGAGATAAAATAAGCTAATGATGGCTAGTCTACATCTAGCCTTACATGCCTAAGGTTTTGATAAGAACAAAAGGAAAAGTAAAAGGACAATATGTTCCTCTTTTTCTCCTCAAAACCGTGACACCTCTAAGACAATCAAGAGGATTTTGTACACTACTCATTTATACATACTTGTCCATTCAAAACACATGCAAATGTTTTATGCATTATTCTCTCTCTCATGTTCATCTTTTCTTTCATCAAAAAGATGAGTTTTTGATTCAAATTGTTCCAAAAGATTACTAAAGTTATTAATGTAATATATGAGTGTTAGTAATCAATTTTAAGGTAAACTACTAAACTAATATCTAGCTAATATTATTTAGTGGGGATAAGGGATAGTCTTGAGTGCAATCAAGAGGAGAATCTCTACTTTGGGATTTTGAATGTTCATCCAATATTGGAAAGCTCAAGAACTAACAAGAAGGAGATCTTGTTGGTGCCCATTTGACCGAAATTTAATTGGTGCGAAATTGATTTTCTTATCTTATCTATTTTAGTTTGCATTCATAAGATCTAGAATTTATTTTATGACTAAATAAATTTGAAACATATAAGAATATGTTAAGTAATGAGATATAGATTTCCAACAGTAGTAGTTGCTTATGGATTAGATACATTTTCTTTTTCATATGCTATTTATAACTTCATCGTATTATTTCATATTTTGTTTTTCATGTGGATTGTACGACAACATTGAACGCCACAAAGTGAACTGAATTACATTATATTTGTTTTGGTACGTAATCGCCTACATGAGCTGATAACTCTGGTTATTATATTGTGAAGTTGATTGATGGTGGGTTCAACGAGCCATAAGTCAAACGGTTGGCTGATCGATCACAGATGCGAGTTATAATGATACCTCGTAGGACATTGTGACAACGTAATGGAGTCCTAAATGTTTAAAAACATTCGGTGCCAGGTCGGGGATTGGACGTCCATTATGTTCCTAGAGTCGATTCTTTTGACTATCGACTGTCTCTTGAGATTAAGGCAATTTTTGGGTGACTTTGGTTTCTTTCTCATGGTCGACCATAACAGGAGGCTAAGAAGATTTTTACTGGGTCATTTCATAATGTGCTTGTATCTGCAGGATTCGAGTTGAAGAAAATATCCATCCTTTATCAGGTTTAGTCATTTCTCAGGGCCACTCAAAGAGTTGTAACTGAAATGCATGGCCATGCTCGAATGATGATGTTGGAGCTTGTGTCCTCCACAAATTAGTGTGATAACATTTGTAAATCTCTTACAGGTTCACAAGAGTATACTTCGTATATTTAATCAGTTGATTAACGTTTACCTAATAACGGTTGGCTTGCTAGAAAGTTTGACGTTATTATCATACAGATGGCGGTGATCAACTGGTCCCTAAAGGTCACACCTATAGGATGTGTTTGATAAATGTGGTTATAGAAATATAATCACATTGATGCCCAATATGACTAAATAGTTAGTCAATGTGTTGATGAGATAATTATTTAATGAAAATTAAATAATATTAGTTGAGACAATTAATCAATCAATTCGTAAATTAAATATAATAAGTTATATTTAATTAAATGTATATAATGTTAGCTTGGACGAATTAATTTGTTAATTCGTAATTAAATATAATCAGTTATATTTAATATCAACAAGATGAATGTGTCATAGTGGTAATAGTGAGGGTACACAAACCAAGAGGTCTTGGGTTCGATCCTCACTAGATGACAATTCAACACATATTATATATTTTTGGAAAGACCAAAAATAAGGAGGAGATACTCCTTATATCGGCCAGTTTGGCCGAAAATTAGGAAGGATTTTTCTTTCCTAATTGACTCTAAGTTTCGGTCTGTATAAAAAGAAAGGGAGAGAATTATTTCTACTCTAATTCTTTTTCTTGACCTAGCCTCTCTCTCTCTCATCAGAAAAAACACAAAAAAACAACTAAATTTTACAGAAAACTTTAGATCGATTCTAGCACAATCAATAAGGGCATATATCATATCGTCTTGGGTGCAACTGATAGGCGAATATCAATTTTGATATTGTTCTTAGGCCATATTTGCTAGGACCAAAGGTTAATTCTGAATCCTTTATACTTTGTTTATGTATTTTGTTTATGACCATTGATCATCATTGTTAAATTCGTTATAATCCCTCTAGTTTAAGGGAAGTATACAGATGATTTCCCACAAGTGGTATCAGAGCACTAGGCCACGTTTTTTAATCTTGATGATTTTCATAAATTTGTATGTGAACAATGAGGATTTTCGAAATTTTTTAGGGTTTTGAATTTTTTTTTGTTCGGCAAATTTTTTTTGTGCCGAATTTGTTTTTTTTCCTGCCGTTTTTTTTTCTTTTAGTTTGATGATATTTTTCCATTATATTTTTCATATTATATTTTATAATCAGTTAAAATTATCATATGAAGAATTGGTAGTTTTTGATTTAATGCAGATTAAGTTAAAATTAAATGGAATCGTCATGTTTATGATGAAAAGATTGTTTTTGCTATATAGTTTTTGACATATAAATAAATCATGTTTATTATTTCATATGCTAATCATGTTCTAATAGCAAATGTAAACAATTTTGTCATCAAATCTTGTTTTAGGGCATATTGCCGCAAAAGAAAGAAAAAAAAAGGGGAGGACGTTTTTTTTAGGGTTTGCCGTAGAGAAAAAAAAAATTTGTTGTGTTTTTTTTTTTTTTGCTAAGCCGAGAAGAAAAAAAAAAGTAAAGTTTTGTTTTCTTGTTTTTTGCCATATTGCCGAAAGAATAAAATATGGAAAGTTTTTTTTTGTTTTTCCTAATTGCCGAATAAAAAAAAAAGGGGCCTGTTTTTTTTTCAGCCGTGTGGAGCTGAAATTATGAAAAAAAAAAAATTTGTTTATTTTTCAGCCGAGACCAAATTATAATTGGTTTTTGTTTTTGTTTTTTATTTTATTTTGGCCAATTAGTTATTGTGAATCGGTTCACAATTTATAGATACCGAGTTATTTTAAAGTAGTTTAAAATTTTGACAGATAGAATTCATATTACAAGTTTAATATGGATTAATAATGAAATTAATGTGATTAATTGCGGAAATTTCACTTAATTTAATTTAAATAGGTGGTTTGGATAAATTAATCAACATAATTAAGGAATTGTGTTATGTATGTTTAATTTATTTTTAGTTGAAGCTTTTAATTTTGTTGAATGAATCGAATGAATGAATTTTATTTACGTATTTAATTTTGCAATTGGTTGTAATTTGTAATACTTAGTGTGGCCTTAGTCAAATTATGTTTTCGTAATGAAGGAAACATGATTTTTATGTAATTATGAGATCTCGAATCTCCTTTATTTTGGTTTTGGGTTTTGAAATTAGAATGTAATAAATAGGTCAATTATGTAATTTTATTTATTGTAATTTCAAAGAAGACTAAAGATGAAAATTCAAGCTCACTCCCGCTACATGGATCAAGATGGAACATCAAGACAAGCTTCTCGGGTCCAAGGATGGATTCCAAACTTGTATTTATTGTTCATTTTGATAGGATAGGCCACACTAGGACTTTTCTTTGTTTTTTTACGTTTTCATTATTATTGCGTTTCATTCACATGTTAGTAATTGCATCATATTCCGCCTAAAACAAAACCACCTACTTCTAAAATGCATGAAAATTGACTCATATAGGTTGTATGTTAGTTTTCATGGACATGCAGATGTCACAGTCTATAAGCCATCACCTTAGTTTATTCATTCTCGCATGCTAGATTATAGTTCACTTAAAATGAATTTAAATAAAGTTGATGGGATCTTCCTCTAAAACGGAAATTGAGATTAGTCTTTATAAGGGCAAACATCTATGAATCCCTTCTTCGTCGGTAGGCCTAATATGACCCCTTCTACGTTGGGTAAGTAGTTGTGTTGACTTAGTTTACCTCAACATCATAGTCCGAAGAGTTTCTCGTGATTATGATGGACTATAGATAGAATTTACAGAAATTTATCGACCAAGAATTCTAACGGTAGAATTAGCTAAAAGGTTAGCTTATCAATTTACAGAGAATTGAGTCTTGGGGTCATTTATATAATTCTTGAGGGAGGTCAATTGTATAAATGTTTTGAGTCTTCGCGTTATGACATTAGTTCATTAGACTTAAAATCAAAACGATGCACATGCTTATTATTTTTATTCTTCTTTCGCAGTGTAGAACACGTTTATTATCAAAAATACTGTTACAACAAATGGCTGGAAATAACGCAATCCCAATGCCTAGTGCCACACTAGATCGTTCGTCCTGGCTTAAAATGTTCATGGACCAAATGAATCAGTCCACTCGACTGAAGAATGATGGGTCCAATTTTGCGGGCGGGAGGCGGCACTACGGAATGCTCCATCTGCGACGGTAAGCTCGGTATTTAACGAGCCATTACCGGCCAACCCAGGCCCCAATGCAGGAGCCAACGAGTCACTCGCTTATAGTGATTTCGTTATGGAAGCGGGTGCGATAAAGAACGTACTCATCTTTGCAATGGAAACCAATTTGCAGAGACGCTTCATTGCCCAAGGTGCAAACAAGATTTTCACCATGCTCACTAATGAGTTCTCAAAGGCACCGAGAATCATTACATATGAGCATACCTGTCGCTTCTTTGATGCGAAACTCGAGAAGGGCCAACCGGTTAGCCCACACATTCATCACATGATTGAGAATGTCGAGAAGCTGGAGGCACTGATTTTAAAATCAGTGAAAGCATTGTCATTGACCGAATGCTTCATTCTCTTCACGATGGTTTTGCCCTTTTCAGGGCGAACTACTACATGAATGACTTGAAAAAGAGTCCTCATGAGCTACACTCCCTTCTCGTACAGACCGAGAAGGATATGAATTTGAGTGGGAGCATGAAGCAGGATGTTCTCACGATTTACAACAAAGGAAAAGGTAAGGCCAAGGCTCATGGCGACCTAGCTGTAGGTAAGCCAAAGTTTAAGAAGCCAGGAAATGGTAAGAGTGCGCCTGGTGAGACTAGTGGCTCACAGGGTAAGGCAAAGAGCAAGGGCGGTGACATAGAGTGCCACCATTGTCACAAGACTGGACATTAGAGGAGGAACTGTCCCGTCTACCGTGAGGACATCAAGGCAGGCCGCGTCGTTCCTGTTGGTATGTCATCTTATATTCATATGATTGAGATTAACCATGCAAGTTTCGGAACTTGGGTCCTAGATACTGGTTGTGGTTCTCATCTGTGTAATCATTTGCAGGGCCTAAAGAACATCATACCTCTCGAAAAAGGTGATGTGGACCTGCGAGTCGGGAATGGAGCACGAGTTGCTGCTGCCTCGAAGGGAACATATGTAATCCAACTCCCTAGTGGTTTTGAGTTATCTTTAAATAACTGTTACTATGTACCCAGTTTATCTAAGAATATTATTTATGTTTCCGTACTTGCTAAAGACGGTTTTGCATTTTCAATAAAGGATAATAGTTGTATTTTCTCTTTTAATGAAATGATTTATGGCAAAGCAGTTTCCATGAATGGAATTTACATTTTAGATCAAACCATGGAAGTATTACACATGAATAATAAGAAATTAAAGGTTGGTGACAAAGATCAAACCTATCTATGGCATTGTCGAATGGGACACATAAATGAGAAACGCGTGAAGAAAGTCGTCGATAATGGGATTATTCCCGCATTCGATTTTTCTACAAATGGCACGTGTGAATCATGTCTCATTGGCAAGATGACTCGAATTTCCTTCAAAGGTGTTGGAATGCCCGCTGGTGACCTATTAGGACTCATACATACGGACGTATGTGGACCTATGTCAATTACCGCTAGAGATGGCTATAGATATTTTATCACTTTCACGGACGATTTGAGTAGATACGGATATGTCTACTTAATGAAGCATAAAAGTGAGTCCTTTAAGAAATTCAAGGAATACCAGAATAGGGTACAGAACCAACTGGGTAGAAAGATTAAAGCACTCCGTTCAGATCGGGGTGGCGAATATCTTTCAAATGAGTTTGATCAACACCTGAAAGACTGTGGAATCGTTTTGCAGTTAACACCACCTGAAACACCTCAATCGAATGGTGTGTCCGAACGGAGAAATTGAACCTTACTTGATATGGTTCGATCCATGATGAGTCACACGGTAGTGCCTGATTCATTATGGGGTTATGCTCTTTTGTCAGCCGCTCTTATACTTAACCGAAGTCCGTCTAAAGTTGTCGACAAGACTCCATTTGAAATGTGGAAGGGAACGGTCCCCAACTTGTCCTTTATTCGGGTTTGGGGCTGCGAGGCTTATGTCAAGTGGAGACACGAGGATAAGCTCGGCCCGCGATCGGTCAAGACATACTTTATAGGTTATCCAAAAGGAACATTTGGTCATTACTTCTATTCGCCTACCGAACATCGAGTTTTTGTTGCGGCTAGTGCGACGTTCTTAGAGAAAGAATTTCTCGAGAACAAATCGAGTAATAGAACCTTCGAGCTGTCGGAGATTCCAGAACCAACAACCGAGGAACAGATGGAGGAAGCTGTACCTCCAACTGATGATACGGTTAATATTCCTGAGGAACCTAGGAGGTCGGGTAGGGACTCTCATCCTTCAGACAGATACATTGGTATGGTCGAGGAGAATGACGTTTTACTTCTAGAAAGTAATGAACCCGCAACCTATAAAGGTGCTATGGCCTGTTCCGACTCAACGCTATAGCTCGAAGCCATGCAATCCGAGATGGACTCAAGTGCACGGATTGCATTATGATGAGATTTTTGCACCTGTAGTCATGCTACGTTCCATTCGGATAATCTTAGCGATTGCCGCATTTCATGATTATGAAATTTGGCAAATGGATGTGAAAACCGCCTTCTTAATCGGTTATTTGGAGGAAGAGTTGTACATGGTGCAACCCGAAGGTTTCATAGATCCTAAGCATCCTAAGAAAGTATGCAAGCTTAAGCGTTCCATTTATGGACTTAAGCAAGCTTCTCGGAGTTGGAATCATCGTTTCGACCAAGTGATAAAAGAGAATGGTTTCACTCGATCGGTCGAGGAACCATGCTTATATATCAAGTCGAGTGGGAGCAAGATTGTATTCTTGATATTGTATGTCGATGACATACTCTTGATTGGGAATGACATTCCTCTCCTTTCTTCGGTTAAAGAATGGTTGAAGAACCATTTCCAGATGAAAGATCTGGGTGAGGCACAGCGTATTTTGGGAATCCGTATCTACCGAGATAGACCACGACGGACGTTATCACTTAGTCTGGAGTCTTATTTGGATAAGGTTCTTGAGAGGTTCAGCATGACCAACTCCAAGAAGGGGAACCTTCCTATGACGGCTGGGATGCAGTTGAGCAAGTCTCAGTCACCCACGACGCCTGAAGGGATTGAGCGCATGAGTCGTGTTCCTTATGCATCTGCAATAGGATCGATCATGTATGCCATGATATGCACACGTCTAGACGTGGAATATGCATTGAGTATGACGAGTCGGTGCCAAAAGACTCCAGGTGAAACACACTGGATAGCAGTCAAAAATATCCTCAAGTACCTACGGAGGACTAAGGATTGGGTATTGACTTATGGAGGCGATACTAAGCTATGCGCAACCGGTTACGCAGATGCTAGCTTCCAAACAGATCGAGATGATTCAAAATCTCAGTCCGGATTCGTCTTCACTCTTAATGGTGTTGCGGTCAGCTGGAAGAGTTCCAAACAGAGTGTTGTAGCAGATTCTACTACTGAATCCGAGTACTATGCCGCTTCGGAGGCAGCAAAGGAAGCGATATGGGTGCGTCAATTCTTACAAGGGCTTTCGGTAGTTCCTAGTTCGAATGACCCGATCACCATCTATTGTGACAATAGAGGTGCCATCTTCCAGGCTAAGGATCCAAAGTCTAGCAACAAATCTAGACATATACTTCGGAAAGCTCACCTGATCCGTGATTACGTGGAGCAAGAAGAGATAGTGATTAACAAGATTGCGACGGATGATAACATCGCGGATCCTCTCACCAAACCGTTGAATTATGATAAGCATGTAGGGCATGTTAATTCCATGGGAATTTAACATGTTCCTGAGTTGTAGTACTTGATTATGGATTTAATACATTATCTTTTTCATATACTATATTTAACTTCATCGTTTTATATATAATATTTTGTTTTTCATGTGGATTGTAATGACAACATTGAACGCCATAAAGTGAACTGAATTACATTATATTTGTTTTGGTCTGTAATCGCCAATGTGAGCTAATAACTCCGGCTATTATATTGTGCAGTCGATTGATGGTGGGTTCAACGAGCCATAAGTCAAACGGTTGACTAATCGATCACAGATACGAGATTATGACGATACCTCGTAGGACAACTTTTTGTGACAACGTAATGGAGTCCTAAATGTTTAATAACATTCGGTGCCAGGTCGTGGATAGGACATCCATTGTGTTCCTATAGTCGATTCTTTTGACTATCGACTGTCTCTTGAGATTAAGGCAGTTTTTGGGTGACTTTGGTTTCTTTCTCACGGTCTGCCGTAACTGGAGGCTCAATAGATTTTTTCTGGGTCATTTCATACTGCGCTTACATCTGCAGGATTCGAGTTGAGGAAAATATCCAATCCATATCAGGTATAGTTATTTCTCAGGGCCACTCGAGGAGTTGTAACAAAAATGCATGGCCATGCTCGAATGTTGATTCGTTTATCAGTTAAGTTACTCTCTAGTCGGGGAAACCACTCTTGATATTGATCGCTTGTAAAATACGACCTTTGTGAATTCGGATTTGCAAATTGTTTTACATTGAGTGGGAGAAATTTTATAGGATATGAGAATCGGTTATCGCACATACACTTATGAGGACAAGTGGGAGTTTGTTGGAGCTTGTGTCCTCCACAAATTCGTGTGATAACATTTGTAAATCTCTTACAGGTTCACAAGGGTATACTTCGTATATTTAATCAGTTGATTAACGTTTACCTAATAACGGTTGGCTTGCTAGAAAGTTTGACGTTATTATCATACAGATGGCGGTGATCAACTGGTCCCTAAAGGTCACACCTATAGGATGTGTTTGAGAAATGTGGTTATAGAAATATAATCACATTGATGCCCAATATGACTAAATAGTTAGTCAATGTGTTGATGAGATAATTATTTAATGAAAATTAAATAATATTAGTTGAGACGAATTAACTGTCAATTCGTAAATTAAATATAATAAGTTATATTTAACTAAATGTATATAATGTTAGCTTGGGCGAATTAATCATTAATTCGTAATTAAATATAATCGATTATATTTAATATCAACAAGATGAATGTGTCATAGTGGTAATAGTGAGGGTACACAAACCAAGAGGTCTTGGGTTCGATCCTCACTATATGACAATTCAACACATATTATATAAAAAGAAAATTAGGAAGGATTTTTCTTGGCTTGCTAGAAGTTTGACGTTATTATCATACTGATGGCGGTGATCAACTGGTCCCTAAAAGTCACACCTAAAGGATGTGTTTGAGAGATGTGATTATATGAAAATATAATCACATTGATGCCTTATATGACTAAAAGATTAGTCCATGTATTTGACTAAAAGGTTAGTCAATGTGATGATGAGTCGATTATATAATACAATTAATAAATATCAGCTGAGACGAATTAATTGTTAATTCGTAAATTGAATATAAACTGTTATATTTAATTAATGTATATAATGTTAGTTTAAATGAATTAAGATGTTAATTCGTAATTTAACATAAATGGTTATATTTAATTAGCAAATTATAAATATGTGATATTTATAGTTAATGTATATATTATACGAAATTGTCATAATAATTGATGACAGACCGGTATTAATAAATCGACTACAAACTGTTGTGTGTGGACTTATTAATACGTGACGACATAAATGACAATTGATAATGATACACATTTTATACAATATGATAACAACCTAATATAAGAAGATTTTTCTCCTTATTTGTTTGGGTTTTACACGTTTAAAGGGGAGAAAATTAAGAAAAAGATCTTCCCCTCTTTTCTCCTTTTGGAAGGTTAATAGGAGAGAGGATAGGATCATTTTCTCTCTTGATTTTTTTCTCGATACTCTTATCACAAAACCCTAAAAATTATTAGGAATTAGGGTTCTCTTTCTAGCAAGAAAAAGGCTTTTCTCGGAGCATTTTGGGTGCAACGATTAGGAAAATATCGATCTCGATATTTGTTCTTAGGCCAAATTGCTAGGACCGGAGGTTAATTCTAATCTCTATTCTTTTGTTTATGCATTTCGTTTATGACTCGTAATTTCATATTTCATAATTTCGTTATAATCCGAATTTTCTTGATGAAATATACCGATATTTCTAACAGATAAGGGATGAATCGGCACACCGTGCCCAAATTAATATGAATTTGGATCTCGGAATCATTTATAATAGTTGGGTAGAGGTCACTATATAAATGCAATACTTGTTCACAAGTATTATTAAAACGATATATGTTAATTATTTCCTTTTCGATTTTGTAGTTATTTATTCGCAATGAATTCATCTAATACTCCTACACCAATCACCATTGATTCATGGCTCCAATCATTCGATGAAAAGCGCTTCGAGTATGACAATGATACGATTAGAGAATTACGTTGTGGGATTGGTCAGGATGGAAATATTTGCTTCTTTACCACCTCCACACCACCCACTCCAATATTAATGCCCAGCACCTTGGTAATAAAATCTTGTGAAGAAAATCTCGCTAAACCCAAGGCATCCTTGTTTGAAGAAACAAGGAGAAATATTAAATTCAGTGGGAATTCTACCAAGAATGTTCTTGCAACTGAAAGGAGTAATGGTATTAATAAAGGAAAGGCAAAGACGGGTGAGAAACCCAAACCTGATAATGAATTGGAAATGGATAGTGAGACTACCACAACCAAGACCAAGAAGGGTGCCCAATCTTATGAAGAATGTCATTATTGTAATGTCATGGGCCATTGGAAGCGAAATTGCCCAAAGTATTTGGGAGATATCAAAGTTGGACTTATTACTCCAAGTGAGACTTGGAAATGTGGAAAAGCTAAACAAGAGTGATATAAATCTCCGACAAGGAAATAGAGCTAGGGTAGCCGCCACTACGAAAGGGACTTGTGTACTTGTTTTAGATAATAGCTTTGAGTTGTTATCTACATAATGGTGATTATGTACCTATTTTATCTAAAACATTATTTCATGTTACATGGAAGGATTCATATTTCGCCATCAAAAACAATTGTTGTATTTTGTTGAATATGACTTGGCTGTGAGCCAAATCACTTTTATTAATGGTATTCATGTTTTAGACACTTCCAACTCAATTAAAGATATCTATAACATACAATACAAAAGACTCATAACAAGTGATCCAAATGATTTGTACATTTGGCTTTTTCGATTAGGTTACATAAATGAGAAACGCATTAAAACGCTAGTGTCGACTAGAATTATTGGACCATTTGATTTACAATCATATGGAATATGTGAATCTTGTCTACTTTGAAAAATGATTTGTACTCCCTTTAGTGGTAAAGGGACATGAGCAAGTGATTTGTTGGAACTAATACATGCCGATGTATATGTTCTAATGAGCATCACCGCAAAGGGAATTTATGACTACTTCGTCACTTTTACCGATGATTTAAGTAGATATGGGTATATTTACTTAATCAAAATTAAAGTGAAGTATTTAAGAAATTTGAGAAATTTCTAAATGACGTAGAGAATCAATTGAACAAAGTATTATAACATTACGATCCGATCGTAGTGGCAACGATCTAAGTAATGAATTTGATTTATTAAATATGGATTATGACCTAGTGTCACTACCCATAAGATCGAACTAATATGAGTCGGTTTGAGTTATCGAACTCAAATTTTGGGAATTAGTAATCCAAAACTGACACGTAATTCTAAATGGATGGTCAACCTGGAAATACCTAAAATAGAGAGTCTATTTAACAAATTACATGGATCAGATTCGCATATAACATGAATCAAGCTGCCATGATGGAGCTGGTCTTTTATGAGCTAATGCGTTAGTATAGAGAAACTTCCAATACTCCACCATATATGTTTGTAACTCACAAAGCTATATCTCAAGAAGATAGATGTATTTTTGAGAGATAGAGTGGGAGTAGATTGGATCGTTACAAACATGTCTTATAGTTAAAGTGTTACTTTGTGAAAGTAATGGAATATAATCTATAAAGATACAGTGGGAGTATAGTTCAGTGGAAGTTTAGCACACATGTCTTATTGTTAAAATATTGCTTTGCGAAAGTAATGGTATTATGACCAAGTCCCAAATCAACCTTGTTGCATATGAGCTATAGCATTACAATCCAAAGATTGTTACTCAAGAGTAGATTTACTTTAAGGCGAGGGTCTCCTTAAAGGTAAATAGAGCTTTAGAGTACCTAAGTGCATAGATCGACATGAAGATGTTGATCAAGATAAATTATGTTAGGAATCGCCACATTTCATTTTGATGAAGGATAGCAAATGATATTAAAAATTCGCTTTTCTAAAATGGGAATTTAGAGAAGGATGTGTTTGGAACACAAAACCTTAGATAAAGATCTAAGAATCCTAACATATTATGCGTAGCTTTCTTAAGTGATCCTAGAATGGTCTTAAGCAAGCATTAAAGGATTATACTTTTCGTTCATGTGATAATAGTGAATGGTTTCATTCACATGATTGAAGAATCATGATTATACATGAAGTTAAATGGGAGCTAGAATTGTTTCTTCATGTCTTATATGTTGATAACATATTACTTATTGAAAATAATGTACCAATGCTCTGTTCTGTGAAAGAGTGATTGGAGACTTGGAAAGGGATGTAAAGTATTCTAGATTTTGAATCTATGTGAGAGAATATTATCATAGAATTGTGAGTCTTATGATGATAAGATATTTTTGTATCTGTTTAACATCAACAAGGTTGAATGGGTTATTCATGATGATGGAAGTGGAATTACTATGATGGATTCATAGTCGTTCACTGAACCTATTAAGTTGTTGATTACATGAAATCGTTTGCTAATGTTTCCGCCATTAGAATGATCATGTATGCCAACAGACGCACATGCCATGATGTGACATATGCCTAGAGCATGATAAGTCAATGACAAGATAATTCCCATGATCTAGCTTGTGAAAGCCTTAAAGAACATCCTTGAGATTCTTGAGAAGAATTAAGGATTCGTTCATATGTTTGGATGATAAACTAACTTATATGTTGAAGTGTTGCACAAACTTTAGTTTCCAAACCAAAAGGGATTTGTTGAAATCCTAGGATGTCTTATTGACTTAGGAGTAAGAGACTAGAAAAGTGTTTTAGTTTCGTGCATTGCAAAATTCTATAAAAGGAATCTAAGTAAATTGTGATAAAATGGTCAACATAGGGATTAAGGGTGAATCCCTCAACAAATGACTTTATCACAAGTTATGTGATAACAGTGGGAGCATCTTTCAAATTAAAGAGTCCAAATCTAGTAAGAAGTCTAGACATACACTTAGATAAATACATGTTATTAGATATAACATTGAAAAGAAGGAAATTGCAAATGATAAAGTTGGAATATATGGATATAGGGTATATCCACTTGCCAAACTTTTATTGCATTTTAAATTGGTGTAAAAGGTACACTAAAGATTATAAGATACGAAGTAGTAATAGTGTATTGACTATTCATATGTGATAATCGCATTTATCGTTTGAGTTTTATTAAACTCACCCGTTACCTTGTTATATCCAAATGGGTTGTAGAGACAAGTTGAACCCCATTAAAGTGAACTGGATTGAAATGGTATTCGCCCCTAGTTACTTATATGAGGTGACGTCTTGAAGTGACTAGAGTGTGATGCGATTGATGGCAAGTTCAAGTGCCATAGAGTCATGTAAGATGACTAGTCGATCACATAGATAGACTGTATGGGACACTCTGTCGGGCAGTGACGGCTTATAGAGTTCTGGCAATTCATAAATCCTGGCCGTGGCAAGAGCTGCTATAATATTATTATGAGTCATTTCTTTTGACTAGAGACTATTCGCCCAAATTGGCACAAATTTCAGATTAGCTTTGATTTATGCTCTACGACTGGCGAAAATGAGTCAAATGGGTATATTTTGGGTTATGATGAACTGTGGCTGAACAAAGGGAATAGTGCGATAGGAATTGTCCACCCCTTGTCAGGGTTGTTTAAAATCTCAAGGCCACTCGAGGAGTAGTGAACTGGAAATGCGTGGCCACGCTCGGAAGGTATCTATGGTAGATAATTTCGGTCAGATAGTTACACTCTAGATCGAGGAAACCACTCAAGATATGATCAAGTCCAAGTACGACCTGCGAGACACCTTGCATTGAGTGGGAGATTGTAATAGGACAAGAGAATTGGTGACACACACTTGTCTCGGACAAGTGGGAGATTGTTGGAATATGTGTCCTCAACAATAGTGCGATCACATGATTTAATATCACAATTAAATCTCATATTAAGAATACGTAAGGGATGATTTATTATATAATCAACTGATCATCATTAATCGGTAATGATTGGCTGACTAGAGTTTGACATTACTGTCGTACGACGGTGGTGGTCAGTTGATCCCTTAAGGTCACACCTAAAGGATAATTCCCATAATATACAAATTGATTACCATACAAGTTGATAAATTCCTTAAAATTGAACAATTCACTTGTGAGAGAGAATATTGATATCTTATTGTAATGCGATTAAATAAGATTTATTTTAGTAACTGAAATACTTTATTATTAGAATTGTTTATTGTTTGTGAAACAATTGAGATAAAAATGAATGGTTAATTATAATTACAAGATGTTGTGAATCATAATTATATGACTCATTTTATTTATGTGATCAAGTATCACTAGTCAATTTGTTGTATGTAATTTAATTAATTTATAAAATGATATTTATGTGATAAATATGCGTTAAATTAATTAATAACATGTAAAATACTATATGTGACATATTGTGTGACAAATGACAAATTGACAAAATAAAATGGTAGATCATTTAATGTAGGTTGGACCGAAATGGAGGGAGTGTTAGTGGGTTTTGTTTGTTTTATTTTATTTGATAAAATAGCACGATGATGCCTACCTACAACTAGCCTTACACCTACTCTTACACATCTTACACATCCAATTCTTGTGAAGACAAAAAGAGGAAAGTAAGATGCCCTCTTTGGACACACCCTACCCGGCCTCCACCTCCTCTTTATGAGAACTTTGTTCTCATTTTTCCATTCACTCATTCATTCATATTTTTCTACATGCAAAAATATTCTCATATTCTCTCAATCTCTCTAAAACAAGTTTTTAGAAATACAAGCATTTATTCATCCATTCTAATATAAAAATAAAATTACTAGTGTAGTAATAGTGATAATATTAGAATCAATTTTAAGGATACTAGTTTATTAATCTAGTTAATTAGTATACTAGTTTAAGGGATAAGTCTTGGGTGCAATCTAAGGAGGATCTCTACTTTGGGATTTTTGGAGGATCATCCAACATATTAAGCTCAAGAACAAATAAGGAAGGTGACCTTATTTGTGCCCTATATTTCGGACCTATATACAAAATAAGGGACATTGTTTTTCTTCATAAATCTCTTATTTTGTTATGCATGCACTAGATCTAAAGAACAAATAATTAAAAAGTTAATTAATTCACTATTAGAGGAGTCTAACAAGAGGTAAATAAACCTAACACTTACTTGCTATGCTAGTAGTTGGATATAAATGTGTTTGACGGCGGACAATGACCCGTCGCATCAAAATGGCGCCGTTGCTGGGGACGGTGTTGTGTATTTGAATTGTTCTTTTGTCTATTTTTAGTTGTGCTTCTTCTTGAGGAACCTTGGCTCCTTAAGAACTTTGTTTCTTTTTTGCTTTAGTTGTTTTCTTGTTGTTTTGAAATGCCTAATTTTACCGACTAATAGTCCTGACCCCGACTTGTTTGGCTCAGCTTTCATATTAAACCGGGCTTTATTGATTTAGTGGAGCGAAATGCATTTCATGGGTATGAGAGTGAGGATGTGTTTGACCTCCTTGGGAGTTTTGTGGATTTTTGTTGTGTGTTGAGGAATGATGAAGTACCCATTGACACCATAAAACTCATTCTATTTCCTTTCTTTGTTAAGGGTGAAGCTAAAAGATGGTTGAAATCACACCCACCTAACACTTTCACCACTTGGAAAGATCTCGGTCTAGCCTTTATTCGAAAGTTCTTCCCTCCTTCTAAAACCACCAAATTTAGAAATGAGATTCTTACATTTGAACAAGATGAGTTTGAGAGTTTGAGCGAGTCTTGATGGAGACTTAAGGGCTTATTGAGATCGTGCCCCCATCATGGAATACCACTTTGGTTAACCACTTTGACTTTCTTTGAAAACATGCTTCCACACTATAGAGATATGATAATTTGTGCTTCTAGTGGAATGTTTTATGATTTGGAAGTTGAATAAGGTTATGAATTAATTGAAAAGATGGCTAGTGACGATGAGAATTTGGGCTATAGGAGAGTGAGAGCTAGGAGAAGACCATAATGGAGAGATGAGCCAAATATTCATTTTTTGCATGATGAACGTGATGTTTCTCATTCTCTTGATAATATCTATGATTCTCATGCTAGTTATACGCCTCCTTCCCCCATGAATGTGAATTCTTTGCATGATCTAACATTGTCCAATGAATCTTGTGGTGATGACTTAAATGCTTGCACTTTTTATGCATCCCCACCCCTTGTGAATTCGAATGCCATGGATGATGTTAATGATTATATGCATGTCTATAACTCTTCTTGTGAACCGCCCCACCATATTCCAAGAGACCCTCTACACATCCTATTGTAAAGTGTGACATTTGACAATGATGAGTATGGTTGAGTGAGCCAAATAATCTTCTTGTTGAAAAGATTGAGGAACTTGGTTTGTGTGAGTTTGAGAGAGTGTCTTTTGAGGTGAATCATTACGTGGTAGATAGAGAGCTAGTTATAGGATATGAAGCTCTTAGGATTGAAAGTGATGAAGAGAGTAGCGATGAAGAGAAAATGGAGGAAAGTGATGAGAAATATGAGCCTTTTCATGATTGTTGGAGTGAAGGAAGTTTGGACATCGGGGATGAATGGGATTGTGAGATACATTTACTTAAGGAACCCATTCTTGAGAGATTTGAGGTTTCTTTTTGTGGTGAGGATGATTTCCTTACACCCATCGATTCTATAGACCTCATTTCTCTTACCCCTTTCCTTGAGCCCATGAATGTTGAAGAGGATTGTGAGGATAGTATTAAAGCGGTTTGTTTAGCACTTGGTGATTTCATAAAAAGACTTGAGGATGGAGGTATAGAAACCACCCCTAGAGGAAGTTTGCATGGGGAGGATGTTGTCCTATGTGATTTTATAAGATTTGACTCTCCTCTTGTGCAATTAAAACCAAGTGATGAACCCATGAATGCCTTTGAAATATTTTGTATACACCTCTTTTTCTCACAAGCATCCCACTAATACTCTTCTTCATTGTTGGTTATATGGTTGGTCTTGCTCACTTTGCATTGCTTATGACCACCTTTGTGAGGATTGGTCAAATTCGTTTAATAAGCTAATGCGAGCATTAAATGGATTTTTAAATGACCCATTTGTGATATTTTAGTTTAGCCGTGTTGCATCCTTTTCCATGTATTCAATCTTTGCATGCATTGTTCTAGATTAGAATAAGTTAAGATTGCATTCAGTGTTTGCATTCATGCATAGTCACTAATGACCAAACCTATTCCTTTCTACACTAGAAATAGTGCTTAAATCGGTTTGGGGAGGTTTGATCATAGGTGACCTAAGGTAATTTAATTTAGCTTCCAATTTAATAGAAAATATGCATCATCTAGTGTAGTTTAGACTGCATTCATTTATTATATATGTCATATAGAATTGCATTTACTTAGAGCATGTATTCACTCTTATCATTGTATTTGCATTTATACTTCAATTTCCAAAATCCAAAGTCCAGAAACATGTATTTCTTTTTTTTATTCCTACTCCTACATGTACATTGAGGACAATGTCCAAAATAAAGTGGGAGATGGGAATTTATATCCCAAAATACATAAAAATTGAAAAATATCGAAAAATCCCAACTTTAGTTTCATAAAAACAAAATCCATAAAAATTTGAAAACTACAAAACCAAAAACTTGTTATTTAATTTAGTAGTGTAGAATTGTATATAGTTGTGTTTTTGTTCTCTTCTCAAATAGATACGACACTACATTTGAGGCATTAGCAAGGGAATATGAAGACCGCTTGGTATGATCGCTCTAATCCCTATTTCCCTTTCATTTCTTTTCATTATTCATATGAGGAGGATGGGCTTACATGTCAAGGAGGATGTGGTGTATTTTGTTGTTGTTGTTTGTGTAACTATGTATTGTTAGGAGTTGCATCTAGCTTACATGACATACTAGTTGGTAGAAGCATTTGCATTTAGACTTATATATATGTAGGTTGCATCATGGCATATAGTTGCATTTAGAAAAGTTTTCGAAAATGCCTAATTGAGAAATTTGACAAGTGTGCATATGCCATTGTAGATACTCTTTCTACTTAACACTTTGTTCACTAGAATAGTCTTAAAACACCCTTTTTAGTGTCATTCTAGTATCGTTTGACCCATGCACAAGAGCCTATTTAAGAGTACCTTGTGGTGTGATAAATCCTTAGCTACCGTTCTTTCATTTTTACCATCTATCATTTTGTTAACCAAAGGGGAATGGGCACAAAATCATCAAATTGAGTTCAAGTTCCAAAATCAAAGTCAAATGTTTGCAATTGCATCAATGAAATGAGGAGCAAAAATAGACTCTTATGCTTTTATAGAAGTACCCTTGCTATAAATGGGGTTACTCTCAAAATGTTCAAAAATGAAAAGTTGAAAATTGCCTAGTTAAAAATGCCAAATCATCAAAAATGGCAAAAGAAATGTTCTTAAATGTCAAAAACCACAAAAATGGGGGGAAAAACAACTCACATGGAAACTACTATCATGAAACTCATATACTTTGAAACCCTTTTATTCGTTGATGGTCCTTTATTTGTTGCATGGTGGAGAGGGGACGACCCTTCCTTTTGTCTAGGCAAGAGGGGGAGTTCTGCGATCCTATAGTGTTTCTAACGCCATAAGGACCTACTCTTGACGAAAGCATCTAGTAATTGCGGACGAACGTAAATTTACTTCTATCCTTTTAGATTTATTAGTTTTTAGAACTAGTATCTATGACGGAGTATGTGCCCTTAGATTATTTTTCTTTTAGTGCTTCCGCCACCTAGATGAGGAAAGTGGCTATTCTTTTATAGATGCATCCATTACTTGTTTTGTGTGCTTAATGCTTGGATGCATCGCCATTTTGGCAAGCCCCACCTTGCCTTGCAAGAAGGCATCTTACCTCATAGGTGTCTTGTTGTGAGTTGAAGGGGCGGAGTGAACCCGCTAATTTTCTCACAACGACTATGTTAGTAGTATTAGTTTAAATAAGGGTCATAGTCTTAGTTACCTCTTTACTCGGGACGAGCAAATGTTCGGTTTGGGGATATTTGATGTGACTCCTATTTACGCACATTTACTCCCCTAACTAGCCTACTTTTTAGTGTGTATTTGGGTCGTTTCTTGTCTTTATCTTCCTATTATGCATATTCTATGAGGTTTGATGTCCTTTGTAGGAGAGGAGCACTAACCTTGCCCAAACGGAGTGAAACGAAGCTAAATTGGTAACATCCAACGACCAAGCATCGAAGAGGAGACCAAGGCTAAAGGCCTTAGTTTATTAAATCAAGTTTTAAGATAATGAAGGACAGCCCCCACGACCCAAGAATCAATCCCCACAAGTTATTGGGCTAGGATGACGAGAAGGGAGCGATTATAAGAGGAAATTGCTTGGAACCAAACCAAGAGTTTCTTGTTTGGCTCTAAAACTATTATAGATGAAACGACGTCGAAAAATAAAGTGTTCTAGGCTTTTGAATCACTCCAACAACAGTCCGGATGAGGAAATGACGTCCGTTAATAATCCGAGCTCAAAGAGACAAGCTGACCGTCAAGACGGGTGTCCCAGACTCAGGACAGGCGTCCCAGACTTAGGACAGGCGTCCCCAAGTCAGGATGGGCGTCCCCAAGCCAGGACGGGCGTCCCTCAGTGCAGGATGATTATCTTCACAAAGGGAGGTCGTGCGTCCCCAACTGGGACTTGTAAGGCGTTTGACTTCAATTACGGGGCTTAATCATCATTTAACCCCTTAGTTAACCTAATTCTTGTACCCACTATATATAGACCTCTTGTATTTAGAGGATATTAAGTTCCCTTAGGTTAGATTAAGCTCTCATTAGGAGTAGATTCGAATAGATTAATCTTTAATCATTCCACAAATTGCACTTTAATCTTTCCGCAATTATTTCTCAAACAATGTTAGATTTAGCTTGGTACTTGAAGAATTCTTGGGTTTATATTGGGGAATTGAAAACTCTCTACCATTAATCAAGGGGTTTCTTCTATTGTTCTTCCATTTCCTTTATTCAATTCAAGTTGTTTACATTTGGATCTCTTAGGTATGTATTTGAAGACTAAGTGACAAGTCTCCATCTTTATTCAAGGATTATTCTTTTACGTTCATCTTTGCTCTCCAAGTTGGTAACGTTCTTAGTCCCTTTTTATTTACTTGTTAATCTCTTGTTTATTACCTTGCTTAATCATCATGTTCAATTATATTGTGATGTTTGACACCATTGCTAACATGTTCACCATGATAATGACTGAGTAGTCTCTTAGCTAGGGTTAGTGGGGGATTAGGGGAGTAATTATGGGATAAATCTATGCTTCATGAGTTCATATGATTGTTTGCTTATTGTACTTTCAACTTGTGCACATGTTATGTTTAATGAAATGCTTGATTGACAACCTAGCATGATTCTCTTATCCTTTCAACAAGACTTGTAAGACGTAAACCAACTCAAGGCTTGTTAGACCCTGCATATAGTAAAATAAGGAGGACTAAGTTGATGTAGGTGTTGTAAAGTCTTGATCGACTCGGCTCCGGGACCTAAAACTCTCTAAATATTGTAAGATATAAACTAACTCTATTCCAATAATAATAATTGCTTACATCTATGTGACTCATTTATGCTATCTTACCATTATTCCCCTATGATCCCATGACACCCTAGTGTCTTTTTTCATTTGTTTATATCCTTAGTTTTGTTGCTTGTTTTGCCTTTCATTGCTATTTATTGCTTTCATTAGTTTAGAATCATCAACTCTAATCAATTGTGACAAACCAAATGCAACTACAATTAGATTGAACAATTTGAATACCCATGTCCTTTGGGTTCGACTCCGACTTACTTGATATGCTATTAGTTGGATATAAATGTGTTTGACGGCGGACAATGACTCGTCGCATCAGCGGCGCTGAATACGAACATCTCTTATGGGGTGTCCTTTTCCAAGGCATTCACCCCATCCTCAATAGGCAGGATGAGGTGTGAGCAATCCAAGGGGTTTGTTTTGTTATTTGATTTTGTTGGCGGAGGTAGGGGTAATTCTCTTTTCTCAATTATATCTTGAATGGCGTGCTTTAGCTTCACGCAAGCTTCTGTGTCATGACCTTTGTGCTGGTGGTATTGGCAGTAGGCGTTGGGATTCCAGACACGGGTTTTCTTGGCCTCGGACGGGTCCGGAGTGGGCCCAATGGGCTGTAGTTTCCCTTGGTCCATGAAGGGCGCTGGCATAGGTTGTTCCCAAGTTGGTGAATTCCCTTTGAGGACGCTCAGTTTTCATAATAGTTGGTTTTAGGAGGTTGAACTCATCAATTTTGTTTGTCTGACCGTAGGGACGAGATCCGGTTGATGTTGACCCTTGGTAGCCTCTACCTGTGGTTTGGCTAGAACGCCCCTGCGTAGGTCATCTTCAATGCAGGTTCCGAGGATTCTCAGATCCTGGAAGGTTTTGTTGTTTTGATATCTTAGTAGGTTGGCATAAACTAGACGGTGGTTGTTGACAAACTTCTCCACCAGAGTTGATTCACTCGGCTTACTGGCCAATTGGGTGCTTTCCCTCCTCAAACGGGTCAAGAATTCTGTGAATCCTTCCTTGTCATTCTGAGTCAGGACCTCAAGAGTGCGGGTGTTGGCTTGGATTTCGACGTTGTCACCGTATTGTTTAGGAAATTCAACGGCGACTTCGTCCCAAGTGGTAATGCTGTAACAACCTGGATTTTCAGGACTTTATTTAATAAGTCGAAAATAGGAAACAGCGGAAGATACATTGCCTATTAGAGTCATTATTATTCTCTACTAACCCAAATATAAAGAATATTAAATATTACAATTGTTTCTAACAATTTACAACACGTTCTAATAAAAATATATCTAAATCCCATCTTCAGCTTGACCTGTCTCTGGAATGGTCGGTCTCCACAAATCTGATAAATCTGATATTTTTAAAATTTGTAAAGGTTTTATAAGAAAAACAACGGTAGATTAACTTCTTTAAACAACTAAAACATAACATAAACAATCATTATCAGCATGTATAACAGAATCATACGTCCATACTTTAAACACATAATTTTGAGAAAACAAACAAATTTTTCAATGTCGTATTGTTTTTAGTAACATTTTACCACGATATACCGGCCAATTATCGTACACGTCCCCACTATATGACCAATAGTTGAAAATTGTATGATTATCATATATCGCCAATCACAGCGATACCAGGGGGCTTACATTTATTACCCCTGTTTACCGGGGTGACATAAGCACGTTTAAAACAAAATTCGTCCACTCATCTCCAGGGTCGAATGCCGGTGCGTGGGGTTGACAGACCCGCACCACGGACTACTCACCACCCGGCTAGTTATCCCCGAGGTCTACCACCAATCATCAAGACCTTCGGAAACCCGGATGCGGTCCACCTAACACGTACGAGACTGATCAGGTCCCCACCTAAAGCATGGCCATAATCCCGCATACTCTCGAGTCTAAGGATAGGTCCACCGCAAAGGCCCTTCGAACCCACAGACGGTTTTATATGGTTAAGCTAATTGCTATTCTTCTATGTCATTACGTACACTATACTAACAACATTCTTTCCCGCTCAATGAGCTTTCGAATTCAATCCTAAAAATGCCCAAAAAAACATGAAATATTTCGAAATTCATTTTTAAAACATTATGTATTAACAACTCCAATTTTCAAATCGAATTTTTTTCCTTGATAAAAGTTTTATTGAAACCAAATAGCGCAAATTCAATCATTGGTCGCCTTATTGGGCTTGTCCCTATTTATAAGTCGGGATTTCGCTATCGAACTAGGTTAATAATACAAGTAAAATACATATTATCAAACCAAGTTTAATCAATGCAACTAAGGGACGGTCTTAGACCCTTAGTAGTTAATTGATTGTAAAATCGCTTCCTAATTCAGTTTTTACTAATCCATTTTATATAATTGATTTTATTAACTAAATAATCCAAGTAAAGAACATTTGACCGAAAGTGGAAAGTAACTTGTTTTAAAATTTCGATTTGGTACTAGAATAATTAATAAGGAGATTGCAGAATCATTTTCTTATTCACTTAAGTTCAGTCTATACTATTAAATTTATTAATTGAAAATATCAAGTTGAGAGGATTTGTCCGAAATAGTTTTACAAGAACTTTGTCAAAATTCCGATTTAGTAATTCTATATTTGGCTAACAATACGGTAGGCTCAGAGGACTCAGTTTTAGTTGATAACTTGAGTTTGAGTAAAATTTTTTTTTAAGCCTTTAAAAGTTTGACTCTAATTCACAATTTGAATAATATACCTTGATTGAGAAATTTCAAAAGGAACTATTTTAGTTAAATCCATTTACCTAAGGTAAAAGTAGTTGGTACTCGAATCCTTTTTAAATTTATGTGAGAATAATTGTTATCAAATGGTGACTCATAAAATAAAATTACTTCCAAGTCGTTACTACTTAAAATTTGAAATAGGGCTAACGATATCGTGTGTCTGGCCTAAACGATTGCCAAAGATTCTAAAATTCTAATTTAGTCGTAAGAAATAAACTAGGTCTTTAGTCATTACATTTTTGGGGGTATCGATGGTCAAGTCTCGCAAAGAATTATTAAATTACATTGCTTAGTTGGACAAAATAAATTACGAAACGAAACTTAAATCACACAGCTTCTTAAATCATACATAATTATAATGAGATCACATAAAACAATTACTAACACATTAACATATTTAAGACGGAAATACCAAAAAATCATTCTTATGAGTCGTTTTGATGAAATTTCCATAAGATACCGAATCAAAAATAGTTTCGGAATAGATCCCTAGGCTTACGCCATCACCACATCCGAAGTGAATTTAGTCTATCTTAATATAAGACAATAAATAAACAATCAATGTAATCATTAATCAAATATATTGAAAATTTGAAATTAAGTAGTGGATGAAGTATTACAGTATAACTAGTCTTAAACCCGTGCAAATTGCACGAGATCGTTGTTTAAAATTTTGTTATAATAAAAAACGTAGAAAATGATGATTTAAGTTTTACTGGTCATATTTAAGATTTTATATTCGTATTATAATTTCATTTGCAATTAGGAAGATTGTACATCGCAAACATATATTATTGTAGTTCCAAATACAACCCGTGCAATTATTTTGTAATTCTTATTTCAAATACAACAATATAAAATATAAATTATTATGTAAATTTTGTTTTTTAACAAACAATACAAATTATAGATGAATAGGTTCACATGTCTTGAAATAAAATTTCATAAAGCACGTACATATATGTTTGTTAACCCCTACAATCTATTACTTGTAACTTATAGAGATATACATTTTTTACTTATTGTACAATAATCCGAACATGGGTTAATACTTGATATACATTATCACAATAATAAGGTTGAACCATGTAGTCGATGTAGACCTGCTTGTCAAAACTTGACCGACCCATAAACCCGTGCTAACCTAATTCGTTTGTTCAGGATCATAGATTCACAAATCTTAACCAGCGACTCGATCGTTCCAAATTCAAAATGACCCGTTATTTTAAAGTTAAAACCCGACTTATTTGACATATCAAACTCCACATTTTAAAGTTCCAAATCAAAGATGTGGACATAAATTGGCCACATGTCTGAATAAGTTATCTAAAATTACCTATAAAGATGTAAAATTCTACAAATTCTTATTTAAGATGAATATAACGATTATATAGTAAAAGTTGATTAAATATTACTCCCTTGGATAGATAAAAACACTGTTCAATCTATCTCAGAATCCTATTTTAATTGTAAAACGGATATCCCGTGATAAGTTATAGACTATTTGACACAATTTTGGTCTTTCAATATAGCCCATATAAGTAACACTACATAAATTCTCATTTAAGACGAATATTATCCGTTTTAAGATTAATGCGGGTCAAATAGTTACTACTTTTCTCATTAGTGGCCCGTATAAGCAACAAAACCAATATAAATACAACATATACTCCGTGGAAGAGAAAACCTAGTCACCGACACAGTGCAAACCATTTTACCCAATTTGTGTTCGTTCTAAATAAATCTTCTTATACCATATTAATATACAACTCATACTCGCTCTCTTTCTTACTCCTCTTCAGCCTCTCGCTTTCACTCACTCAAATTATATGAAATCCCTCTCATACATATCACTTTAAAATCTTTAATCAACTATTTGACATACATGAAAGATATATTATAAGGAGTTATAAAAAAGGTAATATATGGATAATTTTACAGACGATTCCTGGCTATTATAGATGATAATCCAACATTTCATATTAATACAGTATTATTGCAATATGTACATTTTCAATTAACACATTTTTTTTCCATCTGTTTTTTTTTTTTTTTTACGGAATTGGTTTTATTTTTTTCCTTTTTTATTGTATTAATTTCTTTAATAATTTTTTTTTTGATATTTTTCATTTCATGCCATTTTAACATATTTAATTAAATCACTTCAAACTATTATAATAGTAGAGTATTCAAACTATAATAATTTAAATTAGAGTTGAGTCATGTACATACTCGATGTTGACATGTGAAAACTTGACACATCTGTAAACCTGTCCTTACCCAATCTGTTAGTTCAGATCAAAAACTCGTAAATCTTGACTCGCGACACGATTATCCCAAACTCAAAATGACTCGTTATTTTAAGTAATTATACTAAACTATAGACTAATTTTTTTGGTGGAAATCAATATGCTAATTAAGTGTACACAAATACATCATTTAGATGGGCCACTAAAAATCAAAATTTGGGCCAAAATTTAATCAACCCTTACCTAGTACAAACCATATCTTACCCTACACATAAATACCCAAAAAAACACTAATTTTTCTATCACCCACCGTCTCAACTCTCAACCTCAACCTCAACCTCCAGCTCTCATTTACCAACTTTATTTGATAAAATTGATGATGATCATATCATTCTCATGTGCTTGATTGTTCTTTTTCATTCCCCTACCTTTTGCTTATCGTAATCCTACAAACTCTCAACCTCACCCTCTCTCGTTTTATTTTCTTACAAAAGTTTTTTTTTTACAACAATCAATCACATGCAGAAATTAAAAAGAATTATAGTTCTGTCCATTTCTCTTGTTTTAAGGGTTAATATGATTTGTTTTAAGGGTTATTATAATTTATTTTTAGAATAATTTATTTTTTCTTATTTTTGGTTTGGAACCATTGTTTTGTCCAATTGTTTTTGATTAAATTTTTACTCTTCTTAAGTGTCTTTTTTTTTTCTTTTGAAAAAAGAAAGTAAATAACTCATTGTCACTCGGTGAATGTTTAATGTTATGAACTGTTTACGGAGTATATTAATTTGGTTAATTTTCTATTTTGCTATATTAATTTGGTTTCTTGTAAATTTTATTAACAATTCTCATACCTATATTATAAATGTCTAAAAGTTTAATTTTCAGTTTTTGTTTGTTTCAATCGAATTTTGATTTTATAATTTATTCAATTTACTGAATAATTAGTTGTTTATGGAATTTTAAAAAAAAGATTTAAAGAAAGGTAATTCTGTTATTTTTGTTTTAGTTTGATATATAATGGATTAAAGTTGTACATTACATTTTTAATTAATTATTTTGTTAATTTTTATATCATAATTAAGTCGATAATATATGTATTATTTTTATTAACAACTATCTTATTTAAGTAAATTTCCGACTTATTGTTCAACTTTGTTGTATACTTATAATTGTATGGAGAATAAAATATTGGTTCTTTATATAAAAGATTGACACAACAGAACAACCCCTCAAAAAAGAAAAGATGGATGAACGTCGTGGGAGATAGTGGGCCATACTTAAAAATAAAATAGAATAATGCACTTTCAACCACGGAGTGACACATCAGCTCTGTGGTTGTTTCTTTAATAAATAAGATATTATTAACAAAAAGTCCCCATGATTAAAGGTCTCGGCCTCCTCCTTATAACGGTAAGACATTACTATGAAGTAAAATATAGTACTTTTAGTCGTAAGCTTGTTTATAAAACGTAACAAATTATAAGTCATATTCTTACAATTTTAGAATCTTAAAAACTTATTTACAAAGATAGTGGGCCATACTTAATCATATTGTAACCTAGGTAGCACGGACACCGTATTGTAACCTAGGTAGCACGGACACCTCTCCTAATCAGCCGTCCCGTATCCGACACCGTGTCGGACACCGACACTCCTCGGACCCACGCCGAAACGTGTCCGACACCTATAAAGCCGTGTCTAACTTTCTACATTTATTCGGGCACGTGTCCGACGCGTGTCCATAACATTTAGACATCATTTGAGATGAATGATGTTCTTTAAACGAGAAATGAGTAGTCGAAAGAGATTGATTAGAAGATGCGTTTAGATGGTAAATGAAAAATATTATAATCAAGGGCAAATTTTACCTTCACTTTTTTAAATTTACTATCAAATAATTTTATAAAAATAAAATCGAACGTTCATAATTATAAAATATATATTTATTTAATTTAAATAACGTACCCCGTGTCCTACATTTTATGGGATGCCGTGTCACGTGTTCATATAGTGCCCGTGTCCCGTGTCCGTTTTGATGCTACCTAGATTGTAACAAAGGGATTAGAATCTTGATCGACAATACGGTCTTGAGGCGGTTTCGGCGACCCGAGACAGTTTATTTCGTCATCCTCCGGTCTTCGTTCTTCTCGACAGGAACAATAATAAACACAGTAATAATAGAATCTTTCAATTACACCATACTAATAACATAACATAAATTAAATTATTTATAAATTGATAAATTGTTTTTAAATCCAAATCTTACTAGAAATTGACATGCATGTTGTTTTCAAACCAAGATTTAGTAATAACTTGACATACATGTTGCTTTAAAACCAACATATTTACAATTTTAGAATCTTAAAAACTGATTTACAAAGAAATATAATACAATACCTTTAATTAATAGTAGGATGAAAGAAACAAGTTAGAAATCAGAAAGAAGAAGCCATCAAATTGGAAATATGGGAAACTTAATCTTGTTTTAACAAGATGGTGGTTTGTGTTATTTATTCCCTTTTGTTCTTAGCCTCCCATGAAATTAAACATAGGTTTCTTGTTTCTCTTGGATTTTGTTTTACAAGAAAATGAGAAAAAGATGGCAAGTTGGGTTTTTTTTTTAGGTGTAAAGTTAGTAGTATTAATATTAAGAAAATAAAGATGCAACATCCAAGTCCACAAGAGCCACGATATGCTCAGGAAGCGAACCCACCCAAAACCTAGTTGAGTAATCGAACGGCATTAGATGAGCCATACTATGAGCCACACCATTACCCTCCCTACGAACGAAATTAAAACGAATACAAGAAAAAGCATTAGCTAGCTCTAGAATAACATTTCCAATTCTACCAAGATAGTTTGCCGGGAGACTTTTCGACTTCAACATGGTGATCAAAGTAGCAGAATCCGATTCGAGCACCACATTAGTTAACCCCATTTGCACCGCTGCTCTTAGGCCAAATTCCGCCGCTTTCGCCTCAGCAATATCCGGATCCCATACATCCCGAACTTGTTGGACACCGACCCTTTCCACCTTACCTTCATGATCCCGCACAACCATTCCGAGGCCACAACCCATATCACCAAACAGACCCGCATCAACATTAATCTTCCACTCCCCTATCCCCGGAGGCACCCACCTCACACTCTCGCCCCTAACTCGTACCACACCTTCACCACGTTCTAGCTGTGCATCCAACCATGCATTCCAATAACTCAAAGCTCGCTCCAAAACCCGTTGAGGTACCGTCCTCACATCCCCATGATACTCCTCATTACGACCATTCCAAATAGCCCATAAGAGAACCATAAGCTTACTCACGTTCTCGCCCTGTTCATTCATGATGAAATGGTCCATCCAATCCACCATTCTCGCCCCATTCTACTCCGTGTCAACCACTCATCCACACCCGCAACCTCCCAAACTTGCCGAGCAAAGGAACAGTCTAATAAGGCATGGGTTTCACTTTCAACAGAAATAAGGCAACGCTTACAAGTCAGATCGGCATCCTTAACCCTTTCTTGCACATTGAGCCCGCAAGGTAAAACCCCTTTGCACACTCGCCTTACCAAATTTTTAATTTTCGGGGGAAGCTTGAGGCGCCATATTTTCAGCCATAACTTAGACCCATCACTTGAGGTTCCCCTATCACGACTACTCTCCTGCAACCCACGAATAAAATGGTAGCCAGACTTCACAGTATACAAACCGGTTTTGGTGTTATTCCAAACTAGCCTATCACACTCATGGGTTGAACAAAGAGGTATTCGGAGAATATCGCGGACCTCAAACTCATACAAATGTTGCCAGAGCGAATCCTCATTCCACCTTATCGGGTCATCAAAAAACCAATCCGCAACGACGCTATTATGCAGACCTGAGATGGGCGAAAGTAAGCGCGGTCCTGCTTCCGAGATGCTCCACTGGTCATGCCAAAACCTGATATTTCGACCATCCCCAATAAGCCATCTACTTCCACTCCGAAAGACCGTGAAAGCATCCATAAGGCTTCGCCAAACAAACGATGGATGATGCCCAATTGACACTTGTAAGATGTCTCCCGAGGGGTAATACCGAGCTGCAAGTAAGCGTGAAACCAAGGACTGAGGTCGATCATATAATCTCCACAATTGCTTTGTTAACATGGCGAGATTAAACGTCTCAAAAAGACGGAATCCCAGGCCACCATCCTGTTTAGCACTACACAACTTATCCAAAGCAACCCAATAAATCTGTTGTTTCTCGCCATTGTGAGCCCACCAAAATCGAGCCAAGTCACCCTCAATCTCGGAGCAAAACGTAGACGGAAATTTAAAAAGTCCCATAAAATAGGTAGGAATCGATTGGGCAATGGCCTTTATAAGAATTTCTCTACCCGAATATGAGAGCAATTTACCTTTCCAGCCTTTTAATTTTTTCCAAATCATTTCCCTTACTGGATTAAGAGCCACTGACTTGTTACGACCGACAATCGCAGGAAGGCCTATATATTTACCAGGCATTTCAACAATTGCAGCATGAAGAATAGTGCAGACTAAGTCCCTGTCCTCAACACTCGTGCTTGGCCTAAAAAAATAGCTCTGATTTCTGCCTATTTAAACGCTGTCCCGAGGCCGCTTGATAAAGATTAATTGTATCGTGGATCGTTTCAGCATTACGTTTGTCAGCCCAACATAAAATTAAAGAGTCATCCGCAAAAAAGAGATGCGAAATAACTGGGGAAGCCCTACAAATACATATACCGTGCAAGCTTTTCCGTTCCACGTCCCTTGAAATCAGCCTTGAAAAAACATTAGCGCACAATATAAAAAGATATGGTGATAAAGGGTCACCTTGCCGAAGCCCTCGTCTGGGTCGGATATAATCTAAGGCCACCCCAATCACCAAAATAGCCGACCTCACATTCCGAACGCATCGCATTATCATCTCAACCCATCGGGGAGCAAAACCCATCTTAACCATAACCCGCTCCACAAAAACCCATTCAACTCTATCATACGCTTTACTCATGTCTAACTTTAAAGACATATATCCTTTCCTGCCATGGTGATGCGACTTAAGAAAATGGAAACTCTCAAAGGCTATAATAGCATTATCAGAAGTAAGCCAGCCCGGAATAAAAGCACTCTGTTCAAATTTAATTAATCCGTCCAAAAAAGCCTTATGCCTTCCCACCAGCACCTTAGAAATAAGTTTGTACACAACATTACAGAGAGATATAGGTCTATAATTATTCAACTCTGTGGCCTCCTTGATTTTCGAAATAAGCACAATATGAGTATGGTTAACATTAGTAATGTCCTCCCTGCCATCAAGACACTTTATCACATAATCCGCAACATCATTACCAATAATATGCCAAAATGTTTGGAAAAAATTTGCATTGAGACCATCCGGACCCGGCGCCTTACACGGTTTCATTTGGTTGAGAGCGTTAGTGACTTCCTCCTTTGTAAACGGCTTGAGGAGCTCACTTTTAATTTCGTCCGTAACACAAGGAACAATACAACTCAAAGCTTCCTCCATTCGTGACGGATTTGAAGAAGCAAATAAATTATCAAAGTATGTCATAGCCAGCTTCCTCTTGGCTTCCTCATCAATAACCCAAAGCCCTCCTTCATCTTTCAACCGAGCAATATGATTCCTTCGTTTACGATTCGATGCTTTGAGGTGAAAAAATCTGGTGCTCTTATCACCCTCCATTAAATAATTCACCCGGGATCTTTGGCGCCAGTACGTCTCCTCGGCTAATAGTAGCTCATCTAACTTCGCACACATCAAACCCCTCTCAATGAATGCATCCTGATCATGAAAGCAAGAATCTAGAAAATTCATGCGATTCCTAGTCTCATCAATTTTCTTTCGAAAATCTCCAAACTGGACCTTACTCCATTCCGTCAATTTCCGCGTACACACATCTAGCCGATATGGAGCTACATGTCCATGATTTAGATCCATCACCTCAGCCCAAGCTCCACGTATGACCTCCTCACACTCCTTACTGGTAGCCCACATATCCTCAAACCGGAACCGCTTCCCCTTCTTCTGCTTGGTTGGTACAAACATCGACAGCTTAATTGGGGTGTGGTCAGACTTATCATAATCAAGATGATGCAAAATTGTAGACGGGCACGACTCCAAAAAAGACGAGGACACAAGAGCCCTATCAAACCTCTCATGTATCGCTTCCGACCCACCCCTTCTATTCCACCATGTAAAGGAGCCTCCCGAAAAACCTACATCCACCAAGCCACAATCATCCATCGCTTCCCGAAACTCATCCATAACCCCCTGTTCTCTCGGCACACCCCTTGCTTCTCATGCTAAAAAACAATTTGATTAAAATCCCCTATCATTACCCAGGGAAGATCAGATAGGGATTTTAATTCACGCATCAATTGCCAAGTTCTCCATTTATCCTCATTTCCAGCCCACCCATACATACCCGTAAGTCTCCACTCCTGCAAATCAAAAAGACCCCTAATCACAACATCAATATGGTGCGCAGTAGAAGATATAACCTCCACGTCCACCCCTTCCTTCCATAAAATAGACACAGCCCCAGAACGTCCAACAGAATCGATGCCCACACCTTCATAATCTCCTCCTATTCTACTTATTACTCCTTGCATTTCTAAACTTCCCAACTTAGTCTCTAATAATACCACCACATCCGCCCTCTCCCCTCGTAGCAACCCCCTTAACCTAACAACTACCGGGTCGTTGTCGAATCCCCGACAGTTGTAGCAGAGAAGACTCATGGCTCCCGGCGGGGTTGCATTGTCGCAACCTCCGCCGATGAATCAAGTAAAATTATTGTATCAATCTCCTCAGCACAACCCTCCTTCTGTCCACTCCCACCAATAAAATCCACACCTTCGACTTCTGTTATCTCATCTCCATCTTCCTTAGACCATACAAAGTTTGGTTCATCCTCTGTAACCGTACCCCCATTCACCCTCTTTGAAGTGCCCTCATCCCCAAGCTCCTGGACATCTCTAATTCGTTTCCTTGAAAACGTAGCTTCCCCTTTCCCTCTGCTGCGCTCTACCTCTCTAACCAGTCATCGCCATTTCTGAGCAGTACATACCTCCTTTCCCTGACAAGAAACACCCTCAACATGTTCCACATTCCTGTGTCCAGAACTTACCTCTGAAGATTCTCCACAAACTACTGTTAGAGCTGTTTGCTTCGACACATGTACCTGCGTTGATTTCGCTTTTGGGTTTATAGCTACCTCTTGCAGTTTCCTGACCATGCTTTCTATAGCCTGAACTTCTTCCTCATTCTTCATCTTAGCAAAAAAATGCACTTAACACCCGTCCCACACCAGACTTCCCTTTATCTTTCTCCACCTTTCTCACAGGCTTCCATAGAGAAACCCTAATCCACACACCATACTCGTGCGTACCCTCCTCATAAGGGCCTTCGTCACAATCCTTCTCACCATGACCAAGGAAACCACAACCATAGCAGAACAGAGGAAGACGTTCATACTTGACTGAAAAATTCACCTTTACTCCACCTTTCATTCGTATGACCACTGATTTCTTTAACTTCGTGCGAACATCATGAAGGACTCTGATACAAATTGCACGGTCAAGTTGTGGATAATCAGACTTATCCTTACACACAAACACTCCAATCTGGTTACCCAACTTACGACAGTTTTCCTCCAACCCCCTTCCCTCCAGTGGTAAATCATAAACACGTACCCAAAACGGCACGAACGAAGCGGCACACCCCATAAATTTCCATCAGTCTTAGGATCATTTAGGCACCATACAAACGAGTCAAAGTGCCAAGGTTGGCCTTCAAGGACCCTCTCCTTATCTTTTAGGTCATGAAAATAAAAAAATGAACGTTTTCGTACTCGCATCCAAAATATTACCTTTTACTTCGTTTTTCGAACTCCAGAGTTTGTACATTGTCTCGATTGTTGCTTTTGTGTTCACTGGTTTAGTACCCCATAATTGTCCAATCAGCGCAAGATTAGAAGACTGCACACCCTCCTTTCCATCCCCACCATCCTATTCGAAAGCATTATAGTCATCTCCCTCCACATTCCGACCATCTCCCACAAGCGCCATTACACTTACAGACCAAACGAAAGAAATAAAGTAGAAAAAAGACCCCAAAATGGGGGACAAAATCACCGGAAAAGGACAAGAAACCGCTCACAGGAGTTTTCCAAGAGGGACGATTATTTCTTTTTGAGTTTTCTCTTTCTATCTCTCTAAATCACCAACGTGTTTAGTCGGCAAGTTGGGTTTTGTTTCTTTTTTGTTTCCTAAGAACTAAAGGACAAGGATTGGCAGACGATTTGAAGAAATGAATTCTTTGCACACCAACGGGACCCACCATAACCTGCACTTCCAAAAAAAGGTGTTCAAAGAACGTGGCGGATTCTCCATTCAACATTGTCTTCTGAATTAATAAAGATAAGATTTTATAAGATTAGTTTTCGGAGTTTTATAGCACGAGTTATATTTTAGAAGCTGAAAATAATTTAAATAGAATTTTTAACAGAAATAATTTTAATATATTAGTGGATGGTGTAATTGTATATACAAGACTCGACTACTAAAACAACTAATTTTGGTCACGCGTGGGTACTAATAGTCTAATAATATGACGACCCAACCATATTAGTGGCGTAAAATTATTATTTTACTATTCGATAAAAGACGGTTTATTAAAAGGTAAAACGAGTCTCAAGTCAATGAAAAACTTAAATAACCTAAGACGGAGTATGAAATAATAATAATAATAATAATAATGACGTAATAATTTGGGTTAATAAAAGACATATTAATAGTATTTATGAGATTAGATTTTTATATGAAAATATTATTTTCGAAATTAGTTCAAGTGATAATAACCATAATAACATTGGTTAGTGATACGGAGTGTCTTGCGACTCTTGGCTCTATTGCTAAATCTGTGTCCAATTTAGCTCCGACTTCTTCTGCTAAGTTAATTTTCTCAATTTTCATTCAAATCGCCAATAAGAACGTTATTGCAATAAATAACGAAAGAATTACATCCATCTTAAGTTGATTTTAAAATAAAGTGAAATCGATTAAAATAAAATGAAAATTTAGAGAAGAGTTAAAATGGAGTGATTTTAGAAAAACTGAAAATATGAAATTTTGTCCATCTTGCGAAATGGGGTCTGGTAGTTTTTAAAATCCAACAGAATATAATGTAAAATGGGAAAAAATTATAAAGGAGACGTAAAAATACGGGGTGTTACAATTCTACTCCCATAAAAAAAAGTTTCGTCCTCAAAACATGCAAGGTATGAAAATTAATGGTCTTGGTTTCTATCTTCCACTAATATACATATGTGTCCGCTACAATATGTAGACATCCTCAACTTTCATCATTTTCTTACAAAGTTACTACTCGCCAGCTTCTCGGTAAACCAAATATATATTTACCTCAATAAACTGAAATTTTGTTTGTAATCCCATAATCTTGTAGTATGACTTTTCATGAGCCTCTCATCATCAATTGCCCATAATCGTCTATTTTCCTAATCTCTTAAAATTTGTTTCATTCTAAACACCACACATATTCCTTTAAGGTCTTGTTCTTTTGGACTGAAATGGATCTGATTTGAACTGAACTGAACTGAACTTATAGGATCTGAATTGAACTGAACTGAACTTATATGATCTGAACTGAACTTATAGGATCTGAACTGAACTAAACTTATAGGATATGAACTGAAGTGAACTTATAGGATCTAAATTGAATTTACACGATCCGAATTTAAATTAACTTAACTTATATTAATTTAAATTAAATATTATTATTATTATTGGTTATTTGTTTTTGTTTTTGTTATTATTATTATCATTGTTCTTGTTCTACTTGTTATTTTTGTTGTTATTTTTTTTATAAAACCGCAACTATTATTATTATTATTATTATTATTATTATTATTATTATTATTATTAAAATAAACGCAAATTTTTATTGAGATTAAACAAAAATTTTACAAGAAATTAGTGGGCAGCCAAGAGAGAACATTGATAAAAAAATATAGTATAAAACACAAGGTAAAATAATAACATTTTTCTGCTTTATATACATTGGTTTGTTCATACATTATACTACGGTTACATTACGATAAAAAATAATGAGAAGAGTGATAATTTTGTTTTAAAAATAAATAAATAAATAATATATATATATATATATATATATATATATATATATATATATATATATATATATAGAGAGAGAGAGAGAGAGAGAGAGAGAGAGAGAGAGAGAAGGGTTCTTATAAGGCCTTCATACCTTATAAAGCCCTAAGTCTTTATAAGAGCCCTTGGATGAAGGGATTGAAGGGATGAGATGAGGAGAGAGGGCGTGTTTTTCAGCAAAAAAAAAAAAAAAAATGCGATTGTGTGAGATAGGGACCACTTTCACTTTGTTAATGTCTTCGCCTCCATATCAAATCCCGCGGACAATAGCAATAAACAAAGCCTCCTATATCATTTTGCATGCTTCCCTCCTCTTTTCACCATTCAAAACCTCTCAACAAGCAAAACCCCATAAAAATCCCCACAAAAACGATCCTAAATCCTGTCAAATACAATATAAATCATCAAAAAAATAAGAGAAATTTCAAAGCAAATGGAAAACTACTCGATCATCGGATAAAAAAATTGTTATGAGATAAAGTACGTTATTGTTCATCCGTTAAAAATCATTAGCTTTGTTGAAGACAACAAAAAACTGTCATTCTTCATCGAGAAAAACAAGCGAGAAATGACAATCGGTGTTTGTGAAGTGGATCATATGCAGATTGAAGTTGCCCTCGAAGGTGAGTTGTTTACTTTCTTATTTGTGTCTAGGTTATTATTGTAGCTTGATGTTCAAATATAAAGTGCTATATGTAATTTTGGATTAATGTTCATTATTGTACGTTGTAGTTTGGCAAAAAATGATGGAAATTTAAAAGCTTGATCAAGTAGGAATTATAACTTCAGTGGGTTTTTGTAAAACTCTGACCCAAATATGTATAACTTCAATAATACAGTGTACACATGTAGTTCTTATATTCATCGTGTTATAACTCCAAAGGTTTTTTTGTAAAACTCTTTGACAATTTCCTGCAACTACAATTAACAGGGTAATTCAAACCCGAAATTGTGCGTAAAAATCTTACTAAAGAACCAATTTTGATATAGTTATTCATGTTATAGGTGAAGTTATAAATTCATTAAGTGAAGTTATAGGATGTGGAGGGTTGTACATTATATGCCTAGAGTTATACATGCTGTGTCTAGAGTTATACATTGTATGATTAGAGTTATTCAGACTGTGTATAGAGTTATACATTATATGCTAAGAGTTATACATTGTGTAGCTAGAGTTATACATAGTATGACTAGAGTTATACAGACTGTGTCTAGAGTTATACATCGTATGACTAGAGTTATACATGTTGTGCCTAGAGTTATACATTAAATGCATAGAGTTATATATGCTGTGTCTAGATTTATACATTGTATGATTAGAGTTATACGGACTGTGTATAGAGTTATACATTGTATGATTACAGTTATACACATTTTGTAGAGGAGTTATACAACATATCATTGCAGTTATGAAACAAGGCAAATTTTATAAGACATCTATGAGTTATACAAAAAATATCAAGAGTTATACAAATTGTGTACAACAGTTACACAACACATGACTGCAGTACAGTTATCCATGTATGATTACAGTTATGAGTTTTACAAAAAATAACAAGAGTGATACAAATTGGGTACAAGAGTTATACATTCTGTGAAGTACAGTTATCCATGTATAGGTAAGAGTTATACATTGTATGACTAGAGTTATACATTGTGTAGCTAGAGTTATACATCGTATGACTAGAGTAATACAAACTGTGTCTAGAGTTATACATCATATGACTAGAGTTATACAGACTGTGCCTAGAGTTATACATTAAATGCATAGACTTATACATGCTGTGTCTAGAGTTATACATCATATGACTAGAGTTATACAGACTGTGCCTAGAGTTATACATTGTATGATTACAGTTATACACATTTTGTAGAGGAGTTATACAACATATTACTGCAATTATACATTATATGCCTAGAATTATACATTATATGCCTAGAGTTATACATTATATGCTAAAAGTTATACAGACTGTGTCTAGGCTTATATATTAAATGTCTACAGTTATACATTCTGTGCCCAGAGTTATACATAGTATTTGCATGTGTTTTTCTCCGTCATTTGTTTTTTCTGTAATTATTATTCGCTTAGATTTTCTGCGTTTGTTAGTAAAACAAATTAAATAAAATAAAACAAAGAAGATGATGGAGAGGATAGTAAAACAAATCCACATTTAACATACATGAACTTAATTAATAGATATAGATACATAAACTTAATGCATTGCTAAAAATACAATTCTTAGATGTTCATATAGGGATGCATTCTCTTCTATGATATTCATCCTCTCCTCCTTTGCTATTTGGAGGTTTCGTTCCACAGATGCAATATCTTCTAATAGCTGCATTATCTCCGACTCAAATAAGCCATTTTTTTTTTGCGTCCTTGAGTGCGATCCGAGCATCGTCAAGGAAGAGCCTGTACTTCCTCTCGATTTCCTGCAAGCGGCGTATGAAACTTTTGTTGTACTCAGTCATAATGCATGTTAAACGAATGGTATCATTCATTATTGAAGGAAGTTTGGAGTTTATTAGGTTTTAAAGATTTAGGGTTTGGAGTTTAGGGTGGAGATAGGGATATAATGGACTGGTTATTGAGATAGTGGAATGAATTTATAATTAGTATTGTGTCCTTTGAGTTATTTTTTTAATTAATATGTTTGGGGTTTGATGCTTAAATTAATACGAATTTTGTTTAGGAAGTTGTGTCATATCCCTGCTTCAAATCTTATAACCCTTTGCATTCCATATATTGTGCCGTTTCATTAAATGTGTAACTCTTAGAATATAAAGTATGACTAGAGTTATACATTATATGCTAAGAGTTATACATTGTGTAGAATGAGTTATACATCTTACGGTCTCGCCAGAGTTATACATTGTGTAGCTAGAGTTATACATCGTATGACTAGAGTTATCTGACTGTGCCTAGAGTTATAAAGTGTGACTAGAGTTATACATCAAATGCCTAGAGTTATACATTTTATGCCTAGAGTTATCTGATTGTGACTAGAGTTATACATTGTATGACTAGGATTATAAATACGTGACTAGAGTTATACATTATCCGCCTCTGATTAAACATTCTTTGCCCAGAGTTATACAGTGTGACTAGAGTTATACATTAAATGACTAGAGTTATACATTGAATGACTAGAGTTATACAGAGTTTGACTAAAGTTATACATTGTATGACTAGAGTTATACAGACTGTGACTAGAGTTATACATTAAATGACTAGAGTTATACATTGAATGACTAGAGTTATACAGAGTTTAACTAGAGTTATACATTGTATGACTAGAGTTATACAGACTGTGACTAGAGTTATACATTGTATGACTAGAGTTATAGCAACTGTGACTAGAGTTATACAGTGTGAATATAGTTATACAAAGATCTACCTAGAGTTATACAGAGTGTGACTATAGTTATACATGATATGGTTAGAGTTATACATTATATACCCAAAGTTATACGATCATGTGCATAGAGTTATAAAGTATATGCGTAGAGTTATGTATTTCTTAATCATTTCATGGATGTTTGATTCTGCTCGGATGGTCGTAAGGCGCGGAAATCGAGTATTGTAAGCATTTGGCAGCGGAGTTTACACCTTGTGTAGGGCAACAATTTTTTGAAATCGACGAGGCAGTGACATTCTATAAAGTTTATGCATTAGCGTCCGGGTTTGATGTTCGGAAGTACTCGACGAAAAAATGGCGCGACGGTGAAATCAAGTCAAAGTCGCTGGTTTGCAACAGAGAGGGATTCACATATGTCCCAAAAGGAGAGGCAGTAATTAAAAAAAATGAGACCGGGGTTAGGGAAGAAGAAATGCAATGGGGAAAAAGAACTGCGAACCAGAGGAAATATACAGTGAAGAGGGTAGGGTGTAAAGCACATGGCAGGCTATTTATGAAGAATGGAGTACTAGTAATTGACCGATTCCACATGGGGCATAATCAAGAGCTTGTATCGAGTGAGGATCGTCAGTTTCAAAAGATGTCGCGGAACATAGAAGATTTTCACAAGTACTTGATAATGTACAACTCAAGGGTTAGTTTACTATTAAACAAACATCCACTAATTGAATGGCAAACTTCTAAAGTTATTCACCGAGATGATAGAGTTATGTAAACCTAAGAGTTAAAAATAATAAGAAGTTGCACAATCAATCAATGGAGTTATGCATATGTTTCAAGAAGTTATAAGAATAGCTGAAAGAGTTATAGTTGAGGAATTCTTGGTTATTAATCAGCACTGATAAGCATTTGTTGTCCACTGCAGTTGAGGATAGGAACAACTAGGACGTACAACATGTGTAAGGAGTTCGTAAACGGGTTCGAGAACATTGGTGCATCCTTAACTGACTTTAAGAACTTCCACCGAGATGTGAAGTGCTTCATCCATAAACGGGACGGTCAATTGTTCATTGACCGGTTCAAGAATATGGCACAAAATAGGCAGGGGTTTTATTTTGATTATGAAGTTGACAAGGATAACAGCCTTCGAAGTGCAATATGGGCTGACAGAACCGCTAGAAGGAACTACTCCGTATTTGGAGATGCAGTGTCGTACGACCCAACATACTCAACAAACAAGTACGATATGATTTTCACGCCATTCACTGGCATAGATCACCATAGGCGATCAGTGACATTCTGTGGGGCGTTGATTGCCCATGAAGACCATGAATCCTTCCAGTGGGTTTTCAACAGGTTTTTGAATGCTATGGGAGGAAAGGAACCCAAGTACATTATCACAGATCAGGATCCGGGCATTATTAAGGCCGTACCCCTTGCCTTGAAGACTGCACGCCACCGATTTTGCATGTGGCATATAATGAACAAGGTGCCATCAAAGGTCGGGGTGACAAGGGAGGATTATAAGGAGTTTGTTCAGAAATTGAACAACATTATATGGGACGACAACATAGAAGCAGATGACTTTGACGCTAGGTGGGCAGAAATAATGGACGCGCATGGTCTTGTGAACGAAGAGTGGTTTACAGAGGTGTACGATAAAAGAAGCCAATGGGTGATGGCACATTGCAGGGACTTGAACATGGGTGGTGTAATGAGGACAACCCAGAGATCAGAGAGCAGTAATAGTTTTTTTAAGAAGTTCGAGCGAGAAGTCGGTGCGTTAGTGGAGTTTTGGATGCGTTTTGAAAGTGCTATGGACCATCACCGGCATACGCAGAAGAGACTTGACCATGAAAACCGACACTCAACACCGGCAACGGGGACGCATTTACCCATAGAGGAATATGCGTCAAATGTTTATACCCGTGAGGTTTTCAAGGAATTCCAACTAGAGGTCATTTGCTCAATCGATACATGTAAGACCGGGGGCTATGCTGAAAAAGATGGGGTTGAAGTGACTGCCGTAAAGGATTCAATCAGACAGAAAAGTTTCAACGTAGAGTACAACCCAGGTAACAACATTTTGGCATCAACTTTATGTTGGTAGATATAGTGCCAAAGTTACATTGTCTGAACATAGAAGTTATACAATTGTTCAGTGAACTGCAGTTATCTGCTGTAGAAATCTGACAACATTTTGAATAACTAAAAGGCTCTGAATGTATAAGTTTTCTTATTATATGCATAACTCTACTTACAGAATGTATAACTCTTGTTGCCATATGTATAACTCTACTTTCAGAATAACATTAGGAGTTATTCAACTTTTCACTAAACTGTTGTCATTTGTAGTATAACTCTGATTACATTTTGAATAACTTTAGCTTTCAGAGTGTATAACTCTTGTTGCCATATGTATAACTCTACTTTCAGAATAACATTAGAAATTCAATTTTTCACTAAACTGCAGCTATTTGTAGTATAACTCTGATTAGAGTTTGAATAACTGTAGCTTTCAGAATGTATAACTCTTGTTGCCATATGTATAACTCTACGTGATAATGTTTATTTGTTATTATTATATGTATAAGACTACTAACGGCATAATTTAATTGGATTACAGGGAAACAGACTACACAGTGCAGCTGTATGATGTTTGAAAGGATGGGATTTCTGTGCTGACATATAGTATGGATTTTGTCGGCTAACGGCATGAAAACAATTCCGGTTGATTACGTTTCTACAAGATGGAGAAAGGATGCATTGCAATTCTGATTATCAGAATGTGATGGTGAACAAATGGAAACAAATAGTAGCGCTGATGCAAAAGAAGTTGCGATGGTGAAGTTGTGGTCAGAAGTTCATGCAACCATTGGTTTACTTCGTGGCACGAGTGAGACTGAAGTTGTGAACTTAAGCTCGTTAATTAGAGAGTTCAAGGAGAAACTTTTACCGTACAAGAAGGATTTAACAAAGCGGCGGGAATTTGAGCGAATCCTTGGTTGCCTCGCCAAAGGATGACGAGGTAACAATACTTCCACCAAAACAATCGAAAAACAAAGACAAAGGGTAAAAGAATGGTGTCAGCTAAGGCTAAAGCCATTGCCTTGGCTTCTAAGCCAAAGCGCATGTGTAATAATCAGTAAACAAATGGCACACCACGATAAACGGAATCGCCTAACCCATTCTCTCGAGCATCCACCGTCTTCACCAAAGATCGAAGGAGTAGAAGAAGAAGAAGAAGAGGAAGAGGAAGAAGAAGAAGAAGAAGAAGAAGAAGAAGAAGAAGACGAAGACGACGAAGAAGAAGAATAGAGAAACTTAACATGTCTTTGTAGTAGTAGGCGGTAGAAAAATACCCCGTCTCAACAAATTATTTACAATCTTTTTTTCTTTAAAAGGTAAAAAATCTGGTGAGACGGAAGGGGTATTTAATAGCTAGCTTTTGTCTATTTTGAAGGGGTTTGCACCTTCCGTTGTATAACTTGATAATATGGTGTGTGAAATTTCAAGCTAATGTTGTATAACTCTTTTACATTATTTTGATGACTTCTGTTCATGGAAACATATCCAATATTTAAAAGTGGCTTTAAGAATGAATAATAATTTCAGTGGCTTTAAGTAAAACTCTTACCCATATATGGATAAATGTACTTCACAGAGTGTATAACTCTTATTCACAATTTGTATAACTCTTGTTATTTTTTGTAAAACTCATAACTTGTCTAATAACATTTGCCTTTTACATAAGCTAATCAGTCATATGTTGTATAACTCTTGTACACAGTTTGTATAACTCTTGATGTTTTTTCTATAACTCTTAGTTGTCTAATAAATTTTGCCTTTTTTTCATAATCTAAGTCATGTGTTGTATAACTCCTGTACATAATTTGTATAACTTTACTTCACAGAGTGTATAACTCTAATACTTATATGTAAAACTTGGATTTTATTTATGACTGACCCAGATGATATAGTAACAATCTATTCCAATAAGTTGTCTAAGTTGTTAAGGAGTTTCTTGACAACATACTAGAGTTGCAAAAAAAGAGGATACAGAATCAAAAGGAAATACATTCTATTTTTCGCAGGTTTTTATCTCCTCTCCGCGCTTTCCGTCCCTGCTTCTACTTGCTTGAGGATCTGTAATTTCTCGCCAATGAAACCATTGACCTTGGACAGAAC